>NW_016690388.1:694629-1173784 GCF_001604755.1 Lepidothrix coronata
TCTTTTTCTTTCTTCTTTTCTTTCCTTTCCTTTCTCTCTTTTCTTTCTTTTCTTTCTCCTGCAATGCTTTTTTTTGGCACCTCCTGACATTCCACCAGACCAACAGCTGAGCAGCACCTCACTAATGTATTACCTGATTACATGAAGTACTTTCACATGTGGAATTTTGCACATCAGTATTCAACCACTGAAAGTAACAAATAGGGTATTAAT
Source organism: Lepidothrix coronata (assembly GCF_001604755.1). Taxonomy (NCBI): domain Eukaryota; kingdom Metazoa; phylum Chordata; class Aves; order Passeriformes; family Pipridae; genus Lepidothrix; species Lepidothrix coronata. The sequence goes on from NW_016690388.1 coordinate 694,843, forward strand.
TAACAGCACAGTGATTAAAGACTTGGGATTCCGACATCTGTAATAAATGTCCCAAAAATAGTGTCCTTGCATGGGGGATCTGTAAATCAGGGTGCTTGCAAAATGAGCTCTGCTCTTTCTCAGCTCATTGCCACTCTCTGAGTACTAAGGAGGTTGACAAGGCAGAGCTGAAGCATTTGAATAAACCCATATTTTTTCAGAGGACTTAATGAATCATGGGCAGACCATTTGTATCATGTGTTTTGCAGCAATAACGGGACATTGATTAAGCAGTTTACTTACCCCACAGTGTGTGAAAGTCACAGTATATCAGGAGGAACCCAATCAGTTATATGAGAAATGTTTTTATTTCCTTCTGAACATCCAATTTGATTATCTCGTTATGTTTTGCCACACTTTGTCTAACTTATCAATTTGCTTCTAGATCATTTCATTCTTCCTTTTTTGCTCACTGTTAAAAAACAGTGACAGGTCATATGGAAATTCCTTCTCCAACATGCATTCAAAGATGAAGTTGATTAAAATGTCATATATGTAACAAAAACACTGGTATTCAGTCAAAACCTGACAAATTAGTTATGGCTTGTCTAATCCACACTCAACTATAAAACATGATTTACCAAATATGCTCACCTAACAAAGGGTATTGGATTTCTTACTGAATTCCCTCTATTTGACACTCTCGTAATTTGCTAACATATATGGATTTCATTTTTTCATTTCCTTCCTGATAGAATTTTTCAACTTGTTAATGTCTACACAAATCCCGGTAATCCTGAAAGCTGTTTGGGCTTTATTTTTCTTTCAAATTATATTTTCTCTATTTTTCTGTCTTTGTGCATGGATTTACAAGAGCAGGCAAATAATGAAAATGACATATTGTTTCAAAGAAAATAGTTGAAATAGGCAGAAAACCAAGATTGTGAAAAGATTTTTTTTAATTAAAGTTATTAACATCCTAGGGGGTCTCAAAGTTCCCTGAAGAAATGGTTAAAATAGACTTCTCATCATGGCAATAAAGGTTAAGTTGGCAATGGCGAGGGACAATTGCAGAGAGGCACTTCAGAAACTTTTTTACCTAGTGTTTCAACTAGGCAAAGATTGTATGAATCCTGGAGTTTTATCCCCATGGAAGCACAAGCGCCTTTGCATCTGTTAGGACCACTTTCGGATTTGTGTCCTATGTACAATGGGGATGTGAAATTCAGTCTGTGACATTAATGGGATCAAATGGTGATGCTTAATCCCACGGAACAGGCAGAGATCATTCGAACACTCTCTTCAACCTTCATGGCTCTTGCTGAGGTCTTGACCTTTATCTTACAATAAAGTTTGCTAACCAAAGGCATCTCGTTTCTCTCTCCATGTATTATATTAAACTAGATACATATTAGTTTCCCTGTCAGGTGATATCAGAACGAAGAAGGTGTGACAAGCAAAAAGTGTTGCTTTTATTCAGAAACTCTGGTCTTTTTTAGTGCTACTAATTTTGAAAGGAAAAAATAGCAACCACACATCACTGTTTTTAAGATAAAGCCTGCCTGAAAACAGGGTTTTCTTTCTCTCAGAACAGACACCCTGTGCCTGATGCTGTGACCAACTATATCCCTGAAAACATATTATTTTGTACAAAATAAAAAGGCCCACGGTGTTAGAAGCGGTTATTTGGAGGAAACTGGTTATGGCACTCATGCACTTGGGCTAATTATAAGAAAGCAAGTTATGAAAACGGGTGTATGGGTCTTGCTGTAGCCATTTCTGCTGACAGGGCCCCCAGGATGTACACACAAAAGACAACAGAAGGTATTAAGAGTTAACAATTGAACTATGACTAAACAATAGGCTTGTTAAGGAAGTTGACTAAAGTTTGACAACTCCTTCTCCCAATGCCCCTTCAATAGGTAGATGTTTAGAGAATGGAAGACTGTTAGGCACAAAATAACTGTAGAGGAAGCTATGGGTGAGGGGAGAAAGGGGGTGAGAAGCACAGGAGTTTCCTGTGAGGAGGCCAGAGAGGCTTGGATTACTTGAGGTACATGCCAAAGTTAAGCTTAGCCGGAACACATCCACGCTTCAGAAGTCAAGACATTGCTGCAGAATAAAGATAATGGGCAATCTTTATTCAAATAACGCTGTCTAGAGGTGAGAAAAACGAAGCAAGCATCCCCTACAGTTTGTTATTGTTATGCCACAGAGAGAGAACAGTAATATTTCAGAATCCTGGCCACAGTCCCTCTGCTCATTGTCAGGTATGGCCAGTCAGGGCCATATCCCTGTGAAGGGATATTAGCCAGAGCAGCATTACCCCTGCACTTCTGGAACAGGATTTTAAGATCCTGGGATTACCCAGAGTCCAAATCAGCCAAAGAACCTAAGACAAACTGTCCCTAGCTGCAAGTACCCATTTCCAGGAAGCTATAACACAGAGGACACTCTGCCAAGGAAGTGTGCCTGAAAAGCTGAGTAAAGAACCAGTACTAATAACCTAATGTGCTTCAGAGGAACTGTTGGCACAGGTTTGCCCTTGGTAGCACTGGGGCAAAAGAGTTAGGATTTGAATTGCAAGCACTAAGAACAAGGCAACTGAGGAGCTGTGACAAGTAATACATCAAAAGAGATTTGGGAGAAGCTCATTTTTTTGATTTTGCTGCCAACAGACCTCAGAATTTCTTGCCTGTCATAGGGAGAATAAGTGGCTTTACAGGTAGCAGATAATATGTTGTCCATTTGAGAGACACCAACTACTGCCAGCTTCTGAGTTCCTACCTGCACCAATAAATCCTAATTTGAGAATGAAAAATATAACCTGACACACCCATGCTTGACAGATCCATCACTCCCAGTTTAGCATATGGAGACTTGAGACCCAACAGTAAAGAGAGTGGCCAAGAAAGAAAGCTATGTCAGCTCTGCATCCACTTTGACTCGCTCTTCAGCACAAATAAATCAACTGTCTCTGCTTCCCTCTCCCTTGAGCCACATATTCCAAGTTATTTCTTTCCTATGTCTCTTCTCCCCTTCAATGACAATATTAGTATGTTTTTCAACACTTCTGCTCCATTTGGTGCTTCTTTTCAATAATTTCCAATACTTTCCTTTTCGACCACCACCCATTCCTCATTTTCCCAGTTGCCAGTTGCTTCTGTTGCATTCTGCTCCACCTGAATCAACCTATCCCTGCTACTGCCAGCTCTGCAGATATTTTTTCTCAGAGAACATCCAAAATACACACAGCCCTTTTGGAAATGTTATGGTCTCTTTTCATTTGGATCTTTTTCTGACATCTAGTTCGCTTTTTTCCTAGGGTGCTATGTCTAATTAATGCAAAAGTACTGTTATGTTAAAAAAATTGTCCCATCTTAGAATCTGAGCCATTTCAGGACAAAAATATAATTAAGGAAGAGAATAACTTGAGGTCCCCAGGAGTCAGAGTAGGCCAAGAGCTTAAACAGAAACCTCATTTTTGTGCTGTGTGATCTTTGTTCCTCCTTAAACTCCATGGGACAAACTCCCTGATGTGGATGAAACACATCTCATGATTGGCAGGTCAGAGCATCCTTTCCAAGACTGCTCCACACCCACTGAAATCAAGTCACTTCTGAGAAGCAGCCCCACTAACATCTTAGATTTAGGCCAGTGTTTTCCAACTGTGGGTTGTGACCCCACATGGGCCAGGGTCAAGACAGGGTTCACATGGGGTCACGAAGTGTTAGAAAAAGCTAAAGAAATATTTAAGCTTAAGGATTTGTGTTCAGGGTTTTTTCCCAGTTGGTGGGGGGAAGGGAAGGAGGGGAGCTGCACACAAACAGATCATCCAAAGAGGCTGTTTGTTTCAGAAATCTTGGTGAGAAATATTGGGAATTCCATACTTGAGAGAAATGAAATGGTTCTGTGGCTCGTGTGCTTTGTCTACGCACATTTTTTTTTTTTTAAAACGTATTAGTTTGAAACTAGCCAGAAGTCTGGAAAGGTTTCAGTAACCTTAGAAGACAGACTAGCAAACAAATACAAGAGACATCAGCATGAGCATCCTAGTAATAGTACCTGGCTTTCATCAAAAGAATTTGAAAGGGTTCTCAACAGTGAAAGCATTTGTACTTCCCGTAGAGTAAAAGGAGGTTTTCATTATCCACATTTTACAGAGCAGAACCTGGCTAGGTGACTTGCTCAATGTCACGCAAAAGTTCTGTGTCAGAGTTGAAAGCTGAGTCCAAAATCAAATTCTTAATTAAGTTAATGCCCTTGTCACAGGACTATTCCGTGCTCATATTCCACCACCCCACCGCCCTCAAAATGCATTTTCAATCATATAGATATCACCAGCACTATGTAATTAGAATTGTGCAATTACAGGAGCATTGCAACAGACCTCAGGGTCATGAAAGGTGTGAGAGGGATTAATCTACTGACTGAATTTCTTTGATATTACACAAATAATACAGATACAGTCATAGATAGTGATTTGCCAATGGATTTCATCCCTAAAGGGAATACCTGTAATATCTTGCCTACACTCGTTTATAAAGATCTAATTCAGTGTCTGCTTTTTTCCTTCAGAAGCAGGATGGGAGTCAAACAAACAGCATCATTACAGATATTATGGTTCCAACTAATAGCAACAGTAGTGAAATTGCTGAAGGTCTTCTCTACATGGGCCCCCTGCAGCTCCTTTGCTGGCTACTACAGCTTTTTCAAACCTGGAACAGATTGAAGTGTGGGAACGGCCACAGCGTGGGACAATCTTACAGCAGTGAAGCCAAATGAAGCTGGTAAGCAGCTCCAGCACAGCCCTCCTTGTGTGCACCACTCAGAGCAAGATATGCAGCACTGGCCTTGTCTAGAAGACAAAACCTCTTCCACAGCATTCCTGTAATTCAGTAAACTGCTGTGGCAGCAAGACTGATCTGTAGGGGATCAGCTCACCACGACCACAACCCCTTGGAGCAGGGACTAACCAGCATCAGAATGAACCTGCATTGATGACATTTTACAAGTCAAGATACTTTGTTAGCTGATATTTGGCACTGGTTCATTAACCCAGCTGCTGGCACAATCCTATTTTCTCGTGTAGATAAGAACTTGGCCTCACCCATTACAGACTGATTTGTTAGCTGGGAAAAGATCATTTATTGCTTTCACATCATTGCTTTAGCTATCCTCAGATAAACTGGCTATGCAATTTAATAGCTGATAGTTTTCTGCTTGCAGAATTTTCTTGATATCTGCGTTCTATATACTTTTCTACTTACCTTTTTTTCCCCCTTATTTACTTTAAAATATTTTAAAAAATTGAAACTGGTAGTAATTTTATCCACATCATTTTCTAGTGATGAAATCAATCTTGCAAATATCTCTATATGTAAGAATAAACCTATTACAAACTAACAGATTCTTCCACTGTTTTCTCCCTTCACTTTGGGAAGCTTATCTGTTTACAATCATCACCTCTCTTTCTGCAGGGGAAGGTTGGGAAGCCTGGGACTTTCAAAAAAAATATTTATGCCCGTGCTGAGTGGGGTGGAGTAGGAATGGGTACAGACTGAGAACATTTTGATTCCAGAGCCCTTAGAAAACTGCTAATAGGATGATGAAAGCTTGTTCTCACAGATCTGTTACACTCTACCAGGCTCATTTGCAAGGTTTCTTTGTGTATGGCAATTACTGGGTTCCATCAAAATACCCATAAAATTTTCACCTGCTAGAAGCAAAATCATTTTTCTTTGCCTAGACAAATGCAGTGATAAAGATGCTTAAAAATATCTGCCCAGAGACACTCTGGACTCCCTCGGAGTCTAAGAACTCTTACCCTTGTAGACACGACCCAGGTTGTTTTGAAGACGTGCCCTTCTGGATAAGAGCCTAGGAACCAGCTGAGGTGTCCTAGGGCATCTTAAATGGCACTACAGACTGTTGTTTTCATGGTAACTGAATCCCACATACATTTTTTTATTTTTTTTTTAATAACAGAATGAAAAATATTATGGCTCTTCATATCATCATTGTAGGTACTTGTGTGCATGTACATTTATAAACAACATTAGGGCATTGCACAGCAGCAGCAGCAGCTTGAATAAAAATGATGGCATGCTTGCCTGGCAATAGAGGAAGTCACTGAACCTCTTAACTGTTCATTTTCCAAGATCTGGATTTTTTTAAATTTGAAAGTTTGTTTAGAGTGTGTAATATCAAGAGCTAGGTGTTTGAAAAAGACAATGTTGAGTTGTAGCTAATTGTTTGTTCTGGAAAGTGCTAGTAACGTATATATATAGCTATATTTAAAATTTGATATATTTTTATATATACATTACATATATTTAAGTATGGCAGCAGAATCAGCTGAGTTGCACTCCTTTTCTGGAAGGGGGAGTATGGCTAAACACAAGCTCTCTTAAATATCATCTCTAGGGAGTCAAGACAGGGAAGAAACAGTGCAGGTATACAGAGACAGCAGGGACTGAAAGTAATTAGTTAACTAACTAATAATGTTAGTTAACTAAAGTAAAAAGTTAACTAACATTAGCTTTCAGCTAATGCCATTCCTCTCTCCTCTGTGACTGAGTATGAAATCTCCACAGTTACTCAGCTGCACAGCTCTGGACGTGCAGCCAGAGCAAAAGGAGACGCAGAGGTGCAGATCTCTCACTGCCTTCTCAGGTACAAAAGCGACTTGAAGATCACTCCTGGTGCTGCATGGGCACACTGCACAGTAAGAACCACGTGGCTGTAGGGAGTCAAGGACTGGAGAAAATACACAAGACAACAGGATTTCTAGATGGAGTAGCGAGTGGAAGTACTTCAGGTTTTCTTCAGATTTTTAGGCAAAATCATATTTGGAGAGACATCTTGGCTCAGCACTTCTTTATTTTCCTTCATCTGGAAGGAAAGGGCAGCTCAACTATCTTTGCTGGAGTCTAAACAGGATCTAAGAAGATGAATGGTCAATTTTCCAGATGGGCCAGTAGTCTTATGTGTTCCCTCACTACTTGGTATACCTGCAGGACCTGGACCAAGAAGCAGGATCCTGATAAAATCCTAGACCCAGTGAAATCAAGGCAATAGGTGGAAATATCAAAGGTAATCTCCAATTGTTTGAATTACAGAAGGGTCTCCAAACTCGAGTATGTAGTGAAGTATGATTTCATGCAGCTATAAATAGAAGAAATAACGAGTAGATGTACCACTTATCAGAATATAGTTGTTTTTCAAAAAGGGTCTGACAGTCTCATTTCTGAAAAGAGCAGAGCTAATACAACCATAAACATGGGGAAAAAAAGGCCTCTCAAACTGTTCTAGCCAAAGCCACATGTTTAAAATGCATTACAGTGGGTGTTAGACCCAACCAGTAATTATCTGGATCTAGACAATAAATAAATATTGATAACTTTAATTACAGATCTTTGATAGAACTCAGGAAAGGAACAAAAATATGATGTCTGGAAATAATTAATGCTCACAGATTGACAAACAAAAGAAAGGTAAACAGAATGAGATCATCTTCGAGTACTACAAGGAGCTAAATTGTGGTTTATTCCCAAGGCAGGTTTGAAAACAATGACAAGTTTAAATCAATTTTCCTGGGAATACCAAGTTTTTTGAAGAGTATATGAAATACATGTTGCATAAACATTTCTGATACCTAATTCCAAAGAGCTCAATACCAGGTGTGGTGATTTAAAATTGTTCAGTTTCCTCACATCAGCAGAATTCTCACAAACACAGGTATGTGTGATTTTATATAAAAGCACAATTACCCCTGTGCTCCAAGTCCGTAAACAAGAGTTATATAAATGGCAAAATTTCATGCAATGTTTTTATCTGAAGCAGCTGGCAGCTGTGCACTTACTCACACCAGCACTTCTATCAACAACTCTCAGCCTTTTCAAATACAAGACTTGCGCTACAGAAAATACAACTATTTTAAACCTAAAATTATCTCTTTCTCAGCTGTGTCCTTGGATTGGTCTGAGCAAATGTTAGCCCTATGTCTTGTTCTGTAAAGGATCCTAATAGGCATCACAACAACAGCACAGCTATCAAAAGGCATTGACCAAGTCAGGTAGTGCTTGTCAGCAGTGTGTGTCTCTCAGCACTGAACGTGGCACTGGTGAGAGACATTCAGTTGACACCTCGCCTCCATTCACCCACAGAACGGGGAGCTGAGAGATATGGGCATCATTTGCTCACAGTCTAATCTGTACCATCGCTGGAACTGACAATGTCTAGGGGTCACCAAAGTCCCAGGAAAGTCTGCCCCTTATTTCAGTGACTCTTTGTGTGATCTGCAGTCCCTCACTGCTGAATCCTGATGCTGGGATTGACAAGGATGCCACATGTGAAGGTGGTTCCCATACCAACCTGCAGACACGGGTCCAACAGGAACTCAAGTGAGGCTGTGACTGCTTAATAATTTATTTCAGATACACAAAAACCAGACCATTGCTTTTCCAGTCTTAATTTGAAAACTACAAGGCACTGATGCTTGAAGGTTCGTCCATGCATTTTCAAATACCCCAAATGTGCACTGTGCTTTCCTCACCCCCTTGCTTTTCTTCTTGCTATATGACCTATGGTTACAGTTAATTTCTTAGTGGAGACAAGCACAAATATTGCAGATTATTGTAATGTTAAAACTGGCTCCATTGTGAATGCTTGAAGTTGCTAATAGAAAATTCTAAGCCAAGTAATAAAATGTTTAATTTGAGTAACCTAAAACTAAGCTCAAAACACAGAGAAGGGAGATTCCTCTCTCTCCTCCATAAAACTTTTCCATAGTTGTGCTATCAAGGCAGATAAAGAGAACATATTTCAGTCCTTATGTCTGTACTACATTACGACTTTTTTTCTCTTCTGGAGAAAACACAAGTGTACCTTCAGTGCCAGTCAAATACAACCATGTGGCAGCAGAAGAAACTCTGGTTTGTACTGTTGTCTCAGCATAACTGTATCTGTTTAAAAATTTTCTGTGGAGCTTGCAGTAGAACAAGAAATTATTTTCTATGAAAAACTAATGATAAAAATGAAAAAAAGCTTTTTTTAATTAAAGAAGCAAATTCCTTTTCCAACAGTCAACCTTCCACCTCTCAAATTTGTGGATGATGAAACCAGAAAAAAGTTTTACCACAGATGTTAGACAAACATCAACAGCAGTTAATAAAAGATATATATTCTTGTAAAGAAAAGGCAATAAAACACAGAGGAGCTGGTTGTCCATTCATAAGCTGTTCTTCAGACCTTGTTTGTGTCTTCTTTCCATGTATGTTAGAAACTTAAAATGGAATGAGAAAGAAAGTGCTGCAAAGTTTCAGAGAATTAAAGCAAAAAGGCCTTAGTGACAGCTAAGGCTGTGGAATAATTGTGCAGGTAGTGCATGGTCTGTCTTGTTTTTGCCAAGACAGAACCGACTCTTAACAGAAGGTCAGCACTGGGGAAAGCTTGGAAGTAGGAGTGATACAGAACTTAAAAGCTTCCTTGAATTTTGCTATTTTTTCTTGCATGACTAAACCTATAGCTGGTGTAAATCACCTCCTCATGGGGAAGAGCAAGTGTCACAGTGTACATTAGCCTCATGGTAGAGTCAAGCTCTTGCAGCAGAAAAAAAAGTCAAATTTCTGTGAAGCTTGTTTGACAATGCAGTGTGCCACACATTTCCAGTTCACTAAGTCAACTGAGCTTTCTGTGTCTCGGTTCTCCCTTTGAAAGACATAAAGGGTATTATATATATTATTATAAATTAACTCCAGAAGTAAAACCAGGAAAAGCGTACCTGTCAGATTTTTGATACTACCATAATCAGGTAGTGGCAAGAGAAGCAGGTGAGACTTGTATAAGTCATCAAGATCACTGATTAGAACTGGGCCTGGGAAAGGGCTTTATTCCACAGGACTGCCATTTGCACAGCAGTTTTGGCTTGACGACTTTTCTTTGGGGCTTCGCGTTACTGGGCTATTGCATTCCTAGTCCTGGCTCTCTTCCATAACAGAAATAGTTGATCATGCATAATTTGCAAAAGTAAAGCGTGGTTTAGTCTTCCTGTCTACTAGGGACTGTGTTTGGCAAGCAAAAAGATCTGGAGGTGAGGATCTCTGGATTGTGTGAATACACGCACATGCGTCGAAAGGAGAAGGGGCTTCAGAAAATGTCAGCTCTTGGGAGTAACTTCTGGAAAGATTTCCAGGACTTGGAATCTGTCATGATTAAAACCAGTTGTTCTCTTTCTTATCTTCTGTCAAACTTGAGAAGTGTAATGACAGCTCTTAAAGATCGCACTCTCCAAGGATTGGGAATGCTCAGAGTGGCACGTGAGCCAAAGAGAGTGAGGGAGATAAAAAAAAATCAGGGGTGAAAGTTCCCTTCTGCATATCACAGAAATGTGGGCACGCTTTTCTTTGCCTCTCAACTAATGATACAAAAATGTATCATCCCTGAATGTATTTGGCTTTAGAGCAAAAACCTAAAGGCATCTATTGATATTGATATCAAAAACATTGCACCATGCTCTAAAATGAACTTTTTTGCTCATACCATGAAATGTCAGCTTAGAAAATAAGAGCACTCTGTTGTGGTAGCCTTTGATTGTCATATGTGTATATTCATCACATGCACACAAACAAATCTGTTTAGTGACAGCCTCCAAAACAGGGTCTTTGGAAAGGTTACCACTCCACCATATGTTATATTTTTCACAGCATGACACACATTGTTGGTGAACTGCGGCTGTGATAAAATCGTAGAGGTGTAAAGTTTCACTGGCTGGATGGTAAAGAGCGAGTCAGGGAGAGTGTAATGCGAGTCGAGAGCTGCTCTCCAAATGAATGAACTTGTATTGTGGATCTGGTTACAGCCGGCACACTGCCTTAATCCATCAACAGCAAGTTCACTTACAAACCAGCCTTTGTTTTTAATCCATGAGCCTTTAGGGATTCACTATAATCAAATGACCAATCAGAGGAACACATAAGAGGAAAAAAAAAATTGCTACAGTGAAGTTTACTCTCAGCCACAAACTCTCCCTCAAAACCCCCCAGGTAATGCAGATAACAGTATAATACACCACATTAAGCTTATGGGCATTTAAAACTCCACAAGTTGAAAGTTAAGGCATGGCAAAACAGATCTCGTTACTTTCTGGGAGTGCTTCTCCAAAGCTCGGGAAGGCTTTGATTTCAAACCATGTGTGCTCGCAGCACAGACACAGCTTAGTGATGGAAGACAGCCACGGGGATTGTGATTGCTACAGCTCACTTGGAGCTTTCTCCTGTTCTGGACGAATGAAAAGAACGTCCTGGATCTTGCAATTAAAATGTGTCAAGCTGAAATAACATATGTTCCTTGGCAAAGGCCTGAAATTAAGCCTTGGGGTGTGTCTGTGTATATATAAACAAATACTTTTATTTAAAAATGTGTATGTGTTTTATTCTTTCTCTCTTTATCATAAAGCACAAACAAAGAGCAACCTTTAGGCTACTTTTCCTTGCAACAGACTAAGCCAAACATCCACCACTGCCCAACAGCCCACATTAGGACGGCAGACACATCCATGAAGAGGGAAATGGGGACAGAGTTCCCATTGTTAGTATGATAATATCTTGTTTTCTACTCCTGCACCATAACTCTGGGCTACCTGGGCCATCCTATGGAGCTCTGTGCCCTGGAGTCCCTCAAGGTGGACCCAGAAGAAGAGGACGTGCAGTGTGGCTCACTCAGTGCCATATGGCTGAGCTCCTCCACGTGTGTGTGTGCACACGGCGGGGGGGGCACAGGGGTGGCAGGGGGAAGGTGGCAAGACACACACATCATGCCATTAAAGGAGTGACAGATGGTGATGAAAGTGCCATAAAACCATAAGCACTGACAGCTCAGGGCCACGACTGAAGCAGCTGCTGAGGTATCACATTGTAAACAGCCCCCTGTCAGGGCACCCCCCTCGCAGCTCCTATCACAGAAACTGTCACCTCTCACAAATGCTGCCCTGTCCTCCCACAAACCCACCTCACCCTGCGTCTCCTTTGTCTCCCTCTGGCAGGGGATGCCGTGGGGTGAAAGGCGGGTGAAAGAGAGGACTGCAAGAGGCTTATGACAGGACTGGCAGAAAACCTTTCGCACACTGGGCAACCTGAGATGAGCACAAAAATAGGGAGACAGCAACAAAGTCCCCCGTGCCAGAGCACAGGAAGGACATTGGTGCCACCAAGAAGCCACCAAGAAGCCTCTCCCAAGCCTAGTCTCCCAGCTCCACGTGTGGGAAGTTCTCATACCCAAGGGCCCAGTTCCCTCCTAGTAATGGACCAGCAGAGCAGCACAAGCCCTTATCAGTCAGGCTGGCTGTCCAGCTACTGAACTAAAGGAGCTCCAAGCCTCCTTCAGAGAATTCCATCAGACCATGCCATCTCTCTTTACATCTCATTCCCATCAAGTTAAAGAGAGAAGCATTCAGTATTTCCTCTACATCAAAACTCCTGATGACCAGAAATCTGGAAACAAGTTGGAGACCAATGCTCTTGGGAGTTCAGATGTGGTTTTTTTCAACCTTTTTTCCCCCTTTTTACACACACACACACACACACACACACACACACACACACACACACACAACTATAGTGCTGCTTGCTGGACAAAACGTAGATCTTTGGGAGTATTGCAGGACTAATATCACATCATATCATATCATATCATAGTGAGGCTCCCACATGTGCATGTGTTGGGGGTATTAAGGACTATAAGAGTATCCCAACCCTGATTAATCCTGCATAACTTAATCCTGCCTAATTTGCTTTGTTTTCAGTGAGGAGAGGATGTAGGAGAGTCCTTCCTGTCATCTACAGCCTGAACTGCCTGCAGCAGGTGCCCCTTGCTCACCCAGCTTGAGGTCTGTTTAAGACAGATACATAGAGAGTGCCTGTTTTCCTCTATTTCTGTTTTCCTGGGAAAGGAACAGGAGATTCTTCACTTTGGAAATACTGTACAACAAGCAGCACAGTCTGCTGGAAAAATTTAGCTAGGCCTCTTGTCATATGAAAAGCTCTGTTCTCACCCAAATAAAAACTTAAAAATGTGCTGACTTCAAAAGAAATAGTAAGATATTACATTTTAATTTTTTTTTCTTCATGGAGTTCTTCTTTACCAGCTGTCTTATGTTTTTATTCTTTCATGACATAGTAGGAATTATTTACTAGTAGGATGTCATAAAAATAGTTGAACAAGTTTATTTTAAGGCTTTTTTCTGAAGTAGTCTTTAGTATGTTATGTTAAGGAAAACATCTTGTCTCCTTTTCTTGACTCATTTGATGTAACAAAAAGGCTCGAGATGTAGATCAAAGTACAGCTTTGGGGTAGGGAGAAGCTATCAGATGCTGTCCACTGATACATTTTAATGCACAGTTTTATTTTGCCTCACTCCCTCACTCTGCTTCTTACCTGTGCTGAAACTCTTGAAAAGTCCTTTCACCCTGGTGTGCCCTTCCTTTCCTTAGATTTACCTCATCTGGGCTCTGTAGAAATTAGCAGTTTATTCCAGCTTCCCTTTGGAGGGAACTCAACACAGTAAGCCGAAAGTTATTTTCCATTCGTACCAGAAGCAATTTTGCTGTGGCAAAGCCCTGCCCAAGGAACTGTCTTTTTTAGCAGCACCAATGAGCCCCCACAAATCTCCATGTGGCTGTTCCTTAGAAAGCATCTACTATTTGGACTTGCTTATTTAAAGACACTTGTGTTGTAGGTCAGTCTGGCAAAAGACACACCCATGATCCCTTCACCACCGAGTCTTCTGCAATTTGGTTGAATGTGGCTCCATTCTCTTCTATTTCCGTGTCTTTCTTTGGACAGAGAAAAAAACCTTTGGCAAAGGTTTTCCAACTTTGCCAATATAGGGACCACTATTTTTTTTTTTTTTGTATGGGTGTGGACTTATGTGCAAAGAATTTAAGCCTCTTGACTACATATTTAGTATTCACCACTACCTTCTGTGGCCACCTTATAAGTCATCTATGGAGCCACGGATCATAAGCTAAAAACCACTGTTCTGTGGTACTTTGATACTTATGTCTATACTTAGTTATGAAAGTGTACTTATTCAAGAAAAAAGATAATCAGGCTGCAAAATTAAAAATATTCGTTATTTTCAGCATCTCTACTCCTGACCTGTGGTGCCAGTACAAGAGTCTGTTTCCTTGAAAATAAACATAAGAGTGCTAAGGAATGTTTCCAACACGAACTCTGCACACTTCAACACCAGAAGACTTTGTAGAAAGCAAAGTAATTCCCCTCCCCTTTCCCCTTATCCAGCCTCCTCTAAGTGAGTTCATTTTTAAACCCCATGTTTTTGGAGTGGTTTAGACCTCACAATAGCAAAGGAGAAAGGAGAAAAAGTTTTGATGTTACAGAAATAGTCTGTCATCTACCGGAAAATAAGACTGAAACTACATGGTGGCCGTGGAAAGACAGTGCCCTGGCGACAGTACAGGCAGACAGCAAGTCTTCAAGGGCTTTCTGTCATGCACCTGGAGATGATGGGGGCTGATCTGCTGGAGACCAGCTCTGTGGAGAAAGACCTGGGAACACCAAGGTGTCCATGAGGCAGCAGTGTGCCCTTGTGCCAAGAGGGCCAATGGTACTCTGGGGTACATTGGGAGGAGCACTGCCAGCAGGTTGAGGGAGGTGATTGTGTTCCTCTACTCAGCCCTAGTGAGGCACATCTGGAGTGCTGTGTCCAGTCCTGGGCTCCTCAGGACAGGAGGGACATGGAGCTCCTGGAGTGGGTCCAGCGGAGGCTGCAGAGATGATTCAGGGACTGGAGCCTTTCCCTGAGGAGGAAAGGCTGAGGGAGCTGGGGCTGTTCAGCCTCCAGAGGAGACACTGAGAGGGGACGTCATCCATGTGTGTCAGTGTCTGCAGGGAATGGTGAGAGGAGGGAGCCAGTCTCTTGTCAGCGGAGCCCAGCAACAGGACAAGGGGCAAAACTTAGTTACTGTAAGGAAAGTACTTATTTACTGTGAGAGTGTCAGAGTATTGGGACAGGCTGCCCAGAGAGGCTGTGGAGTTTCCTTATCTGGAGATATTTAAAAACCACCTGCACGTGACCCCGTGCAACCTGCTCCAGGAGAACCTGCTTTAGCAGGGGAGTTGGACTAGATGATCTACAGAGGTCCCTTCCAACCCCCACCATTCTGTGATTCTGTGAATCCAGACATCTGACAGAATAGCACTGAAGATTGATCTAGTATCTTAAAAGATACATGAACATGTTAATAGAGGCTTGGACTTACAAATGGATTTACACATTTCCTTTAGAGATCTGGGATTTAAAAAAATTAATTTCTTGTGTTATTGAGTTTTTTGATTATATCATATTGTATTGTATGCTCATTCACTGACTCAACATGGATAAACTAGATTAAAAAAAGACACAAATATTTGATTTATGCTTAAGTATCATTGCCAAACCTAACAGAAAGTCAGTAATTACACAAATCACTGTTTCCTTGTGCATAGAAAACCAAGCTCAGCTTGATAAAGAACCAATATTTTGCTAAGGTAAGAAAATTGCAATCAGATAGTGTTGTTTTATTACCTTATTATTGATAAACATGGACTGCTAGAACATTTAACAGTGATCCAGCCCAGCAATCCATTGCTCATACAGTCTCTGTCTGTAAGCTTAGGCCCTTAAATGGCTGAACTATTCTTAGACTTATGTGGTGAATACACAGGAATGTTCATGGGCAGAATATTAAGGACAGAAGATGGCCCTAACAGTGCTTGGCAAAGGGAGATTGGATTTATGGAAAGTTTCCTTTGATGCTGTTGACTCCTAACTACTGCCCTCTCATGCTGCCCCAACATAAAAAAATTAGTATTAAACTTGCATTCCAGATGAATGACAGGGAATAAAAAGGAAAAGGGATTTCAGTTAAGGCCTGTGGAACTAGATTCAAGCCCAGGATCTGGCCAGGTTTAAAACCAAGCTGGATCTCTTTAGCTGGAAATTCCCTGACTGAGAAACTCTCTAGCTACTTCCTAAACAATATCCTTCCTCTTCAACTGCTTCATAGGGAAATACAACATGGTCCAAGTGCTATTTGTGGCTGGCACAATTACCACTGGATGCCAAAAAGACGGCTTAGAACTGCCCACATTATGTAGACATCTGACCTGGGGGATACTCCTTTCAAATATGCTCAGTGAAGACAGGAATCCTCTACAAATCTTGCCCTACAGTTGTGCTTGTTTGTTAACACCAAAGCAAGAGAGCAGCTTAGCAAAGCAAAATAAACACACTATTTGAGAAAAAGAATGTGGGGGTAGGGTAGGGATTACTTCTACAGCTATCCTAAAAAACTAATCCAATGTTACCTTACAGTGTAAAGTGATGCCACATGTAAAGAATTACTACAAGCATATATTAATGTATATTGCCTAACAGCTATGAGAAGTGACTAAACTGCAATTGCACACGAATGTATTTTTTGGAATGGCTGGCAGGTATTTATGCACTGTTGTAGAACTTGGTGACTACCAGACTGTATATTTCTAACAATATTATTTGTTTTCACGTTGAGAATGAGCCTTTCTCGAACTTGCTTGTAAACAATGTTTTTTGCAAGCTGGAGGTGAAGGATGACTGAGCTTGTGGGGGAGACACTCAACCTATCATTTTGCAGCCTTTCTGGGCTGGAACAGAGCAGCTATTAAAATAGCACCACATAAATATGTGATACTTTGAGGGCAGAATCTCAGGACACCCCTCTCAAACCAACCTACTAAGCAAAAACACCCTATGCACAGAGAGGGAGAGGGAGGGTAGGCTGCTTTTTTGCCCTTTAGGAACTGGCAACCCCCGCTGCTGTGACGTGTAAACAGGGGTCCTCAGTAACCACAACGCACTGGGGTTTTTACTTTACAGCTCTTTAGCCCCAGAGCAGCACGTAGGGTGTTGATTTAGGAGTGACACAGAGGGAGTAGTGCCACCTACTGAAGTAATTATTTTTAGCACTCGAATTTCTTGTCCTAGGCTCTTTCCAGCTAAGGTCTGAAGACACTGCAGCATATTAAATAGCTCTTCTTCCTCCCTAATTATTTTCAGGAATTGAAAACAGCATTGTAAAAACCCCCCCAAATCCAACCCCCAGAAGACCCCAAAACAAGCTATAGTCTATACCATCACACTGTATTTTTATAAAGCTACTAATTTGAGAAATGAAACCCTGGCATGAGGGTGTATTTAAGCCTAGGCAGACTTTTAAACTAGATTAGAATTTAGATTTGCTCTGATTCTAATTACACAACAGAAGAAATGCAAAATTATTTTAGTGGGAGCAAGTTCACTCTGTTATTTTCTTCCAGACTAACTTATTTAGTGTTGGATCAGTAGCCTTGAACTACAAATTTGAAATTAATTGCTATGGGGACTGGAGATGGCTTTAAAAATCTTGACTAAAAAAAGTTTAGCTTTTAATATCTCTCTCTCTCTCTTTTTTAATAGGATAAACACAACTCTTTCATGGCGGGAAGACAAAATCTCCCTTTTCCTGTTCCAGTGAATGTGTATAATATTACCAGGCTAAAGAAGAGCACTTTCTCTTTTCAGCAGGTAGAAGAAATACACCAATGTTCTGTTTTCAGATATTGATTAGTGTTGCTATGTGCTGCCAACCAGCTATGCAGAGTCACTTCACTGGCAGCTACTTATCAGCAATGAGTGAAGTGGTCCCTACAGTTTCCCTTAACTACTGCATAGATTTAAATAGTTAATGCCTGCAAACCCCGGGGAGAGGCTTGCTAAGAATGCTCCAGGAACACAGTCATTCCATGTGCTGCAAACCAAATTTACCAGTAGAATTATTAATTAACAACCAAAGTCATAAATACCAACAGCTATCCAAAAGTTATCCCAGGCGTCTTCCACAGAAGATCTGATCAACTCTGGATGCTGTTTCTGCTGACCCATCAGTAATTTTATTGCTGCAGAGGCAATGCAGCGTGTCATACCATGATAGATTTGGTCTTTTCTGACATCCAGCTGCTTACTGTTATTGTTGGCTGTTGCTGAAGCACTGGAGATAATACAGGTGTTCTGTGCTGCTAGAACTGACTGCACCACACAGAAATGTGGGACGAGCATGGGTAGAGGATATGTCTGCTTGGTAAGTGAAAGCAAGCAGTCTGATGGTAAAGAGAAAAATGTCAAATAGGCTTCAAAATTAATGGAGGACTATTTTATTAGGCTCCTCCTAGTTAAACAGAGCAGGCAATATATAAATATTGGTTGGGTTTTATCTTATTTTTGCTGGTCAGTTGAATGACTCCTGCAGTGAGCGTCCAATCACACCCCCCAAAATTATTAGAATGTATGCAATCATATGTTTTGCAAATTTAGAGACAGTTACAAGCTAGACATGGGTCCTAAAAGCCATCTCAATCTACAGGTAGGCAAACTGAGGTGTAGACCAACTGATCATTGCTTCATTTTCAATTGAAGCAATTTGTCCAAAGCTGCATGTTAAGTCTGGGAAAGAGCCTTAGTCAGGACACAGGTCACAGGCGATTCTCAATCTGAGCAGAATGTTTGAATAACCAGCTAGAGCAGACAGGATAGTTCCTGCTAAACACAAGCTCAGGTGAGTGGTATCTGTCTCAGGTATCAAGGAAGCAATACGAAACTAATCCTATGTGTCTGTTTTTACAAAAATGCTAGACAAATATAATGAGTAAATAAACAGCTGCCTCTGAGTTATTTACAGTGCTGTTAACCAGCATTTAGGCTTCAAAATTGATCACCAGAGTCAACAAAGGGTTGAACAAACATATCCGTGGTTGAGTATTTGTATTTGAGATTAAGTACACATATACAACTGTGAATGCATGTGTTCAGCCAAACTATTGAGGCATTTTGCCTAAACCAAGGCTGTGCATTAAACTGCATTTTGGTCAAAAAGCAATAAAGTTATTCATGCAACTAACTCATACTTGTCCATCTCCTTGAATCTCATCTAAACACCGACTTGGGACTCTTGTCAATTCTTTATATTGAGTTTTGACCTGATCTTTTTTTAATGAGTTGCTTTTGGTCTTCCCATTTTAAATTCTTTCCCCTCTACAATGGTATCTTGTCTAAAGCCTTAGTATCCTTTGAAAGGAGTTGTTCAATAGTAAAGGTTCCCTCCTCACAACCCCACTCCTCTGGGAAAACAGGGAAACAGACAGTGCACATCCTTGCTGGAGCTTCACTCAGGAGAGTAGCATCAGGAAAAAAATTCAGTGAGGCCCTTTTCTATTTCAGGCTTAATTTTTCCTACTGCAAATAAATTAAACACCACAACTGCTACAGGGGCTGAATTTGTGCCTCTGGAGCAGCGATATGTGTGAACAGTGAGCATATATTCAGATGGGTGGATACTACAACTATTCAGTAGGGACTTGAATAAACAACAGAGCCAGAAATAACCCAGTGGTAAACCCAAATAAAGCCAAATAGTTTGGCTTTTGCCAAAAGGTGTTTATCTTTTTTAACCGCCTTTTTTCTCCCAGTCCTTCATGGAGCTGTAACAACCTGAGCTCTGCTCTTTTCACAGCACATCCACCATCCAGGAACTGAAATTCCAGGAGAATATCAATTCTCACAAATTTGGGTTTTACAATTCATTCCCCTTAGGCACTTAATAAAGACTCTGAAAATAAATCTGTCCAAATGTGAGAGAATCTGTGCACCTCTTGGCATATGAAGCATTTACACATAAAACATTATCTTTGGGAAAAAAATAGATGAATTGTATTACACAGTTAAAGAACATTGCACCAGAGAAGGAACATCTTCCCTCAGGGCAAAATATGACTCAGCTCAAACAGGTTAGCAGGGCATATGCTCTGCTAGGCTAATCAAGGTTCCCCAAACCCCAATGACTTTGTGTCAGAGGCAGATGTAGCGTGAAAAGGAAATGACCACCTGCCTTCTGCCTCCATCAGCCAGGCACTGAGCAAACAGCCCATGTCTGCATCACCGTCATAGTCCCCTGACACCAACTGGGGTCCAGTCTGGATTGTTAGCAACCAATAGATTCTTAAATAGCCTACGTGAAAAGCTTTTGCCCTCCTGGTTTGAATAGTGTCACTCTGGAGTTAACACAAAAAGGTATCACTACTGCTTATCATGGCTTTGGACTGCAGCAAGGAGCTGGTCAGGGGCAGAGTAGGTTTTGGGTGCTGCAAGACAGCAATCTGCATTGTGGGCAGGGGTTCAGTCCTATTGACATTTCCTGCCCCATGGGTATCACTGTCAGTACCACTGGCACTAACACTGTACCGCTCCTGGCTGCCTCACCACCAAGGCCAGGCACTGGACACATCCCACGCAGCCTTCCCTGCAGGGAGAAGAGCAGGTGGGGAAGCTCATAGTGCCTGAGCCCACTCTATTTCTGAAAAAAAAAAAAAAAAAAAAAAAAAAGTGCCTCATTTTCTGTGGCTGCTAATCTAGTACCTTTTGTCAGCCCTAAATTTTCATGGAATGAAAAAAAAGAGATTAAAACCAAGATCATTCTTCTGCTCTGTGTAAGAGATTTTAGGTATAGGGGTTTGTTCTTGAATAACAGACTGCTTGACTAGAGGCGGACTTTTAACAATGCCACGTTTTTATATTCAAAAAAAACCCCAAGCTGCCTGCACTGTAGCTACACACCCTGTTTCACTCTGGGTCTATTTTAACAGGGTTTTAAAGCTATTTCACCTGAGTGCCTGCTGATTACCATGCTGAGTTTTTTAAACCAATCCATTGAATTCACTTCCTTTCTGTGTCCCCAGTGCCCATTCACCTACAGAAATATACAGACAAACAAGGCCACAGGTGCAGAAAATTGGGCCTTTCCTGCTGTTTATTACAATGTTGACCTTGGGGATTTTTGGCGGGGGTGGCGGGAGAAGGAAAGAAAAAGAAGAAATACATGCTTTGCAATAGGATCCTGCTAAAATCCTACCTTCCTTTTCTTGCTAAGTTTAAAAAAAAAACCTCCTAGCTGCCAACAAACACAGACATCAAATTATTAGGAGGTGAAGTGGGAGCAGGGCTGTTTCTTTTGCATCTCTGAAGGGATTTTGGATGAACTGCTGCTGACCAGAAAGCATGCTCTTCCCTCAGCCCACCTCCCTCTCTGCAGTTTGCCTTCTGGTGATTCTTGGGCACAAGAATTTGCTCTGCCTTGTGGTCACCCAGCCCGCTGCTTAGTTTCTGTCACACGAGAAGAAATAGCCACCTGCTTGCTGTGTCAACAAGGTGCCTTGTGCTGAAAATGCAAGTATGAAGAGGTCTCCTCTCACAAATGCATGGCCCCCACCCAAAACTGGAGGGCCTCACACCAAGGGCTGCCCTGCCAAGGGCAGCCCTGGTTCCCCTCCAGGAGCAGAGTGAAGATCCCCAGATTAGGTGGGCTTTGCCCACGAGAAGAGTTCAAAGCTTTCTTGATGTAAGCTGGAACAACAAGTGAGGGGATCAGGTGTTAAAAATCACACTGCTCATTGGATAGGAAGGGTGAACGGCTTAATGCCACTCAGTACTTACCTGGGGTCACTTTATTCTGTGCTGAGAGCTGAGGCAGCACAGCACACAGGGGCTGCAGTAGGAGACAGATGTGCTGCAGTGTGTGTGTGTGTGTAAGGTTTCAGCTTTCTTGTCTGTCTATGAAGGTGTTTGGACCAATTTCTATGGCTTGATCTCAGTGGATTGATTACGTGAATGCATCTAGTAAGGGCTAAACCCTGACTCAAAGAGCTTACAGTCGATTTACAAATCAGACACCAGGGATGGGAGGAAAGATGTATTATTCCCAACATTAATAATGTGGATTTGATGTGCAGTGAGAACAAACAGCTTGTTAGGGGTGATCTTTCTCATCTGGAAACTGAACTCATTTCTACCCATCACCAGTTCATTGCCTTAATTGTATGACTGCTTAAAACAATGTGCTTCTCCTCAAGCCCACACAGATTTAATCTGAGACTGGCAAGGCCCTTTGGAAGCTAATGTGCATTTCCTCAAACTGATCCGGAGGTAAAGGAACTGCTTGGGTTAATGAAGATAGGCACTCTGTGTTCTGCTGGACACCTCAGGTACAAAGGTGACCTGCAGTAATTAACCTGCTTGCCCAGAGTCTGAATTTCATCTGTCTTGTTTTCACAGGCACTTCAGAACATGTATGAAGGTTTATAACAGAGGGACACTTTCTAAGTTCTTACTTAAGAATTATCAATAGGGGCTTCCTTATTATATTGGAAAGTAGGTGCCAAAAAGCCCTCTGAGAAATCTGGTCTGTAAGTCCTAATCCAAAGCACATTGAAGCGCATTGCAGAACATGACCAAGAAGGTCCAGAGAGCACCTTGTGCAAGCCTTGTGTAAGGCTGGACTCTGGTGAGCAGTGATGACTTCGTCATGACTATTATCATCTCAGCTCCTGAGTCACAGATAAAGCATTCTCATTGGTTGCTACTTGATATTACACTTCATCAGTGATAGTTGGGAAAGGCTCAAAGCGTGGCCCTGCATTTTATGACTTTTTTTCCTCTCTCAGGACGTGAATATTCATGTGGCCTTTGGCCTGATGCATTACTATTCTGCCTGTGCCTGCAGTGCAGCCATTCCACAGAAACACTTGCTTGTGCCTTTGCCTTTAATAACTGCAACCAAAAACTCTAGCTAACAAACTCAGTCAACACAACTAGGGACAGCTGGGCCAACAGAGGAGGGGTTTCAAGCAGTGTGAACTTCCTTCTGACAACATACAACCCTCTTAAGCCATATTTATGACAGGTGGACCAGAAAACTAATCTACTGGCATTCAAGGTGCAGACTCTCCTATTATGCTGCCTGTGGAGACTGACATCCACATTCTTGATCAAGGGCAGACCCACATCCATGTGTGAGTCCAACCTCACCTGAGGACACGATCTGGTGGTGAAGCACAGCTTTAGGGTGATGGAGTACTGAAGACAGAAAGGAAATGAGCTACTGGGGCCACTGAAGGGCCACAGCACTGGGTGACCATGGAGACCCTTCTGGGACCTCTCACAAAGATGGATAAGGTCTGTGGGCAATCTGAATTCAGGCTATCCTTGTTTGGTGGCTTGCCACCACATTACAGGCATGCCACTGGATATCTAGGGCTGGGCTAGGACACCTGGGACCCCTGGAGTCAGTGCAGGTTTTATTTTGAAGACCATTTTTAAGGTACTGTGCAGCCACAGATAAATGTCAGAGAGAAATTTTAATTTCAATAAATTTCCTTTTTTCTGACATATGACTTGGAATACAAGTCCTGAAATTGTAAGACTAATGATGTCAATATGCCATAGTTGGTGTTAATTACTACTTTATGTCTTCCCTGGCTTAGACACGCTCACATATAACGAAATGTGTTTAAACAACAATAATATGAGTTGTGAGAGTTCCCCTCCATCTCCTCGTGTTCACTTTGGTGAACTAACCAAAAAACACAGTTTGCTTTGTCTGAGTGAGGAATTTAGCTCATATTAGTTAACAAACCTCAGGTATGAAAATTAAGCAAGTCTTTTCTGTAATATAGGCAGGACTTAATGTTAACTCCCAATATGAAATTCATTTTAGCCGTTTTTCATGTAAAACCAACTTTCTGTATTTCTCGTTTTCATTTGTTCAATTTTCCGCATTGGAATAATTACTATAACTGAAAAAGCATGTTAAAATCCCCAGTTATTACAAAAAAACACGCTGGAACTTTCATTCCAGAATTTGTCACTTCATAAAACTATACATTATAGAACCGGCCATTCTGGGCCAAACATATGCTCCATGTAACCCAGTATCCTGTCTGTTACCATGATTAATAGGGGAAAGTGTAGAAGAAGATAAAAATGATCTTTTCCCCTGCTGTTCTCTCCCACCTTCTAGTAATCAGTGGTTTACAGACACAAAATGTTGTGTTGCAATAACAGAAAAACAATGCTTCCAATAAATCAAAATTAAATTGCTGTTCACTTACATTGAGTTCATTCAATCTGACTTTATCACAGTATCCGCTTTTTAAAATTTTGTTTAATTTTTAGAAGCAAATGCGTATCTTTATGCCAGCTCTGGAGAATTAAGCTGGAAATATTCCATTCAAATTACAGTACCCAGGAAGAAAGAAGATTCAGCTGGAAAAGAAATTTTAACTGAAGACATGAAGACTTGTCTGTCAAGGTGGAGGGAGCTGTGAATTGTCTCCCATCCTGCCCTGCAGAAACTACTTGGAAGTCAGATGTTTTTCTCCCTTTTTTTTTCCTTCCCCCCCCCAAAGGTCTCTCTGCATTGTTTCACATTCTTTCTTTATTCTCCTTCCTTCTTGCTTCTTGTATTTTTCATTCCCATTGCTTCCTTTCTCAGCTACTTCTTATGAGAATGGAAATAAAGACCCAAATTAAAACTTCAAACCTATAGGTACACATTTGCTCAGAAAACCTGCAAGGATTCCCCCCACCCCAGGTCCTTTTTAAACCCTTCCTTAAACAAACACATCTATTTAGACAGTTTGTTTCTCTATCAATCTGTGAAAAGTTAATACAGTTTTGTGCCATTTTTGTTATGGAAACAGCATTGTAAAAATACCATATGGTCCACTGAGGCCTGCCCTTATAACCCCAATAAACACAAATCACCCTAGAACTTATCATTGTAAGTTCAAATATGTAGCTAATGTAATCTCAAAAATCCTTCACAAAAAGAAAACAAACGAGCTCCTTTTAAACCCCTGACTTGTTGCTCTTGACTTCAGCTATTTGTTCAATATTTCAACAACACTAAACAAATGTGCCGGAAATACTTATCATTTCTGAGTCACCCCCTTGCTATCCCAGATCCCAGACTCTTCAAATTAGGGACTATCTTAAAAAGATTAATGTGATTCATTCTCTTTGTTTCTTTCATTTCAGTATTGTCTTCAGCCTATCCCTTGGGAGTCTCCTGTTATCAATCTGCCTAATTCTGGCTAATCTTTCTTGATAATTCATTTCCCATCTCCCTGTCACAGGCTGTTTTGGCTATTCTGTTTTGTACCTTTTCTAACTCTGAAACATTATTATTATTATTAATGACAGACAACAGTGTATATTATATCCAGCTCATGCCTGAGGTTAGGGTAGATTTTTCTGTTACTGATATCCTGTGTACATACATATCGATGTACACCTATCGGTGAAGTTTAAATGATAAATGTTGCAGAAGAGCACTGCCTTCCTACCTCCCTTGTAATATACAGCAATTAATTTGTACTTCACTGCTTATTTATACATATGTATTTCAGACAACCAGAATGCACCCTAATTCCTTGTGATTTATAATAAAATATAATAAAAAGCTTTAAGCAAAAAAACCCGTTCTCTCAACACACACTAAAAATAAGTACTCTGGGTATTATGCATATAACAAGAAATGTGATCAGATTAACTGTATTATTTTATTATTTATCAACAATGTTTCACTAGTGAGTATCTAGAACTACCTTCATGTCATGGGACACAGTAGAAAGCACCTTGATTTCCAGTGTCACATTAAACTGTGTTTCCAATCTAACTGCTCTTTCAGAGACACTCAGGAGTTCAGTTTTAAGAGTGAGCAGCAGTTTTTGTGCCTTTGAATGGTGTCTGATTTTTAGAACATGGAATTCCAACATAGAAATGTCAAAATAAAAAGCTGCAAAAATAGAATAGTTTCTTTTAAATAATTTCAGATTCATGGCTCCTCTGTCTTCTTGAAGTGTGGGTGAATGGGAAAGAAAACCAATACTGTACATGGTATTTCCAGGGACATGATCTTGCTCATTGATATATCCTTTTTCTGCTCTTGGAGTGGATTAATAACCGTGGAAGTCAAACGACAGTAGCATAACAGCAAGTTACACCTTGCTCTTCCTGAGGAACAGCTGACTCCTGCTTCTCTTTTAGACTTGTCTTTTCCTTGTAACTCTTCAACTGTTGTATTTGTGTCAGTGAGATGAAATAACATAAATGCAAAAACATTTGTACAAAAAATGCTTATGTTTCTTTTTCCTTCATTTCCAGCATGGCAGTAGCACCACAAATGACAGAAAAATGAATTTGAAATGCACCTGACAATTTGTTCTATGTGTACTTCTACTCACCCTAAGGAATGGAAACAGTGCCAGTTGATTCCACTAACAAATGTCAATTTAAAAAAGTGCTATTTGGGATCAGCTCACCCAGTAAGCAGTTCTAAAAGCTAAGGGTAAATCACAAGGCTGGCTATATATATAAAAAAATCTCTGTTTACTCAGAGATATTGCACAAGTAAAAGAAGATCAGAGAAGTTCACTGCAATTCTATGAAGGAACTACAGGTTACAAGATTCAGTCTCGGAGGCTTTTGGGATTATTACCAGGTAGCCTGAATGCCACACAGCTGTTTCCATACCTCCATCGTGTTACTTGTGCAAAAGTCACACCCTTACTGATGTGAAAAAAAGCCAAGGACTGAGGGAAGGACTGGTGAGGGTTGCTTAATCCTACTTTTGTCTCTGTTCTTGGAGCTGTCCTGACTAGAGCTCTTAAGGCTCTGATGTAGCCCAGACTCCTAATCTTAATGTGCTAAATACATTGTCCACTTTGGATTGTTCACTTAGCTGCAGCAAATGCCTTATATTTTTTCCTGTCTGAGTACAATTAAAATTGCAGGATATTTGCCAGACAGGCTGAGACTCTTTCACCACTCTAAGCATCCCTTTGCAGTATTGTGAAGAATGATCAATCAAATTACTCTTAGTCTCACCTATAAACAACTTATTTTAACTGTCTTTACAGGTCTGTTTGGAGGCAGTTTAACACACAGATTCATGCAGTGACACTGCTATTTGTGCCAGGCTGTACTTTCATTCACAAAGAAATAATACAGGAAAATTGGGGTACCCTGAATGAATTTATCAGTAAGCTAAATATGGTATATGATAACAAATAAAACCAAGCTATAAAAAGAAGAAATTCCTACTCAAGAGTAGGAAAAACCCCCACATTCCTCTCTTGTATGCCTTCACATGCAAGTCTTCATTTTTTTTTTATCCTGTTATATTTTTTATACCTGGTGGTATTTCACCAGGTATGCATAGGAGAACAACAAACATGCAACCTTTGTGTAAACTAACTGCAGACATCACTAATTACTAAGAGCTGATTATATTTGGGGGGCTTTCTTGAGTGGTGATTTTTTAAAAAGCCTCATTGAATTAACTTCATTTATGGATCCAAGAATGGCCACCTAATGTAAACACGTCCTGGGCACAGAAAATAAATGGACAAATAAATAGAGAAAGAAAGAGAAATTCATTTGTGCAGAGGCCAGAGTAACAATATGCTTCCTAAGGATATCAGTTCCAAAAGCATTTAAGAAATTATTTTCCCAGTAAATTCATACTCAACTTTCTGTACACTTATATTTCTCACCTTATGGAAAAAAAAGGACTTTAATTACACTATATACATCTGTTCAAATACAGTCAATTGTAGCAAACAGAAGCAAAACGTACACAACTTATATTTTACCAATATAATTTCAGAGACAGGGTTGATAATACTTTTTAAAAAAAATTACATGATGTAACTTGCATTATTTTTTCTTACCATAAATCTTTCTCCTGGCTTTCAGGTCAAAATTTGAAAGATAACTTTTGCCCTACCAGATTTTGACCAAATGCACACCTTAGTCAAAAGGTACTGGAAACCCTTTATTGTTTCTACTGAATTGCAACTGTGTTAATCAGTATAGTTCCTGTCCTGTTCTTTTTTCAATATACATTTCTTTGCTCACAACTTGGCCTGTGCCGTTTCTATTAAATTAGAAGCACTTTTAGTTTGTCTGAAACCAAATCCTCTTGTGCTATAAAGCAGCGTGTCTGTGTATGACAACAAACACAGTAGGGGCCCTATCATTTGAAAGTTTATTTTAATGTAACAAGCCACAGTAGATCACAGATTTGGATGCAGCCTAAAGTGACTGTTTAGCATTTTATGAAAAGTCTATCTAAAAAACTTATGAACTTGGCAATTTTTGGGGAAAAAAAGAAAAGTTGTCTGGACAATTTAGTTGCATAAACTCCCATTCTAACAGGTGTGAATCATTAACTCAGTGTCTTTTTTAGATTCTCATACTGGTGAGCTGGTCCCAGAATATATTTGTATCTGTGTGCATTTGCACCTTCAACACATTCTTTTGGTTCTCTGCATACTCCTCTCTCAGTTTGTTTTCTGAAAACTACCTGAGCAAAACAGTCAAGAAATTAGGAACAGGGTTTTTTCCCCTTTATATTTTTAGGAAACCATAATTTTAGCACTTGTATATATATGAACTTATGTGAGCCAGAACTACACCTGTACTTAAGCAAGAAAGTAAATCATAATTTGTTCTGCCTGAGAAAGTAAAAGTCATCAACACAGCTCAGACAGAAAATCCCTCAGAGCGAGTGCACAGATTTTATGTTATCTATCAAATAACACATACATCTGAGGAAACCACATCAAGAACTATTCTGTGTTCTGGAAACCTGAGTTTTTTCTGTTTTTTAAAATACAGGTCTTCCTGTAGAGTGGGTTTTTTAAAAAACAAATCCCCCATGATACAGTTGCAACACATGCATACAAAGGGAAGTTTAAAGACTCTTCTGCAGCTTTCTTCCGCTATACACTTTTGGTCTCTGGTTTCTCACAGGTTGTTCTCTTCTCTCTTGAGAGCTTCTCTGCCTCTGTCTCTGACATCAACTTGTACTTATTTATTACAGGAGGGTACCTTTGATAACTTTCTTAGCAGATTATTTGAGTGACTTTGATTTGCTGGTCACGACTGAGAGTACCATGACAGCAGAGAGGACGTACACTGATTAAAAGAAGGATTCATTTCTGAGGAAGTATCCCAATGCAATCTTTTGGTGAGAATAAAAATTCTGGCGCTGCAAAGCCTTCATCTGACATTTGCTCCCCGAGCCTGTGATAATCAGATGTGCCCACACCTGGCAGGGCCAGGCACACACGTGGCCATTACAGGCTTGGGGTTGCTGCAAGTCCAAGTCAATCCTGAAGTATTTAGTGGGGACGGTGTGAAGCAGCTCTATTTTGAGGTCCTGTCGTGAAAACATCTCAAACATTCACATGTTTGTGACTGTGTTTACAGGCTGGTGGAAATATATCTGCTGGACATATCACAGAGCTGCTGAAGGAAACAGCTTCCTGTGCACTTCCCACATCTCTCGCCACTCCTGCTGGCCCCAGGGGATGTGCCACTCACATGCTTATGGCTGGGGGGCACCATCCTGCATCCACTGGGCTGGGTGCTGCACAGTTAAAGAACAGAAAGGCTATTTCTAATCCCAAGAATTTATCATCCAGTATTTTTGTCCTCCTGGTTGGTCTCCTCTTGAATCTTTATACTGTAATGCCACAGTGAAGTCAAAGCTAAACTTATGACATTACAGTTGGCAGGAGAGAAGCAAAGCCATCCGATGGGTCTAAGGAGAAGGTGAATATGGAGAGAGGGGAGGAGAGCTCCACAGCAGAGCTTGCCTTCCATTCCCAAACCTGAACCTTACAAGCAAGATTGTATTTCTTCAGCTGTCAACAAACAGAAAAAAAAAAGAAAAAAAAGAAAAAAAAAGCTTTACAAACAAGTGTCAGGTAAAATGTTTTCTTTCCCTGACAGCTGGAAGGAGAATGTTATTTAGATGTAAGATAAGGAAGTGATAATCTGCAGCTTGTGTATGATTCACTGTAACTACTACTTTCTTTAATAAAGAAAAAGCCCACATGTGAATAACATTCCCTCTGCCTAACAATTTCATATGCTATTTGATTGCTTTTTTTTTTTTTAACAACTCCCTTTTCTAGTCCTTGTGCTGTGCAGTAAATGCCACCGCTAATGAGATAATACCAGTGTGTTTGAGAGCAGACTGACCCTGCTGTTTTCAAGCAGTTTCAACTTCTCGACAGTCAGGAGCCTGCCTAATGTTTTGTGGCTGCCTCTGGTCATTGACATGGTACAAACTGCCTTATCTCCCTGTGGGATGGAGGTCATTGCCAAACCCACGGCTACTTGACTGGGGAAGCAGGCCGTCTACAGTGATTCAAACACACAGCCTGTGCCAAGCAGAGGGCTTATAACAAATAACCTAAAATAGCTCCAGTCTGAATGTGTTTCAGTTTTTCTCCGTATGCCAACAGATGACATGCATTGTCACGATGCTGCATACGATTCAAGAGGCTCAGTTAAGCACATTTCAGTAAAACTCCCATTGTTTAGGATTTCTGCAACTTCGGCACTTTCTCAAATATCCTTCTTTACTTTTTGCAAAGCCCTTTCAATGACCCTTTTTGTGTCAACGTAGAGCTCAGCTCACAAATCAATTGTTCTATTTTTATTTCCAATATTACACTTCCTTCCAGAGTGCTCATAGGACGATGCTGTGCACTTTGTCACCAACTCTTGCCAGTTTTCCCAAAAACTCCCTAATTGGGCAGGAAAGCAGGCTTAGCAGGAAAGTGGAGAAAGAAACAGGAGTTCAAGTAGTGAGAGCCTTCTCACTATTCAGGCTTGTGGTGTAGAGCATCTATTTGTGAGAAGGATATCCACCAAACTGGAGTAATGTTTGTGCACCTGATCACCTGGGATGTCACATAAATAAGCCCATGAGAATTTGTGGCTTATGGAGGGAGGGAGCACTCCTGACCTGTATTTCCTAGGGAGTCCAGTTCATCCAGAGCTTCCTTGACTGCCCACACTTGGCAAGGCTCATCTGTGACTTCCCAGCCCCATGACTCACCAAAAAATGAGCAGCATGACACAAATGCCAAATTTCTTTCCAGGATCTCCAATTAACAAGACTTTCTAGAGCACTCAGCAAAGTATCAGATACACATTGCTCACCCCTACATCTGCCTCCTTCTGGTGTTGCTCAGCTTCTCAGCTCTTTATGGGAACAGAGGGGCCTTTTGTGGGACTCCTCAGAGAGGACAGGGACCTTCAGCATGAGTAAGGACGGCACAGGATGACCCTACTTCTTTTTGCATTTTGCCGCATGTTAGTGGAGTGTCTTGCTGCATAAGTGGGGCTCTGATATACCACTGCAGTACAACAAAGGAACACACTACAGGAAACAGTAAGTTCCTTCTGACCTCTGTGTAAGGGTGATATTGTCATTACAGACAATAAAAGCAGCTCAAAATTTGCGACAGTCAAATTTCATATGTGATGTTAGACCACAGACAGCACCATATTATTTATGGCTGAAGTCTGCTCCTGAAGAAGCATCCTCCTTCCATTTAACTCACCTGGAGATATGCATTATTAGCCAGGGATATACACTGAACATATGTACAGGAATTTTTAATCTCTTACTTGGAAAGCTTGAACAAAATTGTACCTTACCTATTTTTTTTCCTCCCTTGCTACATCACTTTGTTTCCCCCGGAGCTGAATACCAGTAATATTCACTGCTTCAGCAACTGGAAACCAGTTAAAAATGGAAACATTTATTATGGAAGGAATAAAACAAACAAACAAAAAGAACAAAAGCAACATGGGAATCTCATGAGGTTTAACAAGGACAAGTGCTGGTGCTACACCTAGGTGGGGGCAACCTCTTGTATCAACCCAGGCTGGGGATAAACAGGTGGAGCAGCCCTGGGGAGAAGGACTTGGGGGTGCTGGTGGGTGAGAGGCTGGACCTGCCCTGGCTGTTTTCACTGGCACCCAGAACCCCCTGTGCCCTGGGCTGCACCCAAAGCAGCGTGGGCAGCAGGGGAGGGGGGGATTCTGCCCCTCTGCCCCGCTCTGGGGAGACCCCCCTACAGTGCTGCCTCCAGCTCTGGGGGCCCAGCACAGCAAGGACATGGAGGTGTTGGAGTGAGTCCAGAGGAGGCACCGAGATGATCAGAGGGATGGAGCAGCTCTGCTGTGAGGAAAGGCTGAGAGAGTTGGGATTGTTCAGCCTGGAGAAGAGAAGCCTTTGGGGTGACCTAATTGCGGCCTTCAGTACCTGAAGGGAGTCCACAAGGAAGATGAAGAGAGACTATTTCCAAGGGCCTGGAGTGACAGGACAAGAGGGAATGATTTAAAACTGAGAGTAGGTTTAGATTGGATATTAGGAAGAAATTCTTCCCTCTGAGGGTGGTGAGGGCCCGGCACAGGTTGCCCAGAGAAGCTGTGGCTGGCCCATCCCTGGCAGTGTTCAAGGTCAGGTTGGATGGGGCTCTGAGCAACCTGGGATAGTGGGAAGTGTCCTGCCCATGGCAGAGGGTTGGAACTGGATGATCTCTAAGGTTCCTTCCAATTCCCTGCTCTAAGTCTCTATGACTCTATGAAGATAAATAGGTTGGTGCAAGGCCACAGGATGCCGTGTGGGTCAGGGCACTGGTGTGAAGGACTGAGAGAGTGCAGGATGAAATCACTGCTCCTGTGCTGACCCTCTGTTTGCCTGTGACTGAGGCTCTTTGTGCTGGGGCCGGACACCTGTCAGGTGAGACTCTCAGAAGCCTGAGGCTGTGTGTTTCCTGCTGGGGAGGAACAGTGAAACTGTTTGAGTCAGCTGTAGGCAGAGAGTTGTCTCTCTCCTCCATTCAAGGCAACAGTAGCTGCTGCCCTGCTGCTCACAGTGCTCATGGCCTTGCTGCAGAAATCAGGGAAAGAGGCACTTGCTGCTCTCCAGCAAGGGTGAGCTCCATCTTCTTCACAATATTTCTACCTTTCTCTTTGCCAAGCACAACTTATTGCTTTGGTCTTTCCTTTCCCGCTGTCATTGCTCTTCTTGAATCTCCTCATTTAGGCCCAGACTCAATAAAAACTCTGCCTATTTGCCACAGTGGAGGAACCAAAGCCCTAAAGACAAGACTACTGGGCCTCTGTGCTGAAACTTACTGAATCTCCCTGATTCTACAGCAGAAAAGCTGTCATGAAACCATCATGAACCAAAAAGTAGTACTCTCAATTCACACTTCCTGGGGACTCAGCTGAAACCCACATCTCAGCACAGACAGGAGATGTAACTGAGGCACAATGTCCCAAAGATGACTGTATTCTTCCTTTAGGCAATGTTCAAATGTTTTCTTTTCACTAGTGTGTTCTGTGTAGGGTGCTTGCTGAAGGGTCACTGATTTCTAAAAAGTCATCAATGTATTCTAAAGATTTTCTTTTTTCCTCCATCTTTGTACCAAAATTAGATTATTCCTCTACAAAAAAGAAAGTAGAAAATACCACAAAGTGTGATAAGGCACAACTTTTTCAGTATGACTGGCAAAGAGTAGTCCTCACTACTCTTCAAAGGTACAGTAGTACCAGCTGATGAGATGATTGGAACCTACAAGAAAATAACAGCCTGTTCAGAAATGCATCTTCCTGTTTAAAGAATTCAAGTAAACCACTCTCATAAATAGCTTTGAAATCAGATTTATGTGAACAAAATGACATGTCGACTATCAAGTCAGAGCTTATTACAAATACACAAGAGGGATTATAAAAGAAATCCATCAGTAGAATCAAAGATGAATTAATATGATGGCATAGTCCTACATAAATGTACTTCACAATACATTCTTTGAAAGAGAGAGAGAGCAAGAGAGAGTGCAAACTATGCATTTAATTTGTGCTTAAGCAACTGTAACAGCATAGTAAGAGCTTGTATTTTTTCTGGCACAGCCCTCTGTCATAATCCCATTGCATACTTGCAAATGTATTTTTAAATTGCTCAGCTTCTGTCAACAGATTAATTCAGGGCTGTGTTATTTAAAAGGTGAATGCAAAATTCACAGAGCTTGCAACGTCTGCTCTGACTGACACACCTATAATGAAGGATCACTAAATCACCCCTTTCCACAGGAAAATAAAATTAGAAATAACAGATACCAGAAAAGGAAGACAGTCCCTGTACTTAGCTCCAGCATGCCAAGATGATGC
Source organism: Lepidothrix coronata (assembly GCF_001604755.1). NCBI lineage: Eukaryota > Metazoa > Chordata > Aves > Passeriformes > Pipridae > Lepidothrix > Lepidothrix coronata. The sequence goes on from NW_016690388.1 coordinate 728,774, forward strand.
CAAATATACTTCAAGATTCATTTCCACTAAAAAGATACTGACCAAAAAAACTTTTTGAGTGTTTACCTTGCCTGACTTCGCATGGGTAAACATTCCTGCATCCAACGTAAGGAGCTATATTTAGAAATGTATTCTTACCAGGAAACTAAATAGGCTTCAGTGAAACCAAAACAGCCCTGGGTCTAACTCTGAGACAGATAAGTTAGTAGGAACCCTACCCGCATCACCAAGCCCAAAGCCAAACCCAGAAACTGTACCCTCTCCCACCCCACCATGGGGTAAATCCTTCCTCTCAGGCTTCACAGATAGAGGAGGGTTTCTGGAGCCATATGAAGCCATACCAATTACTTAAAAGGGAACAGCAGTATTGAAAAAATGTTATACAAGCAGTGGTAAACCTCAGTGGTCTGGGTTTGAGACAACAGAAAATCCCTTTGACAAGTAGTAAACATACTAAAAATAGTACTTGGTTCTTTTTAAAGTCAGCCTAAAATAAATCTCTTTGCTTTTTGTATCTTGTTTTGCAGTTTCATATGAAGGTGCCCAGCAATCTTTCGCCACCAACAAAAATGACGAAGGTCTTATTCCACAGCCTGTTTTGGAGCCTAATGCAAGTACACAGTCATAGTACTTTCAAGGGAGGACCACATATCAAGAGCAAAATCCCAGACTGTGAGGAGCGGATTCATCTCATAGTGAGATTTTAAGGCATCAAATGTATTTGGTAACAGAAAAATACTAACTTCAATGTCCTGAGCAACCAAGACAGAGAGGATAAGGATTAATTAGACTACAATGTTCTTGTAACTTGTCTAAACTGTACTCTGAACCATTTCTACCTGGTTAAAGACCCAGGCACACTTTCCTCCCCTCCAGATCTCAGCTATCAATAGGAAGACATCATCCTCTGCTAATAAGAGTATATCTACACCAGGCATGAGGAATGGGACTGATCCCATCTCCTTTATGCTTGAGCTAGATACCAAGATTCCCTTAGCAGCCAGTGGAGGGAAACAAGTACTTCCAGAGAACAGAGCACCTGTGTCAGATATGTGCTTTAGGACAAATTATACATCAAAAAATTATTTTTTCTACATTGACAATACAGGGAGTTCAGACTTAAATTTACATTTTATAAACTAGATCCTAGGTTGGCTAATTCCCTGCCTTGCTCCAATAGAGAATTCCACTTGTAAAATCACCATAATTTATTTTATCATCAATGTTTCTTAGGTGCTCAGAGTATGTATGAAATCAACACTTGTCCCGTATTAATTGTGGAAGCCCATCCCGGTCACTGCACTGGCTCTTCTGGGTGTGGATGTGAAACACCCCTCCCCTTGCTCATTCAGCTTTGGTGGTGAGGGAAAAACTGTTCCTCTCCTGAGAGAACTGATCACACGCTTGCAGCAGCCCCTGAAATCTCGTTTCTGGTTAGTTATAGCAAAGAACTTGGTTTCTACCCCTCCCTTCTGGTGCCAGTGGCTTAACGAACATTACTTGTGTGCTCTTTAAACTACTCCTTTCTTTGCATTGTGCTCCCCCCTGCTTTCAGTCCCAGATGGAGATGCTGGGCTTTATCCCCCACTAGGCTGAGCAATTTCCAGCCATCTTTGAGACTGGGAGAATTACTACCTAAGTGCAGGTTAATGTATGCTTTTGAAAAACTACATTACATACATATTAGTATGTACTTTTAATAAAACATTCTATATGTTTCAAAGGTTTGGCATAAGTTGCTCTCATTTTCCTTTCACCTTGATATTTTTGCTTTTTTTATATATATAAATTCTGTAATTTTGGTAAGTTTCCCTTTCATTTTGACTTAGCAAGCATTCCACCAAAACATGTGATTCTGTGTTCATAATATTCTAATTTAGCCACTGAATATCTTCAGAGTATTTCATTGTTGTATCTCCTGCACACCTATAGCTGTATTTACCTCATATCTAAAATCTGATGTGTTCTTTAGTTTTCAGTTCATTAAGGTTCTCTTTAGCTTTTCTACTGAAACAAAAGCAATGTTTCCATGGTCATGAAAGTAGTAGCTGGGGGGATAAAAAGCCTTTGAATGTCTGGCACGGTAATTTATATTCTAATATTCTCCTTGTGAGCAAAAGAAAAATATACTGTTTTATGAGATTTTAGCTAAGAAAGTAAACAAAGCTTCCTTTTAAATATAGTCTCTCAGGCAACTATGATGTAGATTATGAAAGAAGGATGGGAACTTACTAACATTCTACTTATTGTGCAGTGTGCAATCATATATTTTGCTTATACAGCAAAATTATCAAAAAAGCCAAGACTGGGGCTCTGAACACCCTGATCTAGTTGAAGATGTCCCTGCTCACTGAAGGGAGGTTGGACTGCCTGATCTTTAAATGTCCCTTCCAACTCAAACCATTCTATGACTATGATATACAGCAGCAGAATTTTGGACATCTGACTGAATTATCATAACCAAACCTACAAGCTCTCGATGGTAAAAATATTTTGTCTTATGTCTGCAGAACTCATGGTCTGGGTGAGTGGAACTCAGCGCTAACCCCAGACCATTTTTTATTGCTGTTTTTCAGATGAGGATGTTGAATGGCAGTAGTTTGCCTATAGAAGAAAAGCTGAGGGACAGAAGGACTGGAGGAAATCACTGTCTCCTCCTGTCAGCTTTCCCAATAACTAGCAGGGTGTAACTTTTGCCATGTATTTTTCTTTATAAAGAAATAAGGAAGGACCCATGCTGAGATATCTGAATGTATATCTTTCGGTAGAGCAACATACTAGCCCTAAAATTGTTTCAACTTTCCTCCTCATCTAGCAGTTACTGAAGCACAAACATATAATCATGGGAAATGCTATAATTAACCATAAATCTCTGCTTCAAATCAAAAGGGCTCTGAGCTTTCATTTCAGACTGAAAGACTGGAACAAGAGCACAACTATTAGAGCATCTACCTTGGAATCAATTTCTGTCAGTGTGCTGGCCTTGTTTTTTTGGTCTAACCCACAAATTTGTACCTGCATGGTTAGCCAAAAACTGTACATTATTTACCAACATCAGCATTAAAACTCAAGGATTTGGCAATGCTCCAATGCTCTTGGAACCAAGCATCTGATACTGTACGCTTACTTTAAAAAAAACATCAGAACTATGCCTGAGAATACTGCTCCTTGTACAACTCCACATATAAGAACTTGATATAAAATAGAGTTTTCTTATAGCTTTTTACTTTTTTTTTTTTTTTTTAAAAATCCATTAAATGTTTTGGGTTTGTGTGAAACTGAGTATTCTCAAACAAGGCCTGATGTTTCAAAGCATTTCACAACTCTCTTCCCACTGAGTATCTACTGAGGTTACTGTAAAGCTTTACTTCACCATAGTCTATGAACTATTAAATATTTTGAAGAAAAGATGGTAATAACAGTATTGCTTTCTTGCTTCATATTTTAACACAAGCAGACTGCAGGAGAAATACTGATTGTAGCAGAACTCTTGTTTTCCAATAACTAAATTATAAAGCCCTGAAATTTAGGCTGAAATTGGGCTGATTTTAAAGTGCCTAAACCCCCTCAAGACTTATTTAGCTTACACTGCATTTTGCTGGCATCCCAGATAAGGTCAAAATAACCCCAACATAGTCCTCCCAAAATCCAGTCTTCACTCCAAATCTATTTCCCTCTTGTCCTGTCTTCAAAGGGGCAGGTTTGATTTATTTGGGGATTGTTCTGATTGTTCCCAGGGTTCAAATCCCACCTCGACTGTTCCTTACCTGATCTCATTGATTCCACTAGTGGGAAAAGTAATGATAAAGCTACTATGTGGCACTTAGTGTGTGAACACTCGCAGTCTAAATTAGATTGTGATGCATATAAACACAATATCAGGCTAAGATTTCCAGCCAGCCTTTTGTGCCAAATCACGCATGCTTCCGGTGTAGAAACCATGGCCTTGGAAGGTGAGCTGTAGCCAGTCTCAGAAAGCTCAATAAGAGACATAATGATGAATCTCAGACAGGTAACTACAACCAACTCCTACTAAGGAAGCTGGGATCTTGCTTAGGAGGTATAATACTTTTGCAAGAGGAAAGTATGGTACAATGTGAATGCTCACTGGAAGAATGTTGGGATGGAGATTGAGAGCATGAAGGGCACAGGGTGGTGCAAAAACACAGAGGAGTGCAGTCCTGGGGAGGGACTGTTGGGATTGGAAAACAGGAGTGCAAGGATAGGGGGTAAAGGAGAAACCGGAGGAAGATGAAGTGATTGGCAAAGTCAGCAAGTGTGAGGAGCCTGCCAGTGGTGTATTCTTCCCTCTAAGTGTGCTAAAATCTAATAGAGATGATAGGGAAAGGGGCAACAGTCTGAATTCCCAGAAGTGCCAAAATAAGACATATGCTGTTCCTCCATCAGGCAGGGGACTGACTATAATGAAAGGGAAGAGATGGCTAAAATATTTTTTTTCTAAATTCTATCAAAATATCTCTCTGACACTGTTTAAAATGCAGGAATTTTACTGCCAAAAACCCAAAGCAAAATAAAAACAAATGCGGATTGAAGCTCGCCTGCTGATAGCACATGCCGTTCTGGAGCATCAGGCTCAGTAAAACCTACTGCAATGAACTCATCTGGTGAGCATGCCAGTAATTCCCAGGGACTGTGACTTCCAGGGGGTCACAGTTAAGGTTCTGCTGTTATATGCCAGGAGTCCTCATTTTCTGTGTTTTCAGAGGTTTGAGTTTTGCTGAGCAAAGCATTTTGGAAAGACATGAGAAACCACTGGGCAATTTTAACTCTGTGTTAACAGAGATTTTTTTTTGGTCACTCAATGAGCTTATAGAGGATTTGCTTTAACTGTGTCAGAGTGTGTGTTGGAGAGGAGTTGCAGAGGGGAAACTACGCATTTCTGAGAGAAACTCTCTCAGGCTGTGAAGCACTCTGCAGAATACTACAGGCTGAACTGTATGGTAAAGATAATGTACAAAAGAGTTGAGGGTCAGTGAGTGCAGCTGCAGGTTTCTGTACCTACCCACCCATCCTTCCATTCCTTTTTCTGGAGGAGGAGAAATCCGTGGGTAAAGAGTATCTTAGCACTGCCTGGACCTCAGTTTTATACACAGAAATCTTAGATATTCACTGTGACCTCCAAAGAGCTGAATGTTTTCTGAACAGAATACTTACAAACACTATATTCCTCAGATCCTCATAAGCTGCATACAAGTATGAAGCCTGATTCTTTAGAGAAGCATGAAGAATCATTGGCTAAACACACATGCAACCTGGTTAATGATTTTGTTAAAATGCCTGAAAGTGAGTTGTCTTTTAGATTAGGGTTTTGTCCTCTTTGTCCTCTAATACAAAATGTCCAAGCCAGCAATATATTTTTTAAACACAAAGAGCTGTTTTGGTTATGCTGGCCTGGTTCTACTTCAGGGAGTTCCTTTAGCTGCTGAGCTACACACTAGTTCAAACTGGAGCTCCTTCACCTTTCACTATGTCTTTACATTCATTGTTCTGTTGTTCAGATACAGCTCAGTTACAGAGTGTAAATTTGGAGTACCTCATCTTTGGCAGGTTATACTGAACTTAAGAGAAGTTAAGACTCATGGCATTTGAAGTGTTCTGGCTTGTCTTGTGGGGCACTTTTTTCAAAGAAAAACAGGGTCTAACATCTGGGACAGATAAAAAGATGTCCCACAGAGAGGTGATGGCATTGTTAGTGGACAGTTATAAGGGATGACCTGGCTACAGCAGAAATTTCTTCCTAAATCCATCACGTAGTGGTTAGACTGAGGCTCTGAGGCATGAGGCATATGTCTGGTTTTGAGAAAATGCTAAATAATGTGTTCTAGCTACCCATAAAGCATCTAATCCTGCAAAACTCTTCCACTCAATAATCTATGTAGCACTGACTTCCATAGATGTATTTTTATTTGGGGAAATAATATCTTTTAAACTGCCTTTAACTTTATTTCTTGTTTCATTTCATTGCATAACTCCTTCTATCTATAAAAGCACGCAACTAATTATCTAAATGGGATATTATTAGTTTGATTTTTCTTAAGATTATTTAATTATGCTTCCAAGCACAAAGAGTCTGCTTCTCAAAACCACAAAATTCGGTCTCACTGCTGTGCCCTAACGAATCTAGAGATCCAAGTTAAAAAAATGAACTAATCAGCTATAGAGGCACAGGAACAGAAAGAGTGCTCATGTGTAAAATGTCACAAGATTTCTCACAACTGACATATCTAAATAAAAATAAAGCAACAATTACAGCAATATACACACACTCAATGAATCAGAAAATTAACTGGAAATTAAACTTGACTTACTACAGAAAGTGTATACTCTATGTCTGTATATATTTATAGCTACACACATAGAATATATATTCAGCAAAATTGTGTCTTACCAGAAGAAAGTGCTGACAGTCATCTCAATTTGAGATGTCTATTAAAAACTCAGAGAGAGAGAAAGAAAGCACTGTTCTGATGAAGGACTGAGCATAAGAGTTCTAAACTGTTTTTGCCATGCTGTTTCTGAGGTTAAAATCCTGGGATCACAGGTATTTACAGTGCTGGTTTACTATCTTGAAAAATGTTACTCTTCTTTCAGTGAATCAGAGTCTTTTTCACTTAAACTAGCCACATGGACAGACAATTAGGAAAAAAAACAAAGGGGAAAAATAAAAAAGAGTTTGGGAACTTTACCTCCACCTAGTTCTCATCAAATCTTAACACATTGTTTTTGTTTAGGAGAGGTGAGTGTACTGTCATTGCAGTTCCTGCCCATGACCCTGTACCACCTTGGCCTTTATTTCTTTTCCTCAGTAGGAAAAACTCCTAATACTTTTTAGCAGTGGTGCATCTCCACTGGCCGTAGAAGTAACAGAGTGTGAAAACGAAGGTGGTGAAGAGTTGTGTTATACAACACCATGTGTGCTCCCAGACTTGCACTGGGGTGGAAACATGCAGCCATATTTTTCCCAGGACTTGTCTCTGAAAAGGACATCATGCTAGGGCACACAAAGAAATAAGGTATCAAACAGTGTTTGGAGCTTGGTTACAGACAAGGTGGCTGGGATGCATCCCATTTGACGTCAGCTCTGGGAAAGGTGGGTGTCTAATTTAAAAACCAGTCATCTGGGCTTTTCTCCACAATTAAGAGACAGAGAAGTACCTCAGAGGCAGAGCCACTTTCTACACATCTAGATAGGCTGAACAGCACTTCCAAGGAAATTTTCCAGCTCTGAGACTTCTGATAGTCTGCAGTGAAACCTTTAACAGCTGCGTGATGGAGCTCAGCCCCATCATCTGTGGACAGGAGCCTTCACAGACCAGCCAGGCTTCTCTGCCCTAAATTCACCCAGGTGAGAGCCTGGCTCCAGGCCCACCTGGGTTCCTACAAATATAAACTGCTTGATATTAGTTATTTCCCTGAAGCACATTTGAATATCTGGAAATGAGATTCAGCAGTTTTAAATATCTGTAATATTTCAGGCTGATAACATCTATCACACACACACAAGTTATAACACCTATTTATCCTGAAATCTATCTTTTTTTCAGTTACATCACTGAAATCTAAATTATTAGCTTTATGCAGGTCAAAAGGCTAAACAATCATTTTGCAAATACACCTGATCTCCCTACACCCTTTGAAAACACAGAAGTTATTTTCCAGAGTCTGTTATATTTGGTAATCAGTTAAATTTCAAGCTACTTCTTTCAGCAAAGGTCTACAACAGTCAAAATGTTCACATGCAACAGCATGATTTTCCCCATGTTTTGGAGTTTTTCTTTAGGAAGTGCAACAACTTTTCTTTCTGAAAATTTGAGGTCAGACAGATTTGTTACTATGATCAAAGCTGAATCGGTCAATTTTGACAGCTTTACTGAGGAAAATGCAGCTTGCTTCTAGCAAGGGGTTTTATAAGTGAAATTAGAATCTCACAAAATATGCTTTTATGCAGCCCATAAAGGAAAAAGTCCAAACTAGAATACTCCATTGATATTAAACACATATACAGCCTTATGTTGTTTGCTGCGTGCCCTGAAGACCACAGAAAAGATACAAATCAACAGCTGGAAGGCATCATGCCTTCCTGCAAGGCCTGCTCTCCTACATAAACATGGTCAGGAAAAGGACTAAGGTGGTGTGATAAAACCCCTGGAAAATATGGAAGATATTTTTGGAAGGTAAATTCTGCTGTTTGCAGTAGTCGTTTTTGCTCCCTGCCTACCCCCTCCTTGGAAAGCAAAGAACACAGGTGCAGCAGGAGTGTTGACTGAACTGTGGCCCCTACAGAAGCTCTGAGGTCACTGAAGAATGAGGAACAGTATTTTTAATTTTCAGAGGAAAACATCAGTGGAGTTGCCAGGAATAGTCACAAAGGCTTCTCGTGTTGGATACTCAGTTACACTGAGATCTGTCCTTGGAGCCCAGGGGTGCAAACGAGCCCATATCTTTGCACAACAAAACCATCCTAAAGCTTGACCACTGAAGCTATTTCAGTGTTGATGCTTTGGAGACATTTGTCCCCGTCCTGCAAACTTTTCCAGAGCTGGAAGATCAAAAAGTATAGTAAGTTTGCAGCTGATGTTTGTGCAAATTCTCTCAAAGTGATTCAGAGACATCATATTGCCACAACCTTATTGACTACTGGACCTGAAGACCATTTTCTTTATTGTCCATCTGTATAAATCTGCTTGAAAACGAACTGCCTTTTTATTGTATTTTAATTCAGACACTTGCTCTGACAGACCAGTGAAACTTCCTATTTTGCCTTTCGACGTCGTCCTTGTTGCTCATTGGGGATCAAGAGGAATGTTCAGAACAAATGCCTTGTGGAAGGAAATGAATGAAACCACCACTCAGAGAATCAATTGATATTTTCCAAGACACTAGGAAAAAAAAAAGAAAGAAAAAAAATCCCCTTCGATGCAGGAAAATAAAAAGACAAGCTCATGGTATTCTGAGGTAAAAATGAGGAACAGAGAGGAAGTCCATTCACAACCATGAAATCCAAGTCAGAAGAGTTCTCTCTTCCCAATCTCTTTAAATGACAAAATCATGTGCAAGTCTGCAGGAGAGTACACCTGTGTTGCCAGAAACTTATACGTAAGTGCAGAGCATTTCCTGCTTTGCTCTTGGAAACTCTGTCATTTGTTAGCTAAAGAGCACATGGGAGGTTTGTTTCCCTTCCTTCTAGTCTTATGTGGCATTTGGTTGAAGTATGTACAAAATTTTCCAGGCTGTTTACACCAGAAGTCTTTGACCAAGTTCCCGGTGACTCTCTTCATTTAAAGTGATTTCTCTTCCGATATATGTTTCGAGTTTGCTGAGTTTTTTCCCTGCCTTTTCCCAGAGTTTCTGTAGAGTGCCTGGTCATGGCTTGTCATCTGGCAAAGACTGGTATGGAGTCATCTGCCAGAAGAGGTATTAACCACCTTTAGAGTTGCAGGGACTGTAATTTTTAAACAGGATTGTTTTCAAAAATCACTGAATATTTTCAATGGAACATCATTTTTCTTTCGATACTGGATGATTGCAATAGAAATATAATGTTCCCACACATGCACAAATAAAATTATTAGCTTTATACCTCCTCCTGAGCTCTCATGAAATGACAAGTTTTATGGGAAACACATGAAAGAATATTTTAGCATTTATTCTTGACATGAATTCAGAAGTTGAACGAGAAGAGCTGAGTTAATACCCTTGCTGAGCTTTCAAAAAAAACCCCAACAAAACACAACTCACACCACAAAAACTAGACCAAGAAACCACTGTCTGTTGTCCAAAATGCAGCTCTGGCAGCCATGTGCCCTCACCAGTCATTGTCAGTGGCTTGCATTCCTTACAAAAGATATGTACAGAACCTCTTTTCTTTAGCATTTGTCACAAAAGTTTAACATGGCTACAAGGATGCTAGAAAATCCTTTCCCCCTTCTGGTCTCTGTCTTCATATCACTATTAAAAATCCAACTGAACCCCAATCTATTTAACCAAAGAGCAAGACAAACAATAATGATAAAAATCTAAACCAACCCAAAACATAAAAAAAATTAACAAACAAAACACTCCCACCATGTCTACAGTTTTTACCCCAAAAGGGAAAAGTGGCAAAAGAGATTTAGTTACTACTAGTGATATGAGTAGTACCTCATATCAAACCTGTTCAAACACTATTTCAGCTGCATGCAGCTCCGAAAGAGGGAATGATCTACTGAATGAGATGTTAAATAATACACATTAATTAAACTCTGTAACCTGCTTCACACAGACATGCAGTCTGACAAGAAGGCCCATTTACGCAAGCAAAAATGTAGGGAAAAAATATCAAAAGGTCTACTGCATATTTTTTCCAGTTTATTTTTCCCTTTTTTTTTTCTCTCTGCACTAATAATTTTTAAGAGGCCAAAGATATTCAAAGTGAAATGTCACCATTCTTACAAGCTTAAATAAACTATTTATTAGCAGTAGACTAAGTACTCTGAAGAAATTTATTTGCCCTGGCAATAATATTTATAAATGACCTATGAAATATTATGACACTGTACCAGTAGCATTGCAGTTTGCCTGTGAGGATTTAGTTCCAATCAGCAAGTGCACTTGGAGGGGGGAAATATTTCTGCACAGGGCCAGTGGAGTGCACAGGCAACACTTGGGAGAGGATGAAAGGGCTGTAAGTACAATCTCTTCTTTGACACTGGCAATAATAAATAGAGAAGCAATAAATAAATAAATCATTCAGCTCCAGCAGACATGCAGCCATTTTATGATCCCCATCAACTGAGTCTCTGCTGTTTGTCATGGAGAGGTCTAAATGCAGAGTGGCTCAAACAGGGAGCTGAGATCCTCAGCCACAGGACGGCGAGGGCTGTGAGGCTCCCAGAGGGGGAACACAGGTCCCCATTGAACACAGGGACACACGGGCTGCTCTTTACACTGATTTTTTTTGACCAAATACCGAGGCAGGAACAACAACAGAAACCCGGCAATTAGGTATTCCAAACAGAACTGCTATTTTAAGAACAACAAACTTCATTAATGGTTTGGAGGTGGAGGGTGGGGAGGGGTTAGAAGTAAAAAGCATAAATACACACAAAGGTGTAAAAATCAGACTACTTAAATGCTAATAAATACTATACTTGAACACACATTCCCCCAAATGACATAGAAGCCAGAATCTATTTGGCTGTATGCTGCAAAGATGTTTCAAAAAGCAGCTCATGTTGGTGTTATTTGTCCTCCACCACAGGACAGATAAAAACTTTGGGGAAAAAAAAAAGAGAAATAAACCAGATGATTAATTCTAAAACTGTATATTACTTCCTCAGGCCCTGATGGCAGTTTTGAGCAGGGAGGGAAATATCAATAAAGGACTTAAGAGTTAGAAGTCTTCTGCATTTTCAATTAAAGTTTTACTTCATTTGTCAGGATGTAAATGAGTCAACATACACACACCAAAAGATCATTTTTCCCCACAGTATCAGGTATATCACTGGAAAAAAATCAATAAAATACGCAGATATCAGAAAACATCTTATATTTCCATCTTTATTCCCACTGAAGAAAAAGTTAAGAGGACTAACAGTGCCACAAACAGAAATATCTCCTTGGGGTTTCAGCACAGAAGCCATCATTTGTATGATCAACAGATGTCATGTGGAACACAGCATCTACCTAAAACACTGTATCTAAAGAAACCTGGATAAGAAAGAAAGTACCTCCAAAGTAGTTGCTCAATCCTATTCTCTCCCTCTCATACCATGTTTGCTTTATTCCCACTCCGTTGTGAAAATGCTGCAGAGGCATAAGACTGATACAGTGACACAAAAAGCCCCCAAATCCCAGACCCTTTGGTGCTCCTATCACAGGCTCTTAGACCGATGCAGTAGACTTCCATGCATGTTTTCAAGTTTCCTAAATGTCCTTAATTTTCTACCTGGATTTTTTTTTTTCCCCCTAACTGACCCCTAGTTCTTTGCACACAAAATTTTAACACACCTAAACAAGGAAGCCCTGCTGAGATGTGGCCAGGAGCAGGTCCCAACAATGTGCAAGGCACAGGGTGTGTCACGATTTTCATCTTGACAAGAACATCGAGCCTTAGCTCATCTAGGGAGTGGCCCTGGACATGAACCTCTACAAACTTGGCCCAGGTTTCCTGTTTATAACTGAATAAGGTGTCTTTTGCCTAGTTTGAAAAACTACCCACTGCTAATCTTTAAAGTCTGCTTCCAAGACACACTTCTCAGAGTGCACAGCTAACTGTTCTTCTGAGGTTATTTGTCAGGCTCATGGTAGTGTAAGGAGGTAGGTACACAAGGATTTTTCTGCTGCCCAGAAATAATGACCCAGGAAAATGTAGAAAGCATATCTCAAAGTAGGACACCATAGTGGCTATGGCAGCAAAACAGACATTCAGAATCATGGGACTGCCTGCAAAATTTAATTGGGATTCTTCTTATTTGTCTCCTCTCCTTTAAGCACTTGTGCTGCACCCCTGCAAGTGTTCAGGTTTTTTCTCTGTGTAAGGTCCAGATGCTGACACATAACCACACAACTATGGGACATCCCTCTGAGCTGGGCTTGGAGGAAAGCCCCTGTTTCAGAGATGTGCAATGAACCAGTAAACTATCCTGCACCTTGTACCTGCAGCCTCAGAGCAGAAGACTTTGCAGCAAAGCCACCACCTGCCCACACCCAACACTCATTGACACCAGCTGCCTGTTTTTTGAACACCAGCATCATCCATATTGCAGAGCTGCTGCTGCTGAGCTCTGACTACCTGCAGATGCCTCCTGGCAGGTGAGACCTGAATGCCAAGCTGTGTGCTGGGGTTGAAATGGGGAGCAGATATGACACAGGGAGAAAAGTGCTGCCCAGTCTGGCTCCACACAGCAGCATTCCTGCACCTGCAGTGCAGGACAAGGGCCTTTCTCCTGTGCTTGTTGTGAAACACAGATGTCAGTGGTCCATAATTTAGAGACCAGACTCAGCAGAAGACTCAACAAAATCCTAGAAATGAACAAGACTCGGGCCAGGTTAGGCCTGAACATGAGATGAGGTTTCAAGAATCCAGTTCAACACGTGTGAGACTTGAGAGGTCTCCCCAGACTGAGGGACAGTCAACAAAGGTGAAAAGGTCTATTTGCTCTGGAAAACAACAGGCTTTTTTTGGCTAAATAAATTTCAAAAGATCAATCATATTCCCTTCCCAACTTTTTCTTCAAGAGATTAAATTGCATCCATCGTTTTCCTTTCTTTCATCTTACTCTTCCCTCCCCCCCCATTAATCTTACCTTGCTGCCTAATCTTTGTGAGGGGCTGTGTGCATCTTGGGGGTGCACCTATGCCATTACAACAGAGAGATTTAAAAAAATCATAAACGGAGGCTGATACATTAAATACAAGATATATTTTGTTCATTGCTGAATCCAACTTGGTCCACTCTGCCTGCTTATTCTAGCTAAATGCACATGTCAACATATAAAAAGTTATTTCAGACTGCAGCATTTCATTACCCGAGCCAAGCCAAATGAACACAGGAATAGCAACAGTACACATGCCAAGGAAAATGAACTTTTTTTTCCTCCTACTGTGACATTTTTGAAGGCAGCCAATTATACATTAAAAACATCATGAATGAGCAGTGTAATTTTGGAGCCATAACTTAAAGTGAAGTATTCCTTTAAGTATGAAATTAATATAATCATGACATTTTAACAGTTTTTCATGGTCCTGCATTCTTCTACAAGGACTCATTCTAAGTAAACCTATATGCTGTATAAAAAGACCACAATAATCTTTTCCCACTAGTAAAATTGCTACTCTTATGAGTGTTACATATATAGGAGTTTTTACATACATAAACATAGTGTGGTCACTTGTGGGATCTATAGATTACATTGGGGACATATTAAGAGAGTAATGCATGTGCCAAATTTGTTGGCATGTTTTACAGTGTCTAGATTTTTCTATCCTGTGCTATTTTGTACATTTCCTGCCCTGACATAAATGACCTCATTAACAAGAAATTCTAATAAGTGTACAGATTTTTTTTTTTATTTCAAAATCTGAACTTTGTTGGCTACAGCTTACTTCTATTTTGTGACCTCCTTCTGTATGTATACTGTTGGAGGAGAAGGAAAGAGGAGGAAAAAAATAATAGTATGAAAAAAAATTGTGCTCACAGAAGGGAGTTTTCTGCTGAATGACATAACCTGTACTCTGAGCTATGGTCAGCCTGCCCAACCAGCTAGCAAAGTTAAGTAAATGCAGAGAAGATATTTTGGGGATTGAAAATTATCTTCCAAATACAAGGAGTTCATTTTTGCCTTCCAAGCCAAAGAAGGAAATCACACAGCAGCATATGGAGTACTCTATTCCCTACATATTAAAGTTGTGTTGGCTTTACAGCAGTTCCTGTCGCCATTCAGTATCTTACCCCCCAAGCAGATATGTTTTACCACAGGATCAGGAGACTATTTTTGCAACCTCCAGTCAGGGTAAAACTCATAGGGATTCCAGGATCTGACCTACTTGCAGTGATCCCTACAGTAACAGCTACCCTGTAGCTGGGGCTGGAAATAAAGGCTGTTCTCAGCATCAGAAACAATGTTTTGTTTTGGATTTTTTCACTCCTCTGGATAGTGAGTTTAGAATGTGCTGCAGAAGGAGAGCTTAGGGTACCTAGCAAAAGCTGCCCTCAGAATTAATAGCAATATTCAGTACTCATATAGCACTGTAAACTCTTTTTAGACTCTAAAAAGTGGAGGATGAAATGCATAAAATATAAAAGATAGCCAGGAAAAAAAAAGAAAAAAAAATGTAGATGCAAAAATTACAAAATACAAGTCAGAGTTCTATATGTTTACACATCCATGCAACCGCACTTTCAGCTAACATATATCAAAAAACTTTTGACTAAGGTACAGCCATGCAAGGCTGCAGAGCCAGGCTCAAATAAAACCTGGCCTGAAGCATGACTCTCAGGTCAGGCTCCAAAATTCTCTAAGAAAATCTAATTTGTTTGCAACTCCTACATCCAGGAAGAGCAACTTCGTGTTCCACCTCCATCCTTCTCCTCTGCCAAACTACCATTTCCCAACCTCATGTTCCTGCCCTGACCTCCTTCCAGCCAT
Source organism: Lepidothrix coronata (assembly GCF_001604755.1). Classification (NCBI taxonomy): domain Eukaryota; kingdom Metazoa; phylum Chordata; class Aves; order Passeriformes; family Pipridae; genus Lepidothrix; species Lepidothrix coronata. The sequence continues at coordinate 743,923 of NW_016690388.1, forward strand.
CTCCCTGGCCTCACAGCTGCTTTCCCCCCACGCTGCACAAATGCTCTTACCCTGGGGCAGCTGCCCACTAATTTAATGATGAGGGTGAATGGAGAGGTCAGAGCTGAGGGGGACACAGAAATGCATATCCTGAGGGCACTACTGTGGTATTGCCTACCTAGCCATTCATTTCTGAAGCTGGATATCCCATTTATATGGTAATCATAAAGTTACCTTTGTGGTGAGAATACTCTTTGGGTATAGTCCTCCTGCCCTGCAAAAAGTGATTTCTAACTAACTTGCCTAGACTGATTTCAGATATGTGTAGTGATGCTGGGGAAAGACTGCTGCTTCAGTTTCTGGGTACTCATCAAGGACCATCCTGGAGGAAACAGCTATTTCTTCTGTTTGAATGCAAAATGCTGAGGCAAACTGAACACTGCACAAAGACTTTAATGCTCTCTGCATGGCACCCACTCAGTCTGGTTATGACTTCTAGGTCCGGCCTTTCACAGGCAAGGAGACTTGCTACTCGTGGCTCGAGAAACTCTCCAGATACACACAGCAACAAGTTGTGCAAAGCTGCTGAGCACCTTGGAAGCCAGTAACAAAACTAACATTAATAGGCAGCTCATGGTAAGGCAGAGGAGGAAATTTAAAGACATTTAAAGACGGTTGATGTGTTTTGAGTTGTTGTGAAGGAACGTGGGCTTCTGCTGCCTCCTAGGGTATGTCCCGATGGCAGTGCCTGCTGCTGCTTGGGAGATACCTGAACTCCTGTTAAACTTCCTAAGTGCAGTGCAGCTGGCAGTGTACTTAAGGTGGCAGAGAGGCCAGGGTGCTCTAGTTTTGAGCATTTACATGGCCTTTCAGCTGCTTTTTCTGCCTCCCCTGGACAGTGAAAGTCTCTGACCTTGGGAGTGTGCCTGCCAGAGAGTCTCGGGAATGGTCAGGCAGGGAAGTTTCCTTAACATCACATAAACTGCATGCTTCCAAATACAGAAGCCTTAGGAAATACTCAGGGTAGTAGTAGACTTGTGATATTATCACAGAGCCAATAGTCTGCAATCTCTGCTCCTGAAGGGGCAAGGAAGCTGTGTGAGCCAGATCCTGAATCCAGATGGAGATCTGGTCAGACATTTAACCTGACCTGGCAGCAACAGCATGGCCCTGTAGCAGCCCACATTTTAAATGACACTGTTTTGGCCATATTCCATACCTGCTAAAGTTGCTTTATGTGACTGGCTGTATCCTGCACGTCTCGAAAAACAGTCCTTTTTGTGTCAGTTATAGCCTCCTATTTTTGTTAGCATTTTTCAGAAGAGAAAATATGACTGAATTTTCAGTACTTCTAGTTGTCAGGTTTTGAAAACAACAAGACCCAAGACACACATGCCATTTAACAGTGGGCTGCAGGTCTCAGAAAGGAACACAGACCTGCCAATATGGTCCTTAATGATGCCTCAAACAGGAGCAAGCACAGGAGACCTTATTGCTCTCTACAACTCCCTGAAAGCAAGGTGGAGCCAGGTGAGTGTTGGCCTCTTCTCCCAGGTAACAGGTGACAGAACGAGTTGCAAGCTGAGTCAGGGGAGGTTCAGGTTGGACATCAGGAAAAATTTCTTCACAGAAGGGGTTATCAGGCATTGGAACAGGCTGCTCAGGGAGGTGGTAGAGTCACCATCCCTGGAGGTGTTCAAGAAGCTGAATGTGGCACTCAGTGCTCTGGTCTAGTTGATAAGGTCAAAGGATGGACTAGATGATCTCAGAGATCTTTTCCAAGCTAAATGATTCTGGGGTTCTGTGAAAGCCTGTCAGCACATTTCTAGTGTTTATTTGCTCATCTACATTCATACACAATATTATTAGAGGAGGATGATAGACCCACAGTAGAGATGGTGGGGTTGCTACAATGACTGAACAACCTCCTAAAGTCTCCTGTAAGCCTGTGTTCCCAGCCTATCTTATGGCATCACAACTATAGAGTTGAGAATGCTGGCTATGGCCTGGTGTGACAGAAGATAGTTTACTTCACAGGCATTTAAACCTGTGAAAAACACTTGCTTATAATGAAAAAAGCACAGTTCTTCAACAACAAGACCACGAATAAATCCTTAGATTACCATTCAGTGACTTGGTAATATTTAATTATATTCTGATATTGCACAAAAATACACTTGGGGATCAAGCTTGTAATAAACTAAGGACTGTACCTACATGATCAGAAGAGATATGAGGTACCCTATTACCACTTCTCCTCCTCAGACTCAGAACCCTCAGACTCTTTTCCTAGTCTCAAAGGATCATATGTTCTATTAAAACACCCCAGAACAACCAAACTTCTAAACAGGAGAAATAGGAATATAATTTATCAACATTATTTAATAGGAGGAAAAGTGTCTATGCTGTAGAAATAAGTATGTATTACTGACCTGCTCGCTTTTTTTCTGCTACATAAAATTTAAAGCTAAGCACAGAAAATTACAAACTGGTGGTAAATGTAGGGGGAAAAGATTTTTTCAGTTTTTTTCAGGTTGCCACAGTACTCCAGTGTGTCTTGGTGAGTTTTTTCAGTTGTTTTGTTTTTCTTTTACAGAGTGCTGTCATCCTGTAACTTGCCTTGTACAGCACTATTCTTACTGCTTGTTATATACAATCCATTGCAAACACCCAGAGATTAGTTATAGCAAATTAGACTCAATTTCTTCTTCTAGTCCATCCATCAGCATCCAATGCTGGCCACCAGCAGCAACAAAATAGCTCCAGGATTAAACAGATCTTTCCTCTAACTCAGCATCACAGTTCTTGCATGAAACGTAAATCCAACTGTTATTCTAGTAACCATTTGAATAATATAAATCTGGGTTTTTCCAGTGTACTTTCCTTGATCAAGAGGAATTAAGAGGTGAATATTGCATGAGATTCAAATAACATTAAAACTGCCCTATACCTTACTGATCTGAAAAATGTGGTAGGTGACATAATTACAGTAACTTTGAAGTAAGGAGTACTGGAGGAAAATCAATCTTTTCCTCTAGGAAAATTTATCTGTGTTCTCCGTGAATTCTTCACTATGCTGGAATGCCTTTCACTCAAAGCCAGAATGAAATATTAATTTCACACAAATGAATTAGAAATAAACCTGTCCAACTCAAATGCTCAGAAAATTAGAGTATTTCACCCCAATTCTCATTTTCAGAAAGTTGCTCTGAAGTGTAAAAACTGGAGACACCTTCTTTCAGTATAAAATTTAAAACACAGTTCCACAGAATGTGACATTTGCTCTAAAAATGTTGCATCAGAAACATATTGTAATTTTCAGCTGGAGAAACATTGCAAAGAAAAATTCTCAACTTGTCTGTAGGGAGGGCAGCACTTGCAGTGTTCAGCCACAGCCAACTAAGAACAGCTACAAAATCTAATTTTGAAAATAGCTTTCTAAATTAAATTGTTTAACATCTGCAACAATGGGAGGTTGCAAAAACTGTCCAAATGACTTTTTTTTTCCATCAGAAAATTACAATTTTTAAAACACCGCTCCTATGAAAAGACAGGTGTAATGAATTTATAAATTTTAATATTTTTTTATATGAACAGGATAGAAGGATTGTTGAAATATTCCATTTTCCACAATACTAAATAAAGGCATTTCGTTTTGAGGCCCAGGATCATTCAGAACTTTATGTTTATTTATAATAACCTATTAAAAGTTACAAAAACCAGAAGTAAAATACTTGTAGCTGATCTAATTTCTGTTACTCTTTGGACATTCAGGTCAAAGCTCTTCATGGGAGGATTTGACATTTTATTAAAAAAAAAAAAAGGTCAAAATCTCCAAAATACTCTTAAAGTAAAAATACTTTTTTTCACTCAGCAATAGTAAATAAATTACTTCATTGCATCATAAGCAGCAGAACTACCAGAGCTTTGATTCCTACACATTCGTGGCCGGACTCTCTGGCACCTGAGAAGAGCCATGCTCACACTCTTTCTTCTGAGAGCAGGGGGATTAACAGAGTGTCTGTCCTCTACCCAGGCACTTATTTTCTCTAAAACTTACAGGAAATCAACGTCCCTAAGCTCATGACCCTTTCCTCAATTTTGGTTAAACCCACTTGTGCTGCTGGGAAGGTTTTGGTGGAGAACATGAAGAGATGGACAGGCTCCCTCAAGCACAGCCTTTTTGGTCAACACTGCTGTTTCCAGGACTTTTCCCTGCAGGTTTAACAGCTGGGGTGCATCAATATGGATTAGATTTCCAACGTTTTAATAGACCACGGAAGACTGCCTTCCCAAAAGTTCTGTTATTTCCCAGCAGCCCAAAGTCCCTTTGCTGTTTCTGCCTTCCTTGGTGTTCGCAGTTAATCCGTGCGCCCTTCTCCAGGAGCGCTAGTGCAGAGCAGTACATCTTCTGCAGGGGACTGTTCTTTCTTGCTAAAGGTAAGGTTGAACCCAGCTGATTTCAGGCTACTCTGCAGCATATGGCTGTGAGCCCCTGCCTGCCCCAACTCCAGCGTGCTCCAGGGTGTCATGGGCAGCATCTGCTGGATGAGTTTGCCCCCACCAGAGGAGCTTCAGCCAAGAGAGCAGAAACTCAACTAGATTGTACCAACTGCCTAATCAGAGCAATCCTTGAGTCTGCTATAAATGAGATCAAACTATTCAAGCTGGATCCTAATCAGCAGTCAGTGCAATCACTGGGGAGCAGACACTGCCATCTGCATGCTCATTTCTTGGGCTTTGGAATTATTTAACATTTGATTTATGGTGGTGAGTTGCATCCTGGCAAATGTTCACTATATGAAATTCTCTGTTCCCTCACTCATTAAAAATCAGGGCTTGATCCATGTGAAAGCTTCCTGCTGAGTTCACTACTTTTTGGATCCGGCCTCTGGGTCTCAAGACTGGCAGATAATATTCCATTTCTGTCCAATTTTCTTTCTCAAATTTAGAATCTCAAGTGTTTTCCATCAACATTTTTATGTTTACTTTTGGGAGAATCTTCACAGTGGGTCAGGTTACTGTGATATAGAAAGGATGACCCACACTGACATATAAATTTTCCAAAGGATCTCAGCCTGAGGCAGACATCTGCCTCAGAGAATTTCAGCCCAGATGGTTGAAGCTTGGCAAAGATGTAAGGAACTGAAAATAGAGCTTTATAATGGAAAGTGGTGTAGAACCTCAATTATAAGAGGGTGCTACCAAGTACCACATACTATAAAGCTCCATGACAGAAAACATAAGGGAAGAATTGAGGGAGGATTCTTTCCATTATACTTCAGAATATATGATCTGTCTCTTCTTTTACTTGAAAGGCTATCAGAGTTAGCTCTTTTTTTTTTGCCTGATCCTCCTGAAATTACCATCACAACCAGGCAGCTCAAAACCAGCCTTTTGTTCTCATCTGTATTAAACAAAGTTTGTTTGAGAAGCATACAACTGTCTCAGATAGTCAAAGAGTCAGGGCTGAGATCCTTTCTGCATTGAGAAGTCAGCTAGCAAACTAGAAAAGCCATGTGGCTGAGATCTAAGCAGTTAAATCATCATTACTTGGTTTTCAGATTAAAAGCCCATCTGATGTTTCAGTACAGGAACACATGGACGATTTCAGTTCTACAACACTTTAAATCCCCAGCAAAACACAAAGATTCACTTAGTCATAATATATGAAAACCACAATTTCACTCATATTAATTCTGAAATTTTTGAGTTCCCATTTTTGCTTTCACCTCATCTCAGTCAATTCACTCCTGATGAGCAGGATGTGAAGACATGAGCTGGAAACTTGTTTAAAGCCATGTAATAAATTTGCTACAATTTACACCTACATAAGTCCTGGGTAACTTCACTGGCATAAAAGGAAACACAATTTGGCTTGAAGCATCAGGGCTTTTATTTTTTTGTTTGTTTGCTTTGTTTGTTTGTTTTGTTTTGTTTTAATTTGGTAACAGATTGAAAATAAAAATCCAGTGACGTCATGCTTATGGTGCAGAATCAATGTGTTTATGCTGTACTGCTCCAGAGTAAATGAGATAAGGCTTTGACCTAAGCAGCTAAGAAAATGCACACAACACCCATTTGCAAAAAGCCTTCTGAAAAACTTTATATTATGGAACGACTCAATCTTTAGAAATCTGGGGCAAACAGTGCACAAACTCCTTAGTGCCAAAACATGTTTTTGTTAACAAATGTGTTTATTTCAGACACATTCATGAAATCTTATAGATGTAGCATGCTCTTTTTACAACTGTCTCATCATGCACCAATATTCACCTTTTGTTTGTTTGTTTGGGGTTTTCGTTTTGTTTATGGTTTGTTTGTTGTTTTTTAATGCATTTCAGTGATCCCCATCATCCCACCCACAAACTGGGCGCTTATAATGGAAATTCTGACCAGGCCTTCACTATGGTGGTGCTTGCAGGCACTGTCATGATAAATAATTTACTGTTTAATGGCTCTTGATGTAATCACAGCAAGAATGAGATTCACTACCATCCATCTCTCCATTGTTACCCAGGAGGAACAAGATGGTAAGGAAATACCACTCTTCTCTGAGCCCATCTTTTTAGCTCCCAACTCTAAAATGAGTGTTTAAATTGGTAAAGAGAGAGTTTACCACCACAATCCAACCTCTACATTTGTTTATGTTGGACAACACTTTTGTACTGGCTTGCATTACTCAGATGGATAAAACTCAGAAGGGTTCTGTTTTACTGCCCTGCTTTCTCTTAGTGTTTTTGCATTTTTTAAATGCTACCAAATGGCTGCTTTTGGCTCACAGCATTATCACATGTTGTCTATAAGTATGGAAACAGTTATGGTAATATGGACGTAAATCATAACTGCAAATACCACATAAAGAAGACTGCCATATAATTATAAAAATACCTAATAGATTTCTTTTTCAAAGACAACACAGCTGTCCTTTCTAACCTTTCATTTGCAGATTCTTTTCTCTCCTGTTTTTATTTATAGGTTGCCATGCAGTATGACACAGCACACCATGATTTTTGTTTCTAATTTTGAAAAGAAAAGGAAAAGAAAGAATACTCATTTCATCATAAAGAAGCATTAGTTTACAATTTTGAAAAGAAACTAACTCCAGCTCTAGAACATTGTCTTGGAACCAATCTCCCTCTTAATACATTTCAAAAGAATCTGTCAATGGCTACATACCACAATATAAAATTAAACCCTGCCATCAAACTAAAGAAGGGGTCGGCCAAGTGGCACACATCACGTGTTGGGAAAGAAGCCTCATTCTTTCTCTAAACATTTCAGTGTTTTTGTGAAAAGAACCACACTAAGTTATTATGCTGACCACAACAAAATAAGATTTTCATACCCTACTCATGGAAAAACAGGTTGAAAAGTGTTACGGGTAAACTTACACTATGCAACATTCTATGTCACTGAAAGGAGTAAAGGCTTACACAGCACTGATGTTGCCAAAAAGGCGTTTACATATTGCCTGAAAACTGTCACCATGCATTTTACCCCTTTCCAGTCAGCTTTGCAGTGCTTGAAGGCAAAGTAAATTTCAACTCTGCTTTATGCTGGACCCGCACGGTGCCTCATCCTACACAGACTTGTTCTACCTCTCCCCTGTTCCCTCAAAGTTACATAAGGAGCTGGATGGTCACAAAACAGAGGCTGCAGGCAATATTGCTCATGCCACATGAATGGAAGGCTGCTATCTTTGAATCTTTGCCTCAAAGCCTCTACCTATCACTAAGCAACTGCTTCAGAGATCTGCGCCTATGCCTTTCTGTACAGAAAACCCCACATTTTAACTGAAATAACAGCAAGCCTCTGGAGGGAATGAAGTTCATCTTAACCATCAGAAATGTGCAACTTTCTCTCCCTCAGTTTACAAAAAGAGTAATTATCACTTTACGTTTAAAAACGCATGGCTCTGAATGGGTATAGTACGTTCTGACTCCCTTTCAGAGAAACAACTAAAACAAATGAACTGCAAAATGCTGGTGGGAAGGATCAGTCTGGACCAGAGGTGTAGTATTCACTTATTGATACAGTTTATTAAAGCAGATGAAATGCTCAGATCCACACTGCATTTTTATCAGTCTACACTAACTGGCCTTTGTCCAAAAATGTATCATTTTATCAGATGTGTCACTCTGTTGGGAGGCTGCCATGACTATACTGGGTGACTGAATGTTAAAATAATTTCTCCAGGGGGAAGAGGCTGATCCCAAAGGTTTCCTAGTTCCAAGGGGGAGATCATTTTTCACCACCAGCTGGAGCCTGATGTCAGACATGCCCTTGCTTCATTTATTCTCCTCAGAGGTTGAAACTCAGCTCGTCCTTCTTGACTCCAATATTGTTTCACATTTGGGCACATAGCAGCTACTACACAGTGAACTATTAGAACAGGACAGCCCATGAAACATGGGAAAATAGTTTAGGGGAAGCAGTTTGACAGCAGGGTGCAGTAGTTTCTATTGTCCCCTTAGAACAGAGATAGGTAGGAACCTTCACTTTGTATTCATTAAGTAAACACAGCATTTTAGCCTAGTGTGCCAAAGAGATGCAAATACAAAAAAACCACCCCAAACAAACCAAAACCTATGCCACCAAAATCCCCCCAAAAACAACACAACAAATGTGCTTTTTCTGCACCATGTCTATTTTCCTGGCAGGACTATGAGAATGAAGGCCTGAACCCCTGAAAGAAGGTTAATGTGTACTGAAAAAACAAATAACCTGGATTACCTTGGAGTCTGGCATTTTATTTTACATTTGTAGTTTGGTCTGAGAACAAACAGGAAGCTGCAATGATTGACTCATCTTATGAAAACATCTCAACAGATTTTTATTCCTTTCTATGCATTTTTTGCAGAACAATAAGCAGAGAGAGAGAGAATTCACCAGTTTCCATATAATACTTAAAGAACTAAGTTGAACTCTTCAAACAAAATAGCAGCTAGGTCTTGCCCACACTAATGGTTTGAGCTTGCACTATATTTAGATCATGTCTAAATGAAGTTGAGGTGGCTACACCACTGGTTTGTTTTTTTTTTTTAATTTGCATGACTGTTGTTCTGAAAATATTGCTGTGAGTCCACGCTACAGACTTGTTACCACAAGCTTTCCATAGATATTTAACATGAGAAGGTGAAACCATGTGGCTTCATCATCTCTAAACATTTACATCAAGGCAGTATTGATGAAAATGATAACTCTTCGAATCAGCTAGAGTTCAGTTTTCTGGCAGGTTTAAGCTGTAAAGGCAGAACACAAGCAGGTCTATGCAACAGAGATCAGTCACTGCAGCACTCATGGCATACACTAGAATCTCCTGTAACATTCCTCTTCTTATACCAAGATCCCTCTGAAGTACTCCAAGTAAGGCTTTGAAATAAGGTTTACCAAATCCACAGCAGATTGTGCTAAAGCTGGACCAGTGCCAGACACACTAAAAACTTTCTCACCTCTCTTCTTCATAAATATGGAGCAGTCAGGAGACCATGAAAAACTGCTTCCAGAGGTATTTACAATACTAGCAGTATTTCTCACTCAAAGCACTCTAACTGATACCATAGATACTTTTATTGCTAAATTTTCAAATTTGTATTGTGGGTTTCTCTTAATATGCATATTCAAGAAATCTGAACGAACTAGTGGTGTGAATTTACAGGATATACAGAGGCTAGAGAGCAATTTATCTCTTTTGAAGTGAATTAAGGCAATCTGAATGAAAACCATTTTCACTTTAAACGACTCTGTCCACACAAGGGACCAATCCACTTCAAAAGTTAACTCAGATGACTTGTCCTTATCTGTGAAGCTGATTCTCTGGCACTGTCCAAGAAGGCTAAAAATTAAAGAAAATATGTTCTTTGACACGCAGTGTTACATATTTCCAATGTTGTCCTAGCAAAGATCATTAAAAATTAGGCAAGGGATTGTATTAATTTAATTTCAATTTCTGCTTTTTGGCAAGATGCACAGTTCTTAAGAATTAGGAGAATTTTCCTTCCTCGTTCCTTCTCAGCTCACTTCCCCAGAAAGAAGTGAAAGGAAAATTTGCATGAGAAATTTGAGTGAGACAAGGATACAAATAAGCAGTGGATAGGGTAAATTCAAATGGACTTTTGTCTCAGCTGCTACATCATACCACACACCAAAGCTACTGTGTTGCTACTGTCCACAGAAATCACCCTGTTCTAGGGGTAGGTAGCTTTTAGAGGTAGGTAAGAGAGCTGACCAAAACACTATTAGAGAAATAGAGCCTTAATTTTAAGCAAACTTCTTTTTTTGTTATCACTTGAGTAGGAAAAGCTTTTGAGGAAGTTTATATTAGGTCTAAAACAATAGAGCCTCACTGAGCTTTGGCCTCCAGGCATACTTCTAAGCAACTCTAATTAATGAGAAAGATGAACATATTCTTGGAGAGAAGACAGTGAGGGAGGGGCAGAATTGATGCAAAGATAATTGCACAGGGAAAAAAATGCAGTAAACATTAAAGAATCTCAAGATCCTTAACTGAGATATCAACTGCTGCTATTTACAAAGAACCTGATATTGGCCTTTCTGTTTAAGTCACTAATACTTGCCTGGCAAATACCTTGTTAGTTCACAGTACTTATATACAAAATGTGTGATTTGGCTTCAATATGAAAGCAGTTCCTTTTATACTCGAGAACCAAATCTGTATGGCAGGTAAATGGTTAACGCTGAACAACATGCACATGATACTTCATCAACTCCCTTACAAAAATTATATTATTCTTTATTATGGTGCCCTGTAATTCTAAAGTAAATCATGCCAAGATACTATCTTGCATGTCTGTAGATCAGATATCATGACTCAGGAAAAAAAAAAGCAAGCTTTCATGCACTTACCTTATCCTCTAGCCGGATCAGTCTGGCTCCTATACTATAGTATCCTTTGTCTACCCCTTTTTCTAAATAAAGAACAATAAAAATGGGACATCCATTAGGTGGAGAATAAATTCAGACTAAGAATTATATCTATGATATTTAAAGCAAAACAAGAAGCTGGTAATAGTAGGGTAGCATAAAAAACATGAACACAACAAGAAAGAATTTCTGATGGTGAATGGAAGTGAAAGAGAGTGGTTGAAGGGAATTAGTTTGTCTAACTGGCAAGATTAGGTTAGTCTAAAGGGCAACTTGGACACTGATAGAGGTAGTCTATGATCATGAATGATTAGAGATAGTGCCTGTGGTAACTTGTTTCCTTGTTTAATTATGTCAGCTAATTGCATGTAGTTAGATGGAATAGGCCTAGTACTGGACACACCTCCTGTTTTGGATATCATTGGCATGAGCAAGGTACACTTGCTATACATAAAGAAACCAGAATAGTTTTCAACTGAGGTTGCAGCTGTAGAAGACAGCACTATCCAGGGGTTCTATCTTTCTGTCTGTCTGTTTATCTATCTATCTATCTATCTATCTATCTATCTATCTATCTATCTATCTATCTATCTATCTATCCATCTATCTACCTATCTATCTATCTATCCATCTCCTCTTTGCAAATGAGTGACACTGGGAAAAGCCCTTGCATCTCTGACCTAATTTTCCCTCCTGCTCCTTATGAGACCTGACTATTAAAGCCAAGTTATGCATTTTGTTTCACTCTTGTGCTGCAAATGGTGGGACTGGGAGCCAAGATTAAAAACTGTGTAAAGTGGGGTCTATCCTTTCTGTTCTCATGGCCTACTGCAAAGGAATGCCATAGTTTGGGGGTGTTATTTCACAAGGAACGAAACACAAACCCACATATATCCTGAGTTGGGAGAAAATATTCACAAGAAAAAACCAATGCCCCAATACTAAAGTAACTTAGCCTATGTCAATGGAATTTGGATACATTTTTCTCTACTAAACTATACCTCCAGTAACGGCTAGGAGTAACTGATAGTTTCATAAATTACTTCATTTTTATGAGTCATTGAGCTTTGGCTTTTAAAGCTATTTAATTCAATTTTGTTCAGGGCGTGAGCACAATGTGAAGGGCTTGCTGGAAGACAGGCTGAGATACAAATTTACAGTGCCTCAGTGCCCACCATAACTGCCTGTATGTGTGCTCACTCTGCATAGAACTCACATTCTGGCATTTCTCAGTGAATGGTACTTGCTTTACCATTGCCATTAGCAGTGCATATGTTTGCTGGTGTGACATGTTTAGTGATGTATTTGCACGAAAGTTCACTTCAAGGTAACTTGTATTCTATGCACCCCAAACTTAGGGGAAATCTTTAGCAAAAAGCAATGCTGGCAAGAGTACTTTTTGTGCTTTCCTTCTCCTCTACAGACCACCTAAAATATTTAAAAGGTCATGGACCCTTGGCAGCTCTGTGCAAGATTAGAAAAGAGAAGTGTTTCATCAGAGAACCTGTAGGAACAAACACAATAAAGAGAGAAAATTCAAAGATTTTTCAAGGACACTGTGAGGGGACAGACAATAAATGACACAACTTGGCTTATACATGTGTGCTATTCATCATTCACAACCTCAGAAATCTCTTAAAATATAAGTGGCTGAGGCTCAAGTTTATCTGTATTCATCTCTGCCTAAAATGAAATAATTGATTCAGTAGTCTACTTTCTAGTTAGTAAATCCATAGACAAATCTTCCAAAGTAGATATCAGAAAAAAACATGCCTTCAAGGATTTCTAAATTGGGATGCGATTTGAACAGTAGTGGGTAGGTAGTGTTTTTGTTTGGGTCTAAGCCCAAAAAGTCCCCCAAACATGAAGAAATATTTCAAAAAGCATGGTGGTTTTTTTTTTTTATATAATAATAAAATAAAATAATAATTTCCTCACCAGCACTAATTACATCCATCAGATAATCCCTAAGACATCACAAACCAAGCAAATCAAGTTAATAATGTTTCCTATTTTAGTTATTCTCAAATGTTGTGTAGAACAGAAAACAAGAAAATAGGAAGCAGATAAGCAGTTAGAAGCTGTTTTGTGGCATGTGGCACTCCCATCAGATGAAGTGAAAAGAATGATACACATGCACGTAGCTGTATCTCGTCCACCCCTTTCCCAACTTCTTATTAGCCTCCACACAAAACAGCATTCAGCTCTAATTTACAAGCATTTTCTTCTAATAAGGACCATCCTTTAAAGTAAGTGTGTTGTGTGCACAATGTGCTCAACGTTGTTGTTGGAAGGGTGAGCAGAAGTTCAGATAACGTTGCTCCAGTACATTTGATTTCTATCTCATGTTTATGTTTTCTCTCTTGAGTCTTTTCAAGATATATAATTTTCAAGATATATAATTTTAGACTTCCTATATTAGATTATTTGCTTTTACACAGTTGAAAAAATTGCAGGGCTAACTATAAATCTGAAATATCCCAATTTCTACAGTCTTTGCTTGGCAAACGAAAATAACTTTCTTTTAGTATTGACTTTTTTTTTGTTCTTCTTGTTGGGCTTCAGAAAACAGATAGATCAGCTAAGCAATCCAGTAATACATATGGGAAAGGCACAAAACACAAGACTACATTTGCATGATCTTAATGGAAGGAAGCACAATTATTTACAACTGGATGAAAATACATATGGGCAAGTTTTAGCTCAGAAATAAAAAAGAAATATCTTCCAACAAGCTCATGTAACATAGTTGGTATGATACTAACCCATCATTTTATATACTTAGTTTTGAATCAGAGAAAACACAGGTATATAAGCACTAGGCTTTATAGTTCGGGAGACTGAATACTTGTTGGAATCTAGTCCATTTCTCATCTTTATTAACATAGAAATTTCTTCCCTGAAAGCCTTTGCCTTCCTGAATACACATGCTATTCTACTTTCAAAACAACACAAACCTGTATTCATTTTCTAATATTTTCATAAATCTGGCCCATCTCCTTTCCTAGTGAAGAACAAGAGAAGCCTCTTGTAAAAAAAAAAGAAAAAGTTAAAAATTTTAGGTATGCTCCATGGCAGTTCAGCAGGTGGGGACTCTTTCCCCAGATGGAACCATGTGATATAAATAACATGTAATGATATAAGTAGGAGGAAGAAAGCAAATAAAATGAGGGACTGCACCATATTCTTAATTTTTAACACAATTAGTGTCCTCCATCTCATCAGACTATACAAAAAAAATCCCAACCAACTTTAAATAAAACAAATTTTTTTCCTTTGGTTAGAAAAAATAATTACAGGGAGCATTAGGACAATGGATGAATTGCAGACAGATGGTCTGAAAATTATTAAAGCTGGAAATGACTGCTTGGACAGAATAAGAGTCCTTCCTTGATTTTTACTTTCACGGTGTACACAGATAGAAGGGAGCTAACTGAAAAATATTACAATTTATTTGAAAACAGTTGATTTCTTTTAAGCAGAAAATGAGGAATATGAGCATTGTGACACCAAGGATATTCCAGACTGCTAAAGATAAGTCAAAACCTTGTAAATTCTATTTTAGAAAGCAGAACAGCCAAAGAGACACCATGACTTCTTTTGGCTAACAATGCAAATACAGCTTTCTGGATCTGGGTTTGTTCCAGTTCTGCAAAAGTTCCACGCAGGGATAACTGTGATGAGCTTATGGCAAGTTCCAGATTCTTAGGTTTGTAAACTGAGAGTGCTTCTGAAAATGGAAGTCAGGACTGTTCTTTTAAGCCACAGATCCATAAAAAAGCAAATAACAAAGTTGCCTTAGGCATCATGACTTTTGGTTTGAGTCTCTTTTCTTGTCAGCCAGAGCCTTTCAGAACTGATCAGCAGAAGAAATTGAAAAAAGGTAAAACATAGTCCTGGATCAGGCACTTGTGTTTTCCTTTGGACAGCCTAAAAAGTAAACTACTGAACACAGAAACTACTGCAATACGGAAACTTTGCCATAGAGTTAACTGTTCCATGATGAAGGTTAAGCACTGGGAGTAGAAATTTCTAGCTTTTTCAAGTAGCAAAAATCTAGCTGCAGCGAGTACTTTGCCTGGTTAAAGACATGCAATCACCTCTCAACAAATAAGACAGCCCTTAACAAAAAGGTCTGTCAGTCTACCTGCTCCACTTATCCAGCCTCTGAGATGACACAATTTGCTTAAGTGACTCACAAGGAACAATAAAATCAACTTATTAGAGACAAGCTTTGTTCACTGCATTTGTTAAAGAACTATATCACACTTCTGCCCTTCCTCCCGAAGATGCTGATGGCAGGATTTAGACACACTATCATTACACTATGTATAAAACAATTAATACACCAATTTAAAAATTAAATGCAAGCTTCTTTTTTAAGTCTTTATTAAGAATGCAGTTCAAGGCTGTTCAGAGGACCTAAATGTGCAGTAAATTAGCTGCAAATTCCAAACCCTCAGAATAGGATATAAGTGATATTTCTGCTGGCTCTTTGTATTGAGGTAGATCAACTCCAGCAATGAAATGAACTTCCAGAAACAAGATTGTGAACACCTGACAGCTACAGCAAATATCCTATGTGGTTTCTGGTTTTGACCAAGTTCCCATTGATTTTGTCTCCAGGAGGAGTGGAATAAATCAGTTCTTGCAGAAATATGAGTATCTCTTATTTCAAATATTAATTGACTCAAAAAGATAAAAATTAAACTAAGCATATTTATTATGTTTTAAAAGATACTATGACCCAATTTCTTCTTAACAGATGGGAAGGAAAAACTATCAGAAAGCTTAGGTGGCATTTCATGGGAAAAAAAGCAAACAATGGAACTGTCAAAATTTTACAAGGAAGCTCTTTCCTCCAGGGATTCCCACCAGTGTTATGCAGACCCAAGAGGTTCAGATGAACTGCAGATAAATATCAGCTTTTTGTGTACTTTTCTGAATCCAAAGAATGGACCTTTTGTTTTACCTTGGCATTATTCTTCACCTTTGCCCCTGAAAAGCTATAGTAAGTCTCAAAAATTGCAATCAGAAGCAGTTAACTCCATTATGTGTAGTGAAGGTCAAGTATTATGCTCTTTTTATTTGTATCATTATATAAGTGTCTACTTTGTTAATTCAATAATTTTATTAATATGTGCTTTGCCTCTATATCAACACTTTCAAATTATTAACATGTATATTATCACAAGAATGTGTGTCATCTTACAAAATTGTGTCACCTGGGAACACTGGGACAGGCTTTCCATGAAAATAAGACACAGTCTTCTGGGTATGCCCATAACAATGGGATTCAGGTCTTCGGAAAATTTTTCCATTATCTTAACGTTTTTTAAATCCACTCCTGATAGTAGGAGTTTCAAAGAAAACTACTAGGTACCAGGAGCAAAACAAGCAAAAAGGTAGAATTTCTCACCATACATGTATGTAAAACTTAAATCATTTTTTTGTAATCATTTTGTAAAAATTCTTTTTACAAAATATCTCATGTTAAACGTTTATAGGGGTCTCTAGGAAAGTGTGTTGAGAACACACTATTTTGTACTACTGTATGCACTGAAACCATGTCAGGAAGTCTCTGATCTGCAAATGGCTGAAAGCTTACAGGAAGCTTAGAGGCTTATGCATAGCTTTTTTTTACACATTTCCCAAAGAACCTTGCTTTTGGCTCCATCAGAGTCAGGACTGGTCTGACCCAGCATGGCTTTTATTCTGTTCTTGTATCCTTATCTTGTTTTAACACAGCTTTTAGTGCTTTTTATCTTTGAGAAACTAACTTGAAAAATAACAATAATTGCTTCCAGTGAATTCAGATTCTGGATCTTTTATGACATCATTCACTTTTGAAAGGTAATAATACTATAGACACACTGCAATTACTTTATATTATCAAAGTTGACAACAGGGTTTCAACAACAGCCTGATCCAAAACCCACTGAGGTCACTGGAAAGACTCCCATTTATTTCAACAGGCTTGGAATCAGACCTTAAGATTCTTTGAATGGGAGTATAATAAAACAGGGGGAAAAAAAAGAGCTCAAAAGGAAAATTCTTCTCATGTTTTTCTCCTTGGCAGTTTAATTTTGTTTGCATTGTCATTTCTCTTTTGCTTGCCATCAATACAAAAATAACATAGTCTGGCGGAAACACCCATAATTGTTACAAATGAGGTTTTTAGCAATGCCTGGAAAAGTGTAAGTATCATATTGAAAATACATCTTCAGTGTAGAATTAGCCATGAATTCTGAGGAAAACTCAGAAAGAACTCCTTTGCCAGAGGAGAAGGGCAATGCAAGAGGTCTGTTTTCACCCCAAACAGACAAATACTGTAACCACTCATCACTGTTCGTCACTTGGATAATACTGGCAGTAAGGGCAGGTTGGATAACACTGGGAGTAATTGTAACTCCAGATTTAGTTCTGCAGACCATTTATCTGGAACCACTTATCTTATTTTTGGATTTGTGGAGGCTCTAGATAAAATAACTACTACATCAATTAACTTTTGGTTTTGGTCTTGCAAACCCATAACTGAACAGCTTTTGCATCCCTTACAACCATTTTACCTTTCCCAGTCAGCATTTATTCAGTCCATTTAAGGCATGCTGTGGAGGCAGACATCATTCGTAGCAGGGCCACCATGCTTGTGCATCTAAAAGAGCTGTCTCAAAGGAGCTATTCAACAGTAATGCTGCAAGAAAAGACTTAACAAGGGAAAGTAGTTGTATGAACACGGATGCCATAATCTCCTCCAGAGCACAGATTATGGTTTTCCCAAATAACTCAGAAGTCTTGTGATACTTCCCACAGTAAGGCTTCCCATCATGAATTCTGAAGATGAGCCTAGCTCAACATTTTTCTCATAGTAAATCAAAGGAAGAGTTTTCAATAAAAAGTTATAATGAACCATAAAAAAATGTGTGACAGATTTTGACTTTAATCATCTGGGGCTGTATTTACAGGCTATCTCTGCAGGAAGCTGCTGTGTAACTTCAGGTCTACAGGTGGATCATGCATGAATCAATCATGGGCACAACCCCATGGCTCTTCCTCGGTACTTTAGACTCTTTTCAACACTTGAATACTTGTTCAAATCCACAGACCTACCTAAGACCCTCCCAGTGGTTACCATGACCATTTTGACTCAAGATTTGGTGACAGTAAACTTCCTGAACATCTTCAGCTTCTTAAACCTCTCAGAACATTATTTTACAATTAGCTTCTTTGCAGCCAACACTTCTAATTCTTCCTCTCCTCTGAAACAAGACACTGTTTCATAAAAAGTGTTTCTAACACTAGCCTTTTTGAGAACAAATTGCAGTTCTAATTTGGTAATGCTACCTTTGAAATCAAATAATACATTCTTGGAGGTAAGGGAAGTTTTTCCATAATTTTAGCTTGAACATTGCAGAATGAATTCCCAAGTATAAATATTTATAGAAGTATTCGAGCTGACAGATTATTTTCCTGTGGTCCAAAACCAGCACAGCTACAGGGAAAGGAGATCATACTACTGAGTCTTCTGCTGCAGTCAGATGTTGAAAAGGTGTTTTGAGATATATTCCTTGTTCTGATAATATGTAATTTTTTAAAGACTCTGAAATAACTTTGCCACCCTCAATTACACTTATGGCTGTGAGTGCTGAAAGTCACTTGGGGATATGGGGCTTCAGTTCCTAAGCCACTTTTGAACTTTTAGGGACAGAGAACGAGACAGGGCCCCTGAAATTTGAAGTCAACTTCTTTTGGAAAAAAATAAACACTTCTTTCAGTTTTCCCCATCAAGCATTCAGGTTTCTGATCTCCATGATTCCCACCACAAGATTTTCCCAGAATATCACTGCTGTGCATGGCCATTACATTCAGTTGCATTTGCCTACAATTAACTAGCAAACCAGGCCTTTCTTTTTCTTAGACATGCCAAAGTTCACCAACATGATCATGTATGAGATTTTTTTTATTGGTTTCCCTGTGCCTGACCTTGCATTTTTTATGACGAATTTCATACCACTTCTATCACTCTAGCTTTCAAATTTACCCCAGTTCTTCCTGAGTGAGACCCACGATCTTCCTTTGAGCTTTCCAGAACAGAAATCTATAGGTCATTCAAAAAGGAAAAAAACCTTTTTAAGTGGAATCAACATATATTCTAATCCCAGCATGAAAGATTTAGAAAGTATATTTTTGTGGAAGAATTTCCTGTGATATATTTCCAACTCATCGTGCACTGATAAACATTCTAACATTTATTCTTACTTTCCATTTGCTCCACTACCACCTAATGCAACATATTTATCTTTACATAGGCATTCCAAAGCTTATTAACAGAATTATATTAATGCACAGTTAGCTGGATTATAAATCTGAAGCCAATGGTATTTTCACAAACTTATGAAGCTAATAATTTTACATAAAATGCAGTCACTATACCTGGGAGGAAAAGACCTGGCTTTCCCAAGGATTGGTCCAACCTGAAAAGCAAACAGAGAATTACCAGCAGTGCAATTACCAAGCAACTTAAACTCTGTTGCTAGAAAAAGCATGGGAGCATAATTTACATGAGAATTTACAGTAGCTTTAAACCTAAACCAAAACAAGTAAAAACACGAGACTAGCATGACTTTCTGTATATACAGTCAGCAGTTTAGTTCTTTAGAGTTTTTTCTCCAAAATCAAACCATATTATTATTGTTATTTTCTTGAGTACTAATATTTCTTAGACTTTCAAGTTGTAACTAAAACATAGTTCTCTTGTGTCTTATATAATCTAATAACAAAGACTATACAAACAGAATAGCTTCTTAATAACATTTGCAACTATTCCTTGAATCTCATACAGGCAGATTTAACATCTATATATGTTGACACAGTAGATTCCGTTCAACAGGATTTTTTTTTTTCTTTCATTTAATTTAAGGGTCAGAGAAGTTCATTCTGGTGTCCCAGTCCACAGTGTTAATTCGTAAAGAGAAAAGCACTTTGTGCTGAAACAGAAGGGAATAGTTTTGTGGCAAAATATTTCAGCTGCAAATCTGAAACTCAGAGAAAGGACATGCATGGAGGAATGTAGGAAGGGAAAAGTTCCAGATAGAGAGGGAAACACAAGTGAACCAGATTTCTCTCAATTGTGGAGAACCAGAGAGTGGGAACAGAAAGACAAATCATTATTTGAAGAGTTTTCCTTTTCTAAGGAGAGGACAGAAAAACTTGCTTCATACTATAAACTTCACAGCATGCACCTTCGTTTCTTTTAATTTCACTTGGAGACAGAGGAGAGGAGAATAAAGGACAATTGTAAGCCTGGTCATAAAAAGGGTTAAAAATGACTCCAAGCTAAATCCTCTAGATATTGTGCTCCCCGCTGTGCTTGCAATTTCAGACAATTACTGTTCATTAAGTACGCATCTCTCCTAAAGCCAGCTGGCACTAGAGAAATCAAATATTTCATGAGGTAGACAGGGACTACCTTCTTTGAAGTTCTTTTATCCGAACCATCATATTGAGGTGTCCTTGTGAGTACTGTTCGATCACGTCGCGGACGTCGTAAGGTTTCCGAGCTTGCTGTGAAAAGAGTCAAGAGATTGAAAGGTAAGTATTGTTTAAACTTGATTTTTATTTCAGATGGGCCTTCATTCTATTTTTTTTATCTTCCAGAGGTTATTTGCTTGCCATTTTGCAACAGTTGTTGTAATGAATAAAAAATATGTAGCTGTTGTAGGAGTGCATATTTACTGTGGAGATGGAGCCAAATGATTCCCATTACTGTCAGTTAGAGTCATGTCTTCATGTTACTTCATACTGAGCAAAATATTAGACCTTCACAGTGTATTTGAAAAACACAAACCCAAGATATATAATTATCTAAGACTATCATGTGCGGTATCTCTTGGCTCATTCCAAAACCATATGATAATCATAATGTCAGAGGACTGAACCACAGGAACAGGCCCAATTCATAACATTTGGACCCAGAATCACATGTCTCTAGAGACTAAAGATGTCTGGTGACAGAAATATTGCTGTTTAAGGAACTGGGAAGACAGATGCTTTGCATAAGTCAGAAGACTGCTGCATGTGGATTTTGTTTGCGCTTCTTTGTCTTTCATGATACCTACGAAGTCAGAAAAAAAAGTGCAATTCAAATAAAAAAGGACAGATAAAAAATGCAAGAGAGTGAAAAAACTGCCATCTGCCCAGCTTTATTCCCATTCTAATGAGAATCCAGATGCTTCTGCCAAGCTTTGGTTTCTTGCTGCAACTACTATGGCAGAATTTTGAAACAAGTCTAGAGAATTTGCATAAAGTGATGTGATTATAAAAAGTGCAGCATGCTAAAATTTTAGCAAGTAAAATCAATGTGTGTGTGGTGGAATAAACACAAATTATGTCTTTTTGAAAATTTCAACATTTTGAGAGCCATACCAACCCCTATGGGAAATGTGGGGCAAGATGTCTTCCCTTTGGCTCTGACTCAAGAAAAGAAGAAAAAAAAAAAAGCAAAGGTAAACTGCAAATCTAGTAATTGGAAATTAGTGAAAACAGCTCATTAGTCATCTTGTTGTCTGTTTCCACTCTGTCACAGCTTCAGCCAGAGCCATTAGCATGCACCACTGCACACATGCATTGAACACCTACAGTATGTGCTGGAGTCATGCTTGGAAGGCAGCCACAGGATCCTAGAAATTTCAAACGAAAGCATGGAACTGGAATGGAAACAAATCCTGTGAAATGAATGAAGAAGGAGAAGCTCTTCATAACAAAATGCCTTCCTTGCACTCAGCACTTACCTGCATTATTACTTTCAGAAGAGTTCGTGGCTTTGGTAGTGTGTGTGTGCGCACATTTGTGTGCATTTGTGAGAGGAGATACTTCGCGGGGGGAGGGAGGTTTCAGCTTTCAGTTTATCGCCTTTTTTTTTTTTTTCGCTTCCCCAGCTTCACATTTTGCAGACGCTGACACATCACTATTTCTGGCCAGAAAAGCAGCCTATTGTCTTCACCCCGAGAAACAGTGCCAGTATCACTCTTCAGATTGACTAGTGGAGGTGCTTTGAGAGCCTTTTGGCTAAATTCTCTGTCCTTTCCTTTGGACACTCTCTATTTAAACACGATGCATGGCACAGAGCCTAGATGTGCTGGGGATTTTTGCACTCCCCTCTCCCCCATGGGCTACTATGAGCATAATTAATTCTACTCAATTGTAATGAAATTTCTCTCCCAAAAGAAGTCCTCTATCTGTTATCCCTTTTACCAAATCATCAGCTCTGAATTGTACAGTTGCAAAGTACTGTACAATGCAATCTGTCTGAGTCCTCTCTAAAGCTTTGTAAAAATATCCTTCCAGCTTTCACCATTTGTATCTCCTCTTTTCCTATAAAGCTTTAGATCTGAGCATCTAAGGTCCTGCCAAACTTTGGCCCAATCTCTTGTTATGTTTTTATTAGAAAATGCTAGTACAATACAACTTAAGCCAGGAGGCAATTGCCTTCCAGGGAAGTGTGGTAAATGCAGAACTTGAGCAACTCCTTTAACTTCCATTCTGCCCATAATCCCAAATCCTGGCCATTTGAGCTCAGTAGTCCACATTCAGTGTGCTTAGAGCTCCTAATGCAAAACTCTAAATAATATTACCCAGCTTTGAACTTCCAAAATCTAATTAGCATAGGGAGTCCTATAAACTGTATTTCATGGCCCCAAGAAAGAAACAGAAGATCATTCCTTCATCTTCTTTTTCCCTGTCACTAACACCAACTCACAGAATTCTCTCCATGGACTGATCAAGTTCATTTTGTGAAGTCCGGCAGGACCGCTGTTGGCTGACAGCCCCAGAACATTAGGTCTCTGGTGGTTTGAAATATACTAATTTTTAACCTAAATAATTTATAAACTGATTTTATTTTCGAGAAATGGTGTCTTTATTTTTTTTTATTTATTTATTTTTAATTTCCCATACTGTTTATCTCTCTGGTATATTTACAATATAATCCTGTTCTCCTGGTTTTTTTCCGAGTTAAATAAACTGATTTCCCCTAGTCTTCTTTCAAAAGGTAGGGTCATCTGAACATACGTCTGCATGAGTTTGGGAAATGTATATGCTATTCTGTCTGCCATAATTCAGAGTCTTCTGAGTGCTGTGAGCTTATCTCAGACTTTTATCCCTTGCAATTAAGTGCTCAGCTCTAATCAAACTTCCCTGAAATGTAGGTTCTTGATTTATGCTTTTAAAACCTCTTCAAAAGGATTATGAAAGTTCATTAGCTTGCAGTGGATCCTCTCAGACAAAAAAAGCAAGAATCTTAAATGGAAACAACAGGGGCTTTGAAAATCAGTCCAGAAGTTAATTTTTCATTTCCATGGCATTTCCAGCACATGGGTGGTGAGAACAATCATATCAGAATCCCAGTCCAAAAAAGTTTTATCATAAGAAGCCTCAGTAAACAGGCAAAATATAACAGTATTTCCAATGCAGTACATTTAGTCTGAGAACATTGTAACCTGAACGAGAAAATTAACTTAACCCTCCATAAAGATGGCAAATTCCCAGAGGGCCAATGCTCCCCAGTTTTACAAAATACGGCCTATGATGTCCTTTTCTGGGAAACCAATTTGGAAATGTGGGTCACAAATGTGAAAGCAACTTTACACAGCATAGTACTCATCAGTGAGGCCTATTGATCTGTCAGCCATCCACAGCACACAACTGAGCATCCTCTAACCAGTCATTATGATCAGCGTGGATCAGTGTGCACAGTAACACTGTTCTTGCAGACACTCCAGCAGAGTGTTTTCTTCACTTCTTCTAGTAGAAGGTTAAGTATTGGTCAGTGTAGTAAAACGAACAGAACACCAAGAAACAAATGCAGCAAGAAAAGAGAAGTGAAAAATAACCACACTGACTCCACAAATGCAGGTTTTTGTATCATGCTATACCCATGGATAGTTGACGGTTTTGCCCACACCATGAAAAAATCCGCGTAAGGTAAGTATGAGGCCAAGAACCTAAAGAATGCCTTTGACTTATTAGTGCTGCATGCACAAAGACTTTGAGAGCACTCTGAGAGCACTTTCTATGTCATATATTTAAGCTTACAGCAATTGTATTTATGATTAATCATGCTGCTTACCTGAAATTTTCTTCTGGCTACAAAATACTGCATTCTCCTGATGACTTTTACAGCTGTTCGATGTGCTTCAGTTAATCTGCCAAGAAAGACAAACACAGACATACATCAGTTGGTGTGGGGGGAGGAAGCAGGAAAAATGGAAGTAGTCTTAATGGAAGATGTTGCCTCTAAGCACCAAAATCTACAAATATGTTTTATGTCTACAATGCAAAGCTGTAGCATAGCACACTGTGTGTGCATATATACTTTGTTCTGCTGCTTTGCCTTCTTGTGTATTGTGGTTCTAAGTGTTAAGGACTGATAAGTGAGACAATGAAAGCAGGTGTACAAAGATAATACATGTGGAAGGGATTAGACAGGATTACTGTCAATGAGTACAACTGGCATCAGTTTGAAGAATGTGAAATGTATTTAGAACCATGACTGCTTTCCTCATTTTGCATTTAGTGTTTGCCCACGAGCTCTACTGCGCAGAAATTAAGTCCTTTAAAAAGGACTTCGACCTCTCTAGGAAGGAAAGAAAAACTGAAGTGTCACATCTTAAAAAAAAATAAAATGAACACAACACTCTCTCTTGGCACACGTGCGCGTGTCTGTGCATGTGGTTGTCTGTACTGGTATTCAAACACAGAACCGGACATAATATAACTTAGCTGTATCACTTCACCCAGAGGATACTGCACTTGCAGAACATTAATTGAGACACTTGGCTGGCAATTAATTACTACAACCTCTTATTTATGGTGAATTTTGAAAGGGTAGAGAGAAAGCAGGAATGTGGTAACTGTAAGTAGAAGTATTTTCTTAAAGTACTGATTCCTTCCCCATGGACTTCTTTATTCACACCAAGTGAGTAAACTAAGGAAAAATTTTCTTTCCAAGGATGCTGCATCGTTAGGAAATCTACACTCTGTATGGACATCATCTTTGACATGTGATGATAACCCAAGGAAAGCTATCCAGCAAATTTCTTGAGTCTCCTGAAGGCACAGTCTGCTGCCTCTTCCCAGTCTATCTGGCTGGGGAAAAGGAAGTATTAGCTAGGCCACCTACTTGGGTGCCACAGTTTAGAGATAAAGTTTTTAAGAAGTAGAACAATTACAGTGTATTATTTCAAAGTGAAGCAAATAAAAACTAAACAAGCAGGGATTGTATTTAAGAATAAGCATAGTTTTTCATTTTATAATTATTCTTCGGTAAAATTAGTGCATCTGACTGGGTGAGATACCAGAGCCTCAGGAACGTTTTTTTAAATAAGCTTTCAGGGGCTTTTTCTGACTCTTTCTATGTCAACCCCAGATTAATATTGGATACATGCACAGATAGGTGTGAAACTCAGGTGTCTGTACTACATTTATCCTCACATTTCATTTATCTGTGTATAGTCATGCACATATCCATATAAATACACTCACACATGCAAACACACAGAAGACAGTGCAGGGTGAGCATGACTACCTTTGTTGTATATCATCAACAGCATTGCAAAGAACAAATCTTTGCATTCGTGTAAACCTATCAAAGGGATTGGAGTTTACCCTACAAGACCTTCATTATGGTGAAAAAAAGCTCTCAGCTTGGCATTCAGGGCCCCAGCTGAGCTCCTGTGGCCAGTGGCTAAAATGGAGATGACATTTTACTTGCAAATGGCAAGTAAATGGCACATCCTTAATATCAGAGAAATCTTTGTCAGCCCCTACAATTATTATTATTTTTTTTTTAATAACTAGAAAAGAATCACAACTTACGGTTTGGGGTTTAGCCTACCTCCCCTGTGTACGAGTTAAGATAAAAGCTTAAAATTATTCCCTAGCAATAAATAATTTCTTTATAAATTATGTGAAACTTCATATATATACTTGAGAGGTTTTTTTTATTAGGCTTATCCATATGAGGTGGTTCATGCACTGTTTAACAGACTTAAATAGAAAAGCTTAAAGAAGTCAGAGATGGAAACGAACCAAGGCAGTCATTTCCTCCTAATTACCCTCCCTCAGCAGAAATCAGGGCTACAGAACTTTTTCCACTGTGTTATCAAATTTAAATGTTCAAAACCATGAGACTAAGTCTTGGAACTTGATGCACAGTTGAAAAGGCTGCATTTTTAGAGAGAAAAGCTATTTATTTGTGAAATACAGCTAAGGTCACCCAACTACAATTCAAAAGCACTTGATATTGGCATGTTCCAACTGGCAAAATTCACACTAATCTCACTGGGAGCAAATTCTGAAAAAGAAGTGACTGTTGAGATTTGATGGTCACTAGTATTACACTGAGAGACAGAAATACCTGAAATCTGACTTTAATGGAAAAATAGCATGAAAAGGTACAAATCCATAGACTGAGAGTGGCTGTGTTATCTTAATTGCCTCAATAAATCCACAAGGAGCATAGCAGCTCTAGGTGACAGGGAGGAGCTCTAGATGAGGTAAGCACCCTGCTCTGTATAGCAAGCAGAACTATCCTCCTTACAGGGAGTTGGGGCAGCATAGCTGATCCTAGACATTTTTTGAGATTTTAGCTGATTTTCACAGGTTTCCTGTCACTGATGTCCATAGTGGACAGTTACAACTATTACTGACTAGGTTGCATTATCCCTGCATTTAGCCCAATGCATTTACCCTGCTAAACCTTTTATTTTATCCCAAAACACTGGATTAGGGAAAACCCTTTCACCCTTAAGGGTGTCAGTCTGTTACATGCCAGAAGCACAAAACTGGAGAGAACAAAAGGGCAGAGATGCTTTAGGTCATGCCTTAGTAATGCTCATTAGGATCACAACACCACTTGCAGTGAATCTCCCAGATATTTTGAGATGTGCAACTCATGAAACCACAACACAAGGGGGTGAGCCCCATGCTTGGACACTCTTTCCATGTGGCATTTTCTACCAACATAAGACAGAAAGGGACAGATCTTTACGGGTATTATGTTTCCTAACTCCCACGGGGGTGAAGATTTAACTACTTTCACAGCTCTAGCTCCCCCATGAAGTCAGTAGGGGCCCGAGCACTTGCCCTAATTAGGAATATGGGCGGGTGGGTGCCCACACCTCAGTCCCTACGGAGCAGCCAAGCTCTCCTGCCGCTGTGCACCAGAGGGCAGTGGCACACACACACACTAGGACATGCTCTGCAGTACATTAAAAATTATTTAAATTGTTTTAAAAAAGCTTTACTCATAAACCAAGGCATAAACTCTAGACCTTATAAGGATGGGGTCCATGCTGAGGTGGGATGTCACTGTTGAGTGGTAACTGGTGGGTTGTTTTTTTGGTATGTTTTGCTCAAAAGAGTATAATTAGAGTTTTATTGACAGGCAATGGCATGCTTTCCCATGTTTTAACCTAAACAACAGGTAAGAAGGTTTTGTCAACCCCCCCCCGCCGAAACACTTTGTAAAGGACAACAAAATTACCTTTGAACAGAAGTGATCTAGGTTTGGGAAAGTTATGAGCACATAAAAAAATTAATAATGGAAGCTTGTAACATCTGTAACTATAATGGATACCAGGAAATCTGTATTAAAATAATATATAAATGATACTGACATCATCTATAACTATGTCTTCAAGTAGGACCCCAGCCTTGGATCTTTTTGCAAAGCAGCACGTGTTCCTTACCTCTCTGCTAAATGATTTCTTAGCAGCATATTCCATTTTAAAAGCAGTCAAACCTATCTTTATTTAAAATGAGTTATTCCTAGTTTGGCTTATGGGCTCCTGGGCTGTCATATCATTGTGGTAGAGGAAGAGGAAAGAAGAGCAGGTGGTGGTCCTGGAACACCGATGTTAACATGCAGTCCCCACCCTGACGGGATGCTGAGAAACACTCTGGCAACTATTCTAGAGGGAGAGGGAGAAAGGGACCCCTCTTTGCTTGCTGACTCAGCCTTCCCCTCTGCAGGTTTTGGGTATGCCTGTGTGAACGAAGAGGTTGGAGGGACAGCTGTATGCCAAGGTGGCACCACAGCCCTGATTTGCTGCTCTGCTCAGGGTTCAGAGAGCACTGAAAGGTCTTACTTTTAGCTAAAACACTTGAATGTATTTAAGACTTCTTTTCTGTTTTTAGCTGCAGAAAGGCAGTAGCTTAAACCAAAGAAGCCAAACACTTTTTTCAGTTAAAAATAATTGAACCAGAGGAGGAAATAGAGATGATGAAATCCAAAGCAACTCTAGAAACTATTCACAGAATTTTTTTTTTTAAATTTTATTTTTATATACCATTCTGTTTGTTAAAAGTTTGTGTTGGCCAGTTCAGATGTACTCTTTTTCTTCTTTTGTGTGGCGTCTGATAACTTCCAGCTTAATGTGTTTTGGAACAGCCAGGGAATATTTTAAGTGAAAAAGAGATAAATAAATGGACCCTAAACCCAGGCAGAGTTACAGCTATTCCAGACCATGCTGAGGCACAGCTCGAGTTTACAAACAAGCCTGTTATCAGTGTGATGTACTTTTCAGTCCAGAAACACTTCTAGATCATTAGAGTGGACTTCAGTGTATGGATAGGGGGATGGACTTTACTCAAGCTGTGCTGCAGGATGGCTGCAGACAGTGGAACGTGCATTCCAGGCTGGTTTTCCTGACATTTATTCAGGTGTCGTGAATTAGAAGAGTTATTCAGTGTAACGTAACTACTTTGATCATGAACTGGTGAAAATAAAGGCCACTTCAGTAAGGTCAATTATAGCTCTCTGTCCCAATTTGCAAAACTGGTTTGAGGATACACACTTACAGTACTTGGATTACTGCTGAGCTTCATTCACTTGTTACATTTTGATTGCTTAGCAGGAAAATATATATAAAGTCATACTAACTCTATTTTAATACTGATCACTGGATAATGTTATAACTCCTTTTCAGAGTAACATACAGCATCACCAGTTCTGGAGTTGCTCATTTGACACTAGTTTCTAAGCCAGCACAAACAGGGACTAGATTAGTGATGGCAACTGAAATGTAAACAAGTTATCTGAGAAGCTCAGCTCTCCATCTGCCTTTTTGTTTTCCCATCACCTCTGATTAAGAGTATTCGCTTTCCACTTCTGATTCTGGGAAGAACATTGATTCCCAGTCCTAACTTTATTTTTTTAACGTGTACAATTATATCAAACGATATTTTATTAGGTAATATATAAAGCAAATCTCATTTGCACTGAAAGCATTACCAGAATCAATACAAAATGTGAAATGATGGCATCCTAGGGTACCTTTTTTTCTGCAGGTGCATGTAGCACAGACCACTCACTTCCAGAGCTGAGATTTCCCCTTGAACCTGCAGATTTCCACAGCTACTGGAGGGCAATATTTAGCAGAGATGAATATCATCTTTATTCAAATATATACACACAGCTAAACCGTGTAATTATCCTGTCATATGTATAGCATGCACCAATAATTTGTTGGAGGATAAGAAAGGTGGGAAAAGATAAATCTTACATGAGATAAAATTACAGACTTTATCACAGAAGGATGCAGCAGTTAGTCCATATGCAGTAAAACACACTATGTTGACCTTCTATTGAGGGAGAATAGAGGTGGAAGAGTGATGGTTCTCATCACAAAGAAAAGCAGCTTATATAATGTGTTTTTAAAACTGAGGGAAGCTACAGTGTCCAAATGAAAAAAAATACGTCTTCCTCCCAATAAATGAAAATAAAATTATTATTGCCTTCGGCTAAGCAAAGCCAGACAAAATGCCTTGAGCATTTTAAACCACGAGTTAAGACAAGGTTGCAGGTTGAATTTGACATGCAAACACCAAGAAATGTCAGGCAATGATTCTGATTCCAGAGCTTACCCCAAGCCAGCAGTAGCAGAGAAGTACAACATAAATATAACAAAAGAGGTTTCCAGTCTTGTAATGTTTCATCAAAGACTTGTAAAGAACAGCTAGTTCTGGAGACTTTCCATCACTTACGTGATGGAAATTATATAAGATGCCATTTGCACAGAAACCTGAGGGAACATTTCAGAAAATGTTGGCACAACTTTATTTTTCCCTTTATTCTTAATCACAACCCCACCTTAAACCTACCTCATCTCTGTTTTAACCATATCCTTATCTGAACCTTTTCAAGCCCATGTTTGGATCACAACTATAAATAAATTAGGATTGGCTTCTCTCAGACTGAGCAGCCTGGAGGCCTTTTTGGCTTCATCAAGGTCTGCTGACAGCCTCAATTTATGAAGGAATGCTGAATGCTGCAGATTCTGAAAATCCCTCCTCAGCAGGTACAGTCTCAGGCAAAGTAGGAAACAGTACAGAAGTGACATGTTTGGGGGGGGGCTGCTTTCTGGCATCTGGTTATTTTGCTGAAGATTTTGTGGCAATTGCTATCTCCACCCATTCCCCACCATGTACACTGCTGCCCCTGAAATTGTTCCAGAATGCAACTGCCTCTGCTTCTATTTGCCTCTCTGACCTGGCCTTCCCTGAAGTGAATGAGAAAGAAAGCAGATTTCCTACAGCAGTGCCCCTAGGGATTAGGGCAGGGAAGATAGTACAGGGACAGAGCAACAGCTTTGAGGAGAACCTGCAAGAAGAGGAAGAACTAGGACACCATTTAAAGGGAGCAACTGCCAAGAAAATATATTGGCAAAGGAGACACCACTGGGAGAAGCAGCAGCCAGGGTTATTTCTTGATGCTGTCCATGAACCAAATAAAGTAAGTAGAAAGCTCCTGAAAATAATCAGAGGTAGATGCAACCTGATCACTGAATGTGATTTAACAAAGAAGAAAAGCCCTTGAACTTTAGGTTGTTTTTCTCAACCACAGACAGTTGGAGTTTTCAGTTACAAGTTTCTTCTGTAATATTACAAAGTGGGTTCATTGAGAAAGTGGGAGAAAAGCTCTGTGTTAGTCCCTTGCTAATTAAAATGCATAATTAAAATGAGTAATTAAGCTTACTACAGAATGCTCTTGTGTCTGGGAGCCCAACTGTCCTTGAAAAACAATTCATCTGCTGAACTGTCTCTGAGAACTAAAGTAACCATTGGATATTTTGGTTACATCTTTCCTCTATTTTTTACTAGCAGCAAAATAGAAGTCCCTTGTCTCTTTTCTGCCATTTTCTTTCTTCCATTCTTGCTGCAATGTCAGAACAAACAAGATGATGTCACAGGGATGTCTTTTCAGTGTGGAAATACAAATACAGAAAGATTTTTTTTTTTTTTCCTCTGAGCAAACATCTTCTAGAAATTGCCACAATAACTTCCTAACTTCCTGTATTAGTGCTGTACCATCACTACTTCTAGTCCCAGGACAGGTGAAATGCTCCTGTGCCCATGCCAGTTCTCATTTGCTTAGAAAATAGACTCTGGCCACAAACCCCTTCTTGGAAGTTGGACAGATGCTGGCAGATAATGGCTTGTGTTTACCCCATACATTACAGCATTCACTGATCCTAGCAGCTAAAGGTATTGTTTTTTTACTTCTCTCTCCTTAAGACTCAGTCTTCATCAATTTGCCTTTTAAAAAATGTCTCCAGAACGTCCAGCTGGTGAAAGGCACTGCAGAGACAGTCATCACCAAGCTCAAACAACCTCCCAGATGAGGAGATGCCTTTCTGGAATCAGAATAGCCTTCATATCTGTGCAGTACAAACCAGTACCTTATTCCATAGGTTCTGGTTTGCTCACTTTAAAAAATGCCTCAACCCAAATTAATGAACTTTAAGACTTCATTCTCCTGTTCACTGTATTCAGCATTTATGGGAACAACGTGGTGTTGTTAATATACACCAATGACTGAGCGCTGTATTTATGCCTCAATGATTTTCTGTCATGAGAATATAATGCCTGGCAAAGACTGATTCTCTGAAATACCAGTTTGTTTGGGGTCATTAATCTTAATTCCTATCTTGCCTGAATAGGAACTGGATAACAGTCAAGTCAGGGAATAGTTCTGAGAATTAAAACTTCAATGGCTTTTGGGCTGCCCAAGGCTTTACATTTCTTTCTAAAAGTACGTAATTAATTAATTTGCACCAAGTACTAGGAAGAAACCCTGTGGAATTGAGGAAAATGCTTCTTGTGGTTTTAAAAAACACAAAACAGTGGCTTTTGGCAGGATCTTTCCCTAGTAGTTCTTGTGATTTAGTGGATACAGCAGGGGCTATGGAAACACAACTCCTGGGTTCTTGAATTGATTGATTTAACTGATCTCTGTCTTTTTGGGTGATCTAGTTCAAATTCCTTTACCTTGCTACACTCTAATTGATATGTCCATAAAGTAAGTGCAAAATCTGCCTAAGTCATGGAGGTGTCATGGGGATTTGAAGGCAATTAGCAGTCCCAAATGAAGTTGTATTTTATTTACAGAATGGCTGCTTTATTTACAGAAAAGGAAAGGGTAGTGACAATATGTTTTTTCCTTAATGATGAAAAGAAACAAGGGATACTGAGCCGCAGGCTTGGGACAAATTGCCATGTCACTGACCCCTGAGCAAAAGCTATTTTCCAAAGCATTCTTCCTTCTCTACCTTTATAGCCTCTGCTCCTCCTCTCCTGAGCACCTGAGCAATCTGGGAATTAATTCCCCATTCACCAGATACTCAGCAATAAAAGACATCCACAGCATCTGAAGCCAAACAGGACCATTAGATCATAAATGTGACCTGCTCAACAGTGCAGGGGATTGCATTTCACATAGCTGCCCTTGCCCTGAGCAAAAACCTTGTGTAGGACTAAAGTAACTTACCAGAAAGGCATCTGGCCTTGCTATAAAGACCTTTATATACTGTTAAAAAGTGCCTTATTTTTTATTTAAATTTGTCAGTATTCAGTTTCCAGGCTCCTGTCTCCAACTGGAGTAACAGCAATTTTAGCCTTTTCCAGCCCTGTCTTTCTTCCAGGGACCTTCAGGGGTGCCAGATGCACTGCCTATGGCCTGGCAGGGAGATCAAGCACTGGTATAGGGAAGAGAGAGTACAGTACTGCTCTCTGTGGAATTTCCAGGAGAGACTGAAATTCTAAAACATTTTTTTTTCATTATTTTTTTGCCTGTGGTTTAAATCATGCCACCAGTAATTATAGAGATTCATAATGGAAATGCTTAGACTGGCAGGAATGGAGAATGAATGGGAAGGTCTGCATGTGGAAGTGTCAGAAAGGGAAAAAACAGCTCAAAAAGCCCAGTGAGGATGGCAGGTGCTAGACATGTTTATGAACAGCTTTTGAAGGTTCAGGAACACAAAGGAACAGGTTCAGTCAGGAACTGCCTCCACCTGGAACTGAAAAAGGACTACAGACACTAAGAGGTGATGGTAGGAAATACAGAACAGGGCTGGACTCTTAAAACACCCTAGTAAGGAGACAGAGAAGAGGAAATAAATCCTAATGATTCCCAGAGATGGGAGAGCACAGAGAAATAAAAGATCCTGGTAACTGCCAGCTCCCAAAGGTAAAAAGGGTTCAGTGCCACCTGGCTGCCATCCTGAGGAGATCCCAGCAGACACGATGAACACTCATGGAGCACTACATGGCCCTCCACGCAATGGCAGGGAATCCTGAGCAGCCCACCTGGATATGTGCAGCTGGGATACAGACACGGTGGACAGACTGCTTGGGTACACACTTTATTGCACGTGTGAGTACCTGAGTATGACAGTGAATCACTGAAACTTGCCATTTTAAAATAAAATGACCTTGCCCTCCACTAATCCTTTGTATCAAGGTTTGGTACACAACAAACAGTTTATACCAGCAGAAAGACCCTTGCAGAAAGACCCTGGCAGAAGCTAGTTCTAAAATAGATTTCCTATTTGATGACCTTCAAATTTGTCTTTCAAAGGCCTTGTCAGAAACACATATATTCTCACAACATCCTTGCAAACTTCAGGCACAGAGTTACAGCCCATTTTGAGCTCCAACACCAGTCTCTACAAACCCACATGCCAAGAAAGAATATCACTTTGCCACTAGAGAAACTGGCATTTCAAAACCAGAAAAAAACATGTACCTTTTTTTTTTAAATTTTAGTGTGCATGAACTATTTTGCAGACAACAATGATCATACTCATAGAACCTCACAGGAAACTTTATGTGACCACAGACACGTAGTATTTTTCCACCCTATATTTCATAGCATGCATAAAAATCTTACAGGTCTCACTTGCCTAATACTGAAAATATGCAGTGCTTATCAATAGTTTACTACTGTGAAATAAGTATCTTGCTAAGAGTTGCAGCATCATTTGTGAAAACAATCACTGAAACCAGAAGTTTTGCTGCTCTCTTATTTCAAGAGATTTCACTTGCTCATTGAGAAACTACTTTCTTTTCAAGGATTGTGCATTTTTTCTTTACTTTCAGGAAAAGATGCTATCTCTTGGTCTTTTTATTTTTCTGGCAGACCTTTAGCTCAGTCAGTGGATGAACAGAAGGAAAGTGTTCATATACCAATTACTTTTGACTCACTATTAAAGAACAGGAAAAATTCTGTTTTCAAAGTAAGTGAGGAAATCTGTGTCTTCATGCTCTGGAGAATTCTGATTTTCCTGTCTTTGTTTCCATCCTAACTCACAGGAAAAATGTTTTAAAAGTCATTATGAAACAAGATTTTGAATGCTTTTGAGCCTGAAATGATAATATGTTTCATTTCTTCCCCTGCCCTCCCCCCCATTTTAATACACTTTTGTTTCCAGAAAGGAAATATTTTATCCTCTTATAAAATTAATGCATTTTATCTGGTTTATGCCCTTTCTCCTCGCTGTAACTGGGACTGTACCCTGAAGACATATACCCAACACTGCATCATAGGGTGCAGAATGAAGACTGTATATCTTAGAGAAGATGTAAACTGGTTTACAGGATATTATTAAAGAATAGCACATCCGTGCTATGAATCCTATGAAACTGTAGATCGTGCTGGACAGATTCAGTTAAGACACTGGTGTGGACTTGGACAATTTTCCACTATTCATAGTGTCCTGAACTGTGTCAGCATCAAATCAGTTTTGTTTCCACCCCTCTGTTAAAAAATTAAATTAATAAAAATCCCTTTTCCCCTCAAAGTTTCCTCGTGTAAGAACTCAATTTTAAAGTGTTTCCCCCCCACACTTGAAAGATCATCAGCTCTGTGTTCACTGAAAGTTATTAGCAAATGAATATCTGATAGAAGCAAAAGACAGCCATATTATATTGAGTACATATGAGGTGATCTAATTAACAGGATAATAGGTATTAGTGCTTCAAAGACTCAATATTTTGGGTTTTGATTTTTTTTTTTGTGTGGTTTTTTTGGCTTTTTAATTGGGCCTTGAGGATGCCAGTACTGCAATCAAAAGTGTTTCTAAATAATTATGCAGTCATTTAGGTGGCTAACCACCTGAATTGCTGTAATTAGAACACTTGATACAAGCAATTAATTATGTTAGCAATGCTGAAGGCTGTTTTTAAGATCTAGATACAGAAATATATTCAAACAAACAAAAACAAACCAAAAAGCAAGGGGATCTTCATTTCATTTGACACATTTCCACTGATCGTTCTCTGACAACAATCTGGGAGCTTCTCTTGGAAGCTCTTTGTAATAATGAAATAAAAACTGGGAATGATGCTATCAAGACTCCCACTGAAATTAATTTGTTTTTGTCCAAGGAACAGACATATAGACATTACCTCAAATTAGCTTTATCTTCTCCTTGAGCAACTGGCTTTATTCTGGATCTGAAGAAACTTACTGCAGAGATGAGGCAGCAGCTCAAATATTCACGTACTCAAGCCCAAAATTTCAGTACTCAAAAAAGTGAAATAGGTCATGATCATCTGTCAGCTTGGAGCTGAAATAAGAACATGCTGCTTCTCTTCCAATATAATTCTGCTACACAGAAGTTTCCAAGTATTCTCCTATCCTCCATTTCCTAAAAATTCACAAAACTATAAACTTCAGCTTCATTCCAAAGGAGCTTGACACAATTTATCTTTTTGCTTGGAAATTATGCAAAAAGAAATTATGCAAAATCTCAGGTTTGGCATAGATTCGAAACAAAACCACTTGAAACACTGCAATTTAAAGTGAATTTTCTTTGACAATTTCAGTTTGCCCAAACCTGAAACTCAAAGCAAACCTCAGGGCAGAAGTGTAAACCAGAACAGATAGAAATCAACAGACGTTTACACAACACTCCATGAATCAAAGACACTTAACTTCACATGACATGAAGCAGAGGCTGACAAACCAGGAATCAGACAAGAACATTTTTTGAAGACAATTTACTTTGCTTTTAACAAAACAATAATTAATCTCTTCTATTACCAGTCTGCTCAACTACGAAGTCTCATAATCTCAAGTTTTAAGCTCTTCTCCCAATCTTAAAGTTTCTATTATCATTACTTCAATCTCTCTCAAATTTTCAAGCCTCATGTCGTGAGAGCTACAGGGAAAACAAAGCCAAAACCCGTCTTTAAAAGTGTCTCTGGAGAATAATCACATGTGTCTGGTGAACTGGTAAACCAGTTGAGTCTGAGTGACAGCTGATAATTTCCCTGAATTATATAGTGTCACAAGTAATAATCAATTTAACCTGATACTATCACTTATCTGAAGCAAAATATCTTTCTTCTATCCAGGCAAATAGTTCATAAATATCAGGCTGGTTTTTTCACTTCTTGGTTGCTTTTTTTTTGTTTTTATGTGGCACTTTCTGGTCAAAGAGATGAACAGTTTCAAGCACAAAGTCTTAAAAGCAGCTTATTCTCTGCTACAAACAGAGAGCATGGCCGTGGCCCCAGAACATCAGGAAAATGTTCCCTTTCATCCACAGCACCACACGGTCCACTGCACTCCTGGCTACCAAAACTGGCCTTGTCCACCTCAACACCATACCCACCTCAGGATTCCTCACTGGTACAGACTATGCAGAGCGCAAAGGGCAGAACAAAGAAATAGTTTTTAGTATTCTCGAAGATTAATGGAAAATAAGAAAACAGCTCTTCGAAAGCAAGAGCCATACATATTTATACATTAAGTTGTGGCTATGCTACATACAGCTCCTATGCATTCTTGTTCTAAATGAGCAATATTCTGCTCAGGACATTTATTAGAACTGAATTACATATTTTCCATGCATCATGAGTTTTTTAAAATAACATGGGTGAGCACACAGTTGCAAATTCAGAATGTCAGGAACCGAAAAATAGCGGGTAAAATATTCATCGAACCGTGAAAGATGATTTTTATCTAACAAACCAGCATGTGAAATACCCATCCATCTAGGATTTGTTTAACGTCCCTCTTTGGATCTCTTATTTCTACCACCTTCCTTTTTCTCTTCCCTCCTCTTATAGGGAAGAGAGCCTCAGCACCTGAAGCTCCGCCATTCTCCTCTCAGCTTGGCTTGCCACACTTTGCATGGAATAAATAAATATTCACCAAGCCAAAGAATGTAAGCAACTCTCCAGCCTTGTGGTTCAGGCATTCACTGGCCGATGGAAGTAAACTGTTCAAGTCCCTGTCTCTTTGAGGGTATCTTTTCAGAGTGGAAAAGCGTGAATGAGACTTCGGTGATCTGGTGATGGTGCATGGTTCTGGGGAGCAACATACTTGGATCTTGTGAAACTGCAGAAAGAATTGAACCTAAGCCTCTCACGGTGTGGATCCATCATCATATTAAATTACAGAAGGACACCTTCTTTTCTAGAACCTTCATAGTCCTAATCCTCTGCAGGAGAGAAACATTTCTTTTAGAGTCAAACAAAAAAGTGAATACCACCAGAAACATATTTTTATTTTTGTGAAAAAAAAAAATGGAAAAATGTTTATCTTTATTCAAACCAACAGAATAATTTTTTCAAATATTTGGATCAGAAACTGCAATGGAAAAAAAATCAAATTTCATTTTCATATTGGCTTTAGACTGAAAGAGAGTAGGTTTAGATTAGATATAAGAAAGGAATTCTTTCCTGTGAGGGTGGTGAGGCCCTGGCACAGGTTGCCCAGAGAAGCTGTGGCTGCCCCATCCCTGAAAGTGTTCCAAGCCAGGTTGGATGGAGCTCTGAGCAACGCGGTCTAGGGGAAGGTGCCCCTGCCCATGACGGGGGGGGGGTGGAACTGGATGATTTTTAAGGTCCCTTCCAACCCAAGGCATTCTGTGATTCTGTGATGACCACAACCAGTTTCTACTAAGCAAACGCAAACTTGCCACTAATTAAATTATGGGATAAGTTGTCTGTGACAGTCTTTAAATCAAGACTGCAGAATCCTGTTGAAGACTGTGTTCCTGCCTGACCAGAGTGCAACTCCTGTCTATGTTATGTCAAGACCTAAGAAGGCCTTAAAATATAAGGTGCATCCAAACATTGAGATTATGAACCTGCTTCCTTCAGGCTTAGGGACTCTGAAGGAATTCACGACTCCTTACATAAGTTTTCAGCAATGGAAGTTTTCAGAAAGCTGCAGTGAAGATGTTATTTCTGTTCAGAGCGACTTTTATCAATTTGTTTTTCTATTTTACACAGCTCTTTTAAGAGTGTCCATAGTCTTATGGACACTCTTAAAAAACACAGGGGAAGTTGTAAAAAATACATTATCTCTGCGTATTGGTTTTCAGATATCTCAAGTCACATTCTGGAACTGCAGTTTCTATTCCTGGCAGCCACAGCATTAAACCCTGAAAGTCTTTACACACCCACACACCTCTCCTACACCTTCAAAAATAACATTTTAATGGAAGTACCTAGAAAATGAGGAAGTAGCTAACTTTCCAAATGACTGAGAAGAAATACCTGAATAGGCTAAGATTTGTTCAGAATTAATGAAGGCTTTGATTCTGTGAACTCACGTTGAAGTAGTTGAGTACATGAGTTATTTCGCTGACCACATGGGCTGAGGACAGGTATCAAGCTGCACGCAAAATTTAAGTTTACAAAATTTACAATTATGCAACTAAAATTATGCAATTAAAAGTGCTGTTGATAGAAAGTTCTTCAGTTATTTATCCTCACTATTTATGCCTGTCTGCAAAGTGGGACAAATATTGTCAACAATGTATGTTGCCAGCAAAGTGCTCTGTTGTGCCTCAGCTACTGAACACAGACAGACCTGTCCTGTACCCCGGTGAGGACTGCAGAATCTCTCAAGCACTAGTAGGCAGCTGGCATCATCCTACAGGATTCTTACTCTATCAGCTATAAATTGCTGGTTTTATTACATATATTCATATTATTTACAAGAAAACCGGACATTTTGGAGACACACACATATATGTATAAACCCCCACATCTAATACACTTTCATGGGTTAAGCTCTTTGCTAACTTTCAGAAAATAATTAAATACGCATTAAAGTATATGCATTCTTCTAGGTTGTGAACATAAATACAGAAAAATACAAACCTGATTTAGAAACTTGAAAAAATCTCAGGAGTGATCTAGCTATAGTTTTAATAGCATGAAAATGACTAATTTAAGGTCAAGAGTAATTTAGTTTTGACTGGCTTTGCAATCCTTTGTTCTCTGGGTCATGTAAGTGTTGAGTAAATTATAAACCTGTAATTCTATCCTGAGGTCAAGGGACTTCAGAATTGATTTGATATATTGGTCTCCTGGAAAGTTCTTCCAAGGCCAGTACCCCCAAAACTGTGTTTATGAGTTGACTGCATTAATAACTAACAGAGTCATATAATATTAGCAGAGGTGAAATTAAACCCTTTCAAAGCTGAGTATGTTCAGATGTGGGATTTTTAAATGAGGGACAGGAAAATCAGATATTCTCTGTGAGAAGTCAAGTTTCTACAGAGTATTGGAAAAAAATTACATGATTGTAAAAAGGTGTAGATATTTGACTTTAAGAGCAAAATCAGACTGCATCATGAACATCATTTGGGATAATCCTGGATTTATGAAGCAAAACCTATATCTTACATGGGACAAAAATAAACAAGGCGGCAACTGCTCTGACAGACTATGTAAGAAGCATAAATACATTAAAAAAAATCAGCAACTGCTCATTTAATGCAGGCTATGCTGTGTCCCATGACACTTGCCATTGAAAATCTGTGATGGAATATGAAGTGAGATGTTTTTCATAGAAGAATTAAATGTGCCTTATAAGAGCACTTTTTAATTTTTAAGCTTTTAATGTTTTCCAAATGAAACTCATCACGCTGCTAAAAAAACCCCACACTGTAAAGCCCAGACAAACTGGCCTGGACTATTCTTTCATCATCAGGCAAACATTAAAGTTAATGGTCCTCAAAGTGTTTAGGGTTATTTCTTTTGCCCAACGTCACAGTCCTGAACTCATTAGTAAGAGGTGTATTCAGATTACTCTGTTCAGTTGTGATTTAAAAGAAACTCAACAGTAATCACAATCTGAAATTTTGAAATAAATAGGAATAACCTGGTGTCACCCTTGAACAGTCCTGTAAAAAATAAGAAATAGATTCCCCCCTCTCCAACACTGTAGATTTCATGTGAATATGAATATCTGGTATCTATGGAGTACCAGGAGATGTTTCTCCTCGACAGTCCTTGGCCATCTCCTTCCACTGCTTTAAAATTCCTAGCAAGAGCACTAACTCTGCTTTTACATTTACAGTAATTCCTGTATAAAATTCCAACAGTTGGTTAGACTAATGATCAATAAACATATACCAAGGTTAAAGAAATATCAGCATCAGAATTGAAACTGCAAAGGCTCTCACCACAATGGATGACAGTATTTGACCTGGTCACACAGTAGGAAACAATTTGCAAAAAAGGAATCATATTGCTGCTTGGCAAATAACACAGAGTCATACCCAAAGGCCATTGAATGTCACACAATATGTTTAAGTAGCATTTCTTTTGCAACTTCAAGGGACCTCTGAACAGGTTTTTAATGGATATTAAAAACACAAGCCAAAATTCAGGTGGCTGCTTCACAATCAGCTGAGGCCGAGCTTTGACCACACCTCCTGAGAGGAAGCAGCCTTACTCCCTGTGTCATCAGCAGATCTCACTGCCTACTCGCATCCAAGACCTCACAGCTGCATGCTGACTTAGGTCAGGCCAGCAGTTTCTCAGAAGAATAACCCTAAAGGGGAGGAAAATAGAGCATTTTCCATTGGGTAAGTACCCTGAGCAAAACCACCATTGCAGAGCAGGCGACAGCAGCAGATGGTGAGGAACAGAAAGGTGGTTTGTAGTAGCTCAGATGTGGCCTGGTTCAAGTTGCAAAGACATGTTACCCGTTTTGTGATGAAGTTTTAGGGTGCAAATGTACATTTCAAGACTGGGTAATTAAATAAAGAGAATGCTAGCACATAGCAAAACCCAACTAGCTGACTGACCAGCCCTCTGCTCTGCACCACTGTATGAAGGCCATCACTGTTTCAGGGCTTTGAGGTCACTAATAGGCCTTAGTGGCCCTGATCAGCCTCCCCTGGGCCTCCCTTTACCCCTGCTCATGGGCTCTGGAGCCTGTTTCAGCCCACACTCTGCTAGAGCAATGTAGGTGACCCTGTTTCTTTTGGGTCCTGGATCTGTCTCTTTCCTTGGTTATGGCTGTCAATGGACCCATCATTAGTCCACACATCTGCCCACTGTTTGGACCTCAGGGGTCTACACCCTGTCAGTGAGAGTACTGCTTGTGCTGGAGTCACCTGTGGATCCCAGCTCCCCTTCCCTTAGGGAGTGGCCAGACCTTGCTTGCTTAGTGACACACTAAGTGACCTAATTGGGTTGTAAGACAGAAGGACAGCAAATTTTTATGCTTGGCTTTGTCAACACTTTGTTCTCACTGTTTGCCTGTATCCATGGTCCTGCTCATTCTCAGTCACTAACTAGTTATGTACCAGAATTATGTTAGAACTACCAGCATTTTTTTTTTTTACTTTTGAGAAGGGCAGCTGCCTCTCCCATCCCCAGGCTCATTAAGCCAGTTCACTGCACTGACTTGGCAGAAACAGTTCACAGGTTTTGTCAGACTGCTCTTAGAATCATTAGTCATTGAATATGCTGAGTTGGAAGAGACCCATCAGCATCATGGAGTCCAATTCCGTGGACTGCACAGGACACCCTAAGGATGACACCATGTGCCTGAAAGCATTGTTCAAAAGCTTCTTGAGCTCTGTCAGTGCTGTGACCACTTCCCCAGTGAGTCTGTTCCAGTGCCTGACCACTTTCTGGGTGGAAAACATTTTCCTGATATCTAACCATCTAACCTCCCCTGACTCAGCCTCATACCATTCCCTTGGGTCCGGTCACTGGTAAAGAGAATGAAAAGATCAGTGCCTGCCCTTGCACTGCCCTTTGTGAGGAAGCTGCGGACAGTTGTGAGGTCTGACCTCAGTCTTCTCTTCTCCAGGCTGAAAAAACCAAGTGATCTCATCTGCTCTTCATATGGCTTCCCCTCCAGATCCTTTACCATCCTTGTGTCTCTCCTGTGGAGAGTCTCTAATGGTTTAATGTCTTTTT
This sequence comes from Lepidothrix coronata, assembly GCF_001604755.1. Classification (NCBI taxonomy): domain Eukaryota; kingdom Metazoa; phylum Chordata; class Aves; order Passeriformes; family Pipridae; genus Lepidothrix; species Lepidothrix coronata. The sequence continues at coordinate 786,313 of NW_016690388.1, forward strand.
TATATTGTTCCGCCCAAAACTTCCCACAGAACTCAAGGTGAGGTTGCGCCAGTGCAGAGTAGAGTGGGACAATCATTCCCTTTGACCAGCCGGCGATGCTGTGCCTGATGCCCCCCAGGACACGGTTGGCCCCCCTGGCTGCCAGGGCACTGCTGACTCATACTCAACTTGCCTTCAGCCAGGACCCCCAGGTCCCTTTCTCTGGCATCCTTCCAGCATCTCATTCCCCAGTCTGTCCGTACATCCGAGGTTGCCCTATCCCAGGTGCAGAGTCTGGCACTTGCCCTTGTTGAACTTCATATGGTTGGTGATTGCCCCGCCCTCTGATTTGTTGAGGTCTCTCTGCAGAGCCCCTCTGCCCTCAAGGCGGACAACAGCTCCTCACAACTTAGTGTCATTTGCAAACTTATTATTACTTCAAGTCCCACATCCAAGTCACTTACGAAGATGTTGAAGAGAACTGGGCTGAGGATGGAGCCCTGTGGAAGCCCACTAATGAGAGCTCACCAGTCAGATGTCACCCCATTCACTATAACCCTTTGTGCCCGACCCCTGAGCCAGTGGCTCACCCACTGCGTAACATGGTCAGTGAGTTGTGGGCTGAATGTTTTGTCTAGAAGGACCCAGGAGAAACAGTATCAAAATCGTTGCTGGCATCCAAAGAGATTGCATCTACTGGCTTTCCTGGATCAGCAAGGTGGGTTAGCCTGTCATAGAAGGAAATCAGGTTTGATAAGCAGGCCTTTCCCCTCGTGAAGCCGTGCTGGCTCTGACCAATAACTGCACTGCCCTCCAGGTGTTTTTCGATACGTCCCGGAATAATCTTTTCCATGATTTTACTGGGTACTGAAGTGAGACTGATGCAGCTCTCTGAATTGGCTCAGAACTATATCACACAATGATCTGCAGAGGAGGGAGGAAAAGGGTGTGCAGCTGGAGCAGGACCTGCCCCTGTCAGTAGCAGTGAGCTGTTATGTTGGCTCAGCCTCAGACTGACTTATGACTCCAACTCGGTGACTCTGCGTGCTACAACAGGCATTTGACAGCTTGTGAAGAAACAGGCAAAGCTTGGCAGGTTTGAGAACTAAGTGTTGTCTTGTAACTACATCTGGCAGGGAAGGAGGGCAAATTAGCAGTGAAAACAGCCTGCACTGATTTCAGAACGAGAGTACTTGAATTGGCTGTCTGTGAGCTCGCTTATCTAAGTATTATTTACATTATATGCAAGGTAGAACTCATTTTATGCTGAACTCAGGGCTGCTAGCAAGTTTCCAGTTGAGGGTCAGAGGAACTTTAAGTCAGGTTTAGGTTTTAACAACATCAGCAGGAGCAGAGCGAGGGCTTGAATCAAGCACTCTGAGTTGGGTTTAACCAGCATTGCAAACCTCTCCTGTAAGTAGCAGCCCATGACTGTTCACTGTGAAAAACATAGGTTTGAACGCATTTTGTGTGTGGACAGAAGATTTAGAGGCTAAGGACTAAGAGAGTTCCTACAGCTGAAGTCACTGTTGTGTGACTTCCAACGTCCATCAAAAGCATCTTCTTAGTACTATATTTGGATTTCTTTGTGTATCAGTACTACAAAATAAAATTTCTGTTTGCTGACATTTATCAGCTGCATTTTAAATGGAAGCTATTTGCTTGGAGATACTGAAAGAAACTTCTCTCCTGTCCCATTTTAGATAATATATACTGTATGGAGAGTATATGCTGTATTGTATATTTTCTATAAAAACATTACATTTTTAACTTCCCTGGGACCATGTATATAAATATTTGTACATGAAATTATACGATAGGCTTTGAAATTTATGCCATACATTTCTGTTAATGTTCTAAAAATATTTGCTCAGGCAAATGAAATTTCTGTAAAATATTTTACTACAGATCAGTCAAAGGTTCTCAAAACTTTATCTTCCTAAAAAACAATATTTCAAGCTATAAAACAGAGTTCCATTTCAGATATCTAAAAGGCAAATTTAGCCAGCTTGATTTAATTAATACGAAGCAGTTTAACATTTTTTAAAACACTGAGGTTTTAAGGTGAAATAAAGTCAAGATGTAAGCATTTTCTCTTATTGCTTATATGATTTAATTTTGTTTTCTAAAAACTTACAATGTTAGAGGCAAATTGCCTAGGCAGTAGGTGGGGAGTTATGTCGCATATTTCCTATTGCAATTAACAGTAATGAGAGCGGGATGTGTTGCCCAGCACACAAAGTTTCAAGTATGCAAATTGTTAATAAATCTGACTCCTCACAAACCAGAAGATTAATGCTGTATTCAGAATGATGTGTGGTCCATGATATATTTTCGAACAAACTCCTTCGGTGTCCCAACACCTCAATCACAAGCTCGGCAGCCATCTGGCGACTCCCAATGCCTTACCACCCACCGTGGAAGCCTCCTGGGTAGCTGAGTAAGAGCCCTGTTCTGCACCACCATTTATACTCACAAAAAAGTCCCTTTAATGTCAATAATTTTCCCTCAGGAAGGTTCCAAACAGCCCCCAAATCATAGGCACAATATCAACAGTTTTCCTAGGCAGTGCACGGGGGGGGGGAGCCTGTGCGTCCTCACGAAAAGCTGTTTCCCCGCTCCTCTTCCTTCCCTAAATCTCCATCAAAACACCTATGGTCGGGTGAGCTTGAATCACTACCAGCTCACACTTAGTTTTCCACAAGCTCAGCCTGCCTGCAGACACCTCCTCAGCAAACCTCACACCTCACTCACAGCACTTTGTTCCGCTTGGCCAGATCCAAGCTCCCGTGAGAGAAGGCTCCTCACCGCACCTCTGCAGCCCCTGCTCCCTACCCTGCTCACACTGGAGGGCCTTGACCTCCTCCAAATCCCAGTTGCCAAAGCTTGTTCCCTTATCTCTCCTTTGCTGAAATCCCACACATCTGGATGCTCATCTCCCTTCAAAGGTGTCAGTGCTGCAGAAGCTCAGTAGCTGCCCAGAGGCGAGGGGGTGTTTCAGATAATGGGTGCCAGGGGAACAGCACAGAGAAATTCATGGTCTGTGGGCATAGATTCAAGTCTAGGAATTTACACCAGCAATTTACTAGTCCCAATGAATCTTTTAGATGTGCCCAAATACTTCTTCCCCTCACAGCATTAGCATGTTGCCCAGAAGATGGAAATATTTTTTCTTCCTCTCATTGACACATCAGCAGCAAGCAACTACTCCTTAGGCTTGTATCAATTTTACAATTTTTTTTTTTGGGGGGGAGAGGACATATTTTTGTTTTTTTCAGATTTAACACTATTTTCTCATAGTTCATGTGTCACCTCTAAACACAGCACTTGTAGGGTCATCTCAGGTGTTGTTCAAAAAAAAAGAATCAGGAGCACCAGCAATCACACTTGCCCAATTTAGAGACAGATCTCTACATAAAGTTTTCTGTTTTCCATTGTAATGGATCTTGGTGAGCCAGGAAAGAGAAAAGACTATGATGTACTCAGCAACAAATGCTTATCCACTTCTGATTTGGGCTTTATGAAGCCTATCTGTTTCCTGCACACATCCCCCAAAAGATGTTTGGGGATTTGATTTGTTCATTCGTTTTGTTATTTTTATGCCTCTAGGTAATACAGAGAGGGAACGTGTCCATGTCAGAAATCTGTGGAGGCATAAAGAGCAAGATGTAGGGTCAGGAGGGAGGGGCTAGAACCATCTGACAAACTAGACCAAGTTTGAGGTAGAGAAGATAGACTGGGATGAGGAAATAGAAATGGGGAAGATGCAAAAAATATTTGCAGAAAATCCAGGGGCAGAAGCTGTGGAATGGGATAGAAAATAGCTTTTAGCAAAGTTTGTTATATAGTGTGCCTGCATCTTCTTTGGTGTTAGCCCACATAATGATTTTAAAATTAAAGTCTTAAATGAAGGATAGGATGTCAGTGTGTCATTACTGTGAAGCTGTTTTTTTGTTTAATGAACAAGAGCAAACACATTTCTGAAATAAAAATGATTGATGAAATTAAAAAAAAATAATAGTAGAGTAGTAGCATCAATTAAGAAAGATCAGGGAATACTGTATGTTAGGTACCTTCACAAACTCAGTTTAAGCCTCTATGCATACACATACTATTAGGATTGCTTGAGTCTTCAAAATGAGTGAAAATATATTCAGATATTATCTACTCTGATATATTCAGCTGAGAATGGAGAAAGGTCACATGTTACAACGTATTCACAGTCTGATTTATTACCTGATTTAGCTTGCTTTTTGGAATAAAGTTCAGGTGACTGCAATTTTTATGGTTTGTTGTTGTTGTTGTTTGTTTGTTTTTTTATGTACAGAAAATACAGCGCAGTAAAATAGCATTGCAGTAGGAAAACTTCAGGTTTTGTATTCATTTAAAATCTGGGTCACTGAACAAACATTAAAATAATCCCAAACCAAAGAGACAACCCATTCTTACAGCTGAAGAAAGGTGATGGAGAAGTTAACTGTCTGGGTTGAGCTAACAAAGGTGGGAGACTTGAAGATGGACCATTCACACAATTCAGGTACAGACCAACTTCAACTTCTATTTTACTCTGAAGCACCAACTGAAACAATGAAAGGTGTGCCTTTCCTCACACATGACAGTACATTGCAGTGTCAGATCAATGAAGATTGAAAGTGCACATGACAAATTAAATGTAAGAGTAAACTTTGTACCAAACTGACAGTTCAGCTAGCCCTCTAAATATAGGTCTGTGCAACTTTCCCGGCAATCTTGACTCCTTTAGGTTTCCCCTTCCTCAAAGGCCTCGCTGTTGTTCAAGAAGCTGATTGCAAACTAAATGCAGAAGAAAAGAAGTTGCAATGAACAGATGACATAATGTCCCACTACATAAAAAAACGAAAGCAATGAAGAAGAAACTTAGTACAAAAGCTTTCTGTTCGTGCAACATAACTGCAGATAGTATTTAGATCTGGAAGAGTCAGAAAGCTCAAATCAGCATTCACAGAGAAACTTAACTTTGGGGGTTTTTATTACACACTTGTGCTCATTTGCAAAGTTAAGCCATGGTGCCTAACAGTGATGGTTTTGTGTCAGAAATTTAGAACAGAAACTTTGTCAGACATTAAGGGTCAGATCCACAGAAGCAAATATGGATGGGAGACAGAGACCTGAAACTTCTAAAAGTTTCAAGAAAAATGCAACAAGACAGTCAAGTTTAGAGCTGCTGTGGAATCCTACCGCTGAAACTTCTGACTTTTGTGCCTTTGACTTCATGATCATAAGGTTTCACTAAAAGAGTGTTTGCATTGAATGTATTTTCTTTGCATTCTTTTTGCAGATGGATTTGCATGAGAATAGTATCTTTGTTTCCCCGGGATTCCATCTGGTCCCACTGCTTGCTGCTCACCTGAAGCCATAACCCTCTGTGTGAGCCTTCACAAATGGCTACTGCAGACAGAGTTAAGGGCTTCAGAGTGAGATGAACTCACAAGATAAAAAGGTCTTTACATGCAAACTTCCTTGATAATAAGAATGAAAGAGAAGGGGAAAAAAGAGAACAGAATGCATAGCAGTGACAACATTTCCTAAAGAAAATGTTCTTCTTTTTCTTCAGAAAAGTTCCTGTTTACATGGGAAGCTGCCATGTCAACAACATCTCATAAGTGAGCGAATGGGGAGGATTGCAATGGGTAGGCAGCACTCCCTTCTCCCTCTGTGAGGGCTTATAAATCTGCTAACATTGCCCATGCCCCTGAAGACAAGGTGAGGAATGCTGGTGAGCTACTAGAACTCAGAAATGTGAGCAGTATCAGTGCTTTCCCTAAATTGCCAAAGAGAAAAAGGTAGGGATCTACCCAGCTAGGGAAACTGGGGGCCTTTCTTCGAGTTTGCAGCTCTCTCTCAGGCATTTACAGACTAAAGGGGCAAAGTAAAAACATGGGTTAAATTGCTCATAGATGCAGGGTTGACAGAATGGGTAACATCAAACTCTCAGAATTAGATGATGTTCTGCCAGAGCTATAAAAAATGTGTGAGAATGAAGTGACTTGGTCACCACTAAAAACAGAATCGCACACTCATCCAGGTTGAAAGTACAGTTCAATCCCTTGTTAGTAGAGGCCTAATGTCAGAGTTAGGTCAGGTTGCTCAAGTTTTGAAAATCTTTGGTACAGAATCTCCAGTTAGGTGGTAATAATCCCAGAGGTCCATCAGGCTGGCAAACTGTATTCCAATATCACATAAATGAGCTGAGATCAGCTTCATGGCAAGCAAATCACCAGCACACTACACAGAAATACAAGTAAGGACAGCACTACAGCTGTAAATGTTTAAGAAAATTTCAATCACCAGAGAAGTGTATGTAAGAGATTTTGGAAGGGCAGCAGAAAGACCAGCTTCTTTCCCAAAACCTACTAATGAACTGTTGTATGACCTCAGGCGAAATCACTTCAGTGCTCCGTGCTCTGCTTCCTTTCCTACTGGGTCTATTTAGACTAGGAGTGCTTTAGGGATAGGGACTGTCTCTCACTTTCTATTTACACAGTGTCTAGCACAGCGAGCCCCTGATCTTGCATGAGATCTATAGATGCTATTGCATTACAAAAAAATAACAATAGTAACAATGAAGATGTAACCAAATTAGGCAAATATGAGAGGGATTAGATTTACTTGTGAGAAGCTTTACTGGATTTTTTGTTAAGGAGTTTTTTATGACAGTCCATTTTAATGCACAGTTAACAAAGCATGCAAAACCAGCAGTGAAAATGTGTGTAGGTGAAAAATTACACAAATTGAAGTTAAGATCAACTTTGTTGATCTGTTAAAGGAACATATAGTTAGCCTGTTATAACTGATTTTTGTTACATGTGATATAACATATTTTTCTACTTATTTTCAGAATGAAAAGATTATTTAAATGATTCTAGAGGCAGAAAACAGCTAACAGTGATTGTGTTTGTGAAATTTCACCCAGTTGTCCCTCACAATGACACCAATAACATATTCTGTATTAACTTTTGTCTTCAAGGGAATCCTCTTTATTTTCCAAGTTTAGTGAAATAGGTGTAATGACTTTTCAGTATTATCCTGTATTTCTTTTCATTTCATTTTCAATCCTGTATGAACTACTCATCTGCTGAAGTCCATGAGAATTTTAATGTAGACACCAGTAGAATTTTTAGCTCCTTTCAAGAGATAGTTCTAAGAAGAAGGAAGAATATACTGATGTCTGATTGATGTTTCATTCACTTTTTTCATGTCAAGGAAAAAAGCAGTCTTGGAAAGAGGTAGCAGATAGTAAGCAAACAAATTAAGTAGTTTTGTTGGAAATATTTATACTTTCTTCCCAAAATATATTTTGGATGATATGAGTTAGTATACAAACTAATATCACTTGAAATGAGAGTTAAAGAATGATATTTTTGGTATTTCTCTATGGGGAACTGTTTTGGAGACATCTTATACCTGAGGCAGTCTACTGCATTTCAAAGGAAAGCATTTGCTCTTTAGAAGTAACCTCTGCTAATGGATGCAAACCTAGCAAGGCAGCAAAATCACTTTGATCTCCCCTTCAAAATGTTTTTGGAATTTACCCATTGCCATGGAATGAATTTCTTCTCCTGGAAACCACTGAACCCGTTGTATTGATTATAACTCTTGATCAACAAAGTTAAATCTTAACACTTAAGACTTACAATATGATTTGTATCAATGCACTCCCCAAATACGCCTTCACTCTCTAAATAGTCCGAAGATTTTCTAGGTTCTTTTCTATTCTGTTTAAATTAAGAGAGTGATCAGCAGAAGTACTTCAGTCCCAAAAATTTGTCACTTCTATCTCAAGGTAAGTTTTATAAGCAAGAAATTGTGCAGAAATGGCACAATGAACAGGGCATAAAATTAAAAAAAAAACATACTATACACAGTGGCAAAAGTTACCAAGATTTTTTTGTTGTTGTTTTTGTACAATAAAGTGTATGTGAGTGGATATTTGAAATGCTGAATATCTGTAGCTTTTAAAACTATTAGATAATTTACCCATGGACAAAGTCCTGCATAATCAAATTAAAACTAACTAGAACAGAGAAGAGTTGAAGTCTGAAATACTTTGGACTTTTAATACAGCTTGATGAGGAAGTTTATATTCCTTGCTATATGGAATTTTTAAATCTTAGGGAAACAAACTAAAAAGTACCCCACTACTTGGAATTTGTTTGCTTTGTATTTTTTCATTGGAACCAATTATTTTTCTAGTACTGCTGTTTTGCTTCAGCCAGAACTGAAGAGCTATATTCAATGAGATTTTTATCTTCGTATGATCTCTTGGTATAAATATTCTTCCCACAGATGCAATCTAGTATGCTAAATTTTTTATGGATTTAATAAAAGAACAAAAGCAATAGGGAACACTGCAAATTTCAAAGGCAATTGACAGCCTTTGCCCTAAAACTTGTACTTAAACAATTGCTTCATATTCATTGAAGAGCCAGTGAAAATCAGAACGCATTAGAAAAACTACATCCCACAAGGCAGATGTTCGAATATGAACCCTAGTCTGGTCTTCCAGTTTTATATACTTTATAAAGGTTAAACTGAGCCCAACAGGCAAGTGCACAAAACGAAGCAGTGGACTAGCAGTTTAAAAGGTGAGAATTCAGTTATATTTTATCTTTGTTTTGCTTTCTAGTCTTAAAACTGTTATTAGCTTGTAAGCCATGTATAAAAACAAATAGTCATCCAAGGGAAATATTAATAATAATAAACACAGGATTACACAATAATTTGATTAGCCCAATAAATTAACAAACTATAACAATTCCATGCACTGTATATAATTACTTAAAAAGAAAGTAGAGTAATTAAATTATGTATTTTAAACACTACCGGATATATGACCAAGTCACACAATATAAATCAAGATGAATATCTGACTTTTCATGTTCTTCATTCAGATTTTGACAATAAAATTATGCAAAATCTGACTTCAGATCAGAATTTTGCTGAAGAGAGCAGATACTGATTCCTGACTGAAGCTCATTTTGAAATATTGCACAGACTGAACTTTCTATCCTTTATGAATGATTTGGCTGATATTTAAAACATTTTATTATTTGATCTAGACAGATAAAATCACATTTACTCGACCCGGAGTGAGGGAAACTAATGGGTCTTCTCAAAAATGCAATGTCACCCAAGCACTGGCCAGAAGACTGACTGGTAGAAGCAAATTGGCCCATGGCTTAATTTTGTATGAACACATACCTTTGAGCTAGACACCATATTGACCATGCTTGCTGAACAGGAAGGTAAATTCTAAGAAACACCCACATGAATAACTGGGCACCATCAGACACAAATATTTAAGGAATTTGTGTTCGGGGAAAAAAATGGTGAAGTGAGCTTTTAATGTTAGGACTGTAAAAGGGAAAGAATATGAATAAAACAATCCTTTCTTACTGTTTTGGAAGGAAAGAGGAAGTAGAAAAGAATTTAAGATGCAATATTTGCATTTTTTAAGTGAATAGAGCTGACATTTCTCGGAGAGTGGCTGAGCATCTCCTCCAAAATAACCAGCTTCAGGAAAAGAAAGAAAGAAATCCCACAGCTTCTGTAGCTAATATTGCACAAAGGCCCTGTTACCAAAACTTCCCCCCCATCCCCAGTGGGCAGGAAGAGGGGCTACTGCTGGAGTTGCTGTTGCTTTCTGTGCACGACGCCGTGTCCCGATGTGTGCCAGGGGAAACTCCCTCGTGCTAATCAGGGGCAGGAGCGCTCCTGCTGCGCGCACAGAGTCTCCCAGCGCCGACACATGTTGACTTCAGCGGCAGAACGCCTTTCCACGACACTGTAGAGACACTTGACTTCCTACTGGGGAAGTGCAGCTTTCTTTCCTAACAATGGGCCAACTGGTTTTCATAACGGAGATAAACGCTCCCTGCTGTGAATTGTAATAGAAAAACATGTCAAACAACCAACAATAAAAAGCAGCGTGGCCAAAGGACCCGCTTTTCCTGTTTTTATGTGCAGCACAGAGGAAACTAAGCACGTGAACTGCACTTGGCTCCTTACAAGTCAAAATATCGCTTCTTTTAAATGAGAAGAGGAAAAATGCAACCCATTTCTGACCTTTTTCCTCACTCTGAAGTGCAGACATGAAAACTGAACCCATTAGCACTTAGTTGCCAGAGGTTATAATGAAACCTCTGAATGTGAAAGTCAGATGCTTTATTAAAAAAAAAAAGGAATGGTTATTCAGTTAGGATTTTTCCATTCTTTTAAAAGCTGTTACAGTATAAGTGATAAGGACATCCAGCTGCCATTCTGATGATCCTGTGATATTTTTTAGTTTTATATTCTCTGGTTTTGCTGACAAAAGTTCACTTGCTTAAACCTCCCTTCTCTTTCATCCCTCCATCTGTTCACTTTCTCCTGCCCTGCATGCTGCTCTTATTCATCATCTTACTTTTTCTCCCAACTACCTTTTACAGCCCACTAGCTTTATTTTGACATTTCTAATTAATTAGTTCTGTGAAATTCCCTTTCTTGCTGTCCTTCTCATCTGCTTAAAGTGGATGATGCCAGAAATGAGGTCTTTTTAGTGAGCATGGATGATTCTGCAAATTATTGGTTAATATTGGATCTTCTTGCTTTGGGTTAAACTGTGCTGAAGGTGGTCAAAGAGATCAAATACACACATTACCAAAGCTGAAGACGACCCAAGTTTACAGTACCCTCTGATAATGGTTGATGACCAGGTATCAAAAGTGACATCTGTAGTCTGAACAGCTGCCTACAGTGCCAAGAATCATTTTGATAACAGTGAATTTTTGATAGCTCTGCTTTGACAGGAGTGAACATGGTTGTTTGTTATTACTTTTGTTCTTTCCTCAAGCAGAGGTATCTTCTGTTGCCTTTTTCTATTTCTCTTGTTTGTTATCTGTACTAGACTCCTTGAAAGAAATACTGGTGCATGTGCCAGGCACACTGAGCAGAAGACCTGCAGTATTTAATTTGTAAGTTTTTCAAGGAACACCAGCCCCATACAGGAAACCTGATACCTCCAGGTCTCAAAAGACCTAATTGTTCATGCCTAGGCTAACTACACAACATGTGTGCTTGAGTGCATCTGACTCACTGCACCTACAGAATGAATATTTGCCTGAGAGCTGAGGAACTTCTCTAAGTGGCAGGTGCTGGGAAGGTGCTGGAAGTATCCCTGGGTGGCTCTTCTCCCATTTTTCCTAAAGTATCCACATCACTGGCAGGTGACTAAGCTGGATAGACTTGTTCAATATGTTGTTAGGCCTTCAGCAGTCCTGTTGGTGTGAACCATGCTCGTGAGAGATGGTAATGGAAGGGCTAAATCTTCCTAGGTGCCTCTGATGTCCAGCAGTCTCTGTCATAGTTTTTGTTAGCTGTGATTCTATTACATTGAGACTAATTGCTGTTTGATTTTAAACAAAGCACTTCAAAAGGGCAAAAATAACAGTGACTTCATCTAATGTTGCTGTTTGTGTACTACATTTTTACACTCCCTTGCTCCCAATATAAAGCCAGCGCCTCACACCTGGAAGTTACAGTTATCCTAATCATGAACCCTAAATCTCCTAGAGCCTAAGAGGGTTCCTCAACCACTCACATGGTGGATGCCTGTGCTTTGGGAACAGAAGGCGCTGGACTCTGCCTCTGTTTATAAATGTGACATTCTAGACAAGCCCAAACTGTGAGATTAAAAACAATAGATTAGAGAATGCAAGATGTTTGTTACTGTAATAGGGATGATTAGCCTGTGGTTGGGCTGTGAGGGGAACGGGAGAGGTCACAGAAAAAGCAAGCAAGAAGAATCACAATGAGAGGTCTCAAATGTGTGGTTATCAGGAATGCTGCTTACACCCTGCTCTGGTTTCTGTTAATAAGACCACAGCTTGGAACCTCTCTGAGGACGCTGAAATATAAATGCATTAAGGTACATTAGCTACTACAGCTATAAAGAACCTCAGAGCCACAACATTATCAGATATGCAGGACAAAGAACAGATTCTCAGAGCAGTCAGAGAAAGCAAACAATTAATTACAAGAATAGCCTTGTCCACATGTTGTTCTCCCCAGACCCAAATCCGATACAAAAAATTCAAAAGGAATAAATTAGATTTTAAGATGCTCCTAACCAAGCGAGATGTCAAAACTTGCTCTCATTTGATGCAGAATTAAGTATTCTACAAAGGATAGTAATATACCATTTGTGTAGGGTGTAAAAAAAAGAGAAATAGTACACTTGAGAGCATAATGATAATCAGAATCTCTGTGGCATTGGAGATGATCCAGGAAAAGAAGTGGATGCTGGAGTATCTCTTGAGCCAATATACTTGGATTGGCGTAGGAAAGAGTAGAAAAAGGGGAAAGTATAAAGCAAAATTAAATTAAATTGAAGTACAGTTGCTGAAATTTTCTCTTTCCTAAAGTAAAAACTGTCAAATATTCCATATAGCATCTTAGAAGACAACAATTTTGCATCATTAGGTCAAATGTTAAAGACTGCTAATATTCTGAGTAGGCCTTCATACTCTCATATTTATATATGTTGTCATCTATACCATAAAATTTAGATTGCAATTTTTAAATTCCATGAATAAATGTAAATAAACATTCCCCTGTAAGAGAGTGGAAAAAAGCAGCTGGCTGTGCTACATTATAATTGAGAATAGGAATGGAAATTCAGTGAGAATAAAGAAAAGGAGAACTGGTTAATTTGAGTTGTCATTTCTGGTATGCCAACAAAGAGAAAAACTGACACTTGAGAATTTTTCAAAGTATATCAAACTTTTAAAAATTCAATTTTAAGAACCTGCTTAGGACTTTATCATTAAGAAATCTTAAAGCTGAAGTAGTAGAGGTGTTTTACTAATTCAGGTTGCCCATGAGTCCCTTTCTGCCAGAACTTGCCAGCAATGGACATGTCAGAGTTGAACTATTATGCACAACACTGGTGTGGCCTGCACAGGTGGTTATCTTCCACAAGGCATGACCAATGCCACATACGCTATTGCTGGACAAAAGAGACATTTCATTGCTGTGAAACTGGCCTGTGCAAGTCATGACAAGCTCTGGCTACTGAAGTATAGCACTGATGCTCTTGGTAGCAATTAAGCTTTGATTCACATCTGCAGAGATTCTTCTTTCCCATCCCATGTTTGAACTGCTTCAGTGAACTTCTGCATAGTGTAAAAATGTACCTACAAAGAGAAAAGGGAAAGACAGAGCTCCTAGGGACAAATGTATCCTGTGGAGTCACTTATTCAGGCCCAGATATGCTCTCTTCCAGTTTCATGCACGTGAATAACTTTATTGCCTTCAATGGCACTTCTTGCAAACCTAGACTGATGTTTGATGGATAAAGGCCTAAACCTTGCAACTGTAAATTCCCTACTCATATGCATTAAAGCCTTCTGAGGTAAAATAAATAAGTAATTAAACAAAATTAAAAGGATCCTGTCCACTCATAAAGATTTTCCTCATTTTTTAGACATTCTTTTTCTACATGAATATTTTAAGTGTGGAATAGCTCTGATGATTAATACTGTGCTGAGACGCATAATTCCAATGGGTATAACTAGTTCTGTTATGAAAGATGCTCATCAAATGTTGAAAAGTATATAAAATATTTACAAGAAATTTTATAACTTTTTTCAAAAGCCATGTACAACATGTGGCCTTACTGTACCGTATATCTACTCTATTTTTATTACTGCTTATTTAAAGTCTCAATCTGTCATAGCTGTGGTTCTATAGCAGTCTGACAACTGTGTAGTAACACTGTATGTATTTTGTTTCTTTTCACAGTAGAACCACAGAATGTTTATAATTGACCGTACGGTGACACACAGTTTTTGTGACCCACATCTTTGTTTTATTTTGCATGAGTTGTCTGCACTCTACTATTTCCTGTTATATGTATGCTTGCATTCTGCTTTCTTGTCAGATCTGCTAAAAATGGGCAAAATCTGTTGATACCTGTGCTGCAGGGACTACCTACAGACCAGGAATACAGTCTGTAGTTCAGCAAAGCACTTAAGGACACAAATAACCTCTTTGTTACTCAGCAAAGCAATTTATTTAAGTATGGAGTTGAGTGTTACGCTAATAATGGATGGAATGATTGTTGCTTGGTGCTAAAGCTGTGCTGAATTGTATTTCTAGGCAATCAAGGAATTAAAGGATGACTATGCTTTAGCTATAGTGAAAAATGTTGGGGAAAAATTACAAAGGAAACAGAGTAGTTTTCTCAGCCCTATTTTCCTCTGAATAGTGAGCACAACAAACTGTGCTATGATGGCAGACACAAACAATTGAAGGAAAACATGACTATAACCCAGTACACCATTCTGTGTGTTCAAAAGCAGACACGCTTGATGTTTCATCTGTGTTTATGAACTGGCATTTTACAGCATTAGTAGTGAACCTGGTGACTGTAAATGCATATTTAGCTTATTTAAACCAGTCTCTCATGAGCAATATATATTAAAAAACAAAACCCTTGTATTTAATTTCACATCCCAGAAAAAATACATTAGAACTGTGCTGATGTTCCTCTTTCAGTATTGCTAAAATTTGGTTCCGTCACTGATTGCCCCTCTTTTTCTCTTAGGGTCTTCTGAACACAGGTGAAACAAAGTCCTTTTTCCATTACTTTCCATTTTCACTGTTCCTTCTGTCACATGGTTGGTTTTGCCACCCTACACGTCAACTCAGGCACTTGCTCTTCGGGATGTACAAGAAACTTCCAATCCCACAGTTCACCCACACTTGTACTCCATGAGGGATTCCATAGAGTTTAACTGGGGTCCATCTCACCTATTGTGTGCAGTCTTAGGCCATGATTGCTTAAAAGAGATCAGCCAAGTGATGCGTAAGCATTCCTAGTGCGAGTACAGGATTGGGCATAGGCAAAAGAGAAAGAGTCCCGTGTAAGGACAGAGCTCAAATACCAAATTCCCTCTGAGATAAATCTGTAGGGTTCATGCTTCTTTGGATTAGATGCAGTAATCAGTAAAAGGGATATGACATTTTGATTGCTGTGAGTTGTCACCAGAGGGATTCTGAGAAGCAAACATACCTGGATGGATGTAAGCGAAGAGAGGAGGTTCCATCCAACCTGGCAAGAAACAGATGATGTAAGAAAGAGTTGGTTTTGTTAAGAGAAATAAGCAAGGCATGAAAAGCCAGAAGAGATGTTATTTAGGTGTTTTCCTCTTGAAGGTGAAGGAATTTGCACTGAAGTGTGCAGGAAAGCAGAAGCAAGAATTTGAAGCATTTACCACATGTTTCAAGCCATGATAGATGACAGGACTGTAAGCAATTTAATGAGCAAGGAGCAACATGAATGACAAAGAATACCTAATATGTAGTAAAACATGCAGTTTTCAGTAAACTTATACTAACTGTAAAGTTGCAGTTCTTTTTCCTCTTTATTCCTTATTATTCACCTGAAACTAAATGTTCCTGGTGGTTAATGTTTGCTACTGAGCAAAGATCGAGTCAATCCAATCTAGGATAGTTTACTATAAAAATCAAGTATTTCCCAAACTGTTTTTCTCAGGGGAAGCTGGGAAAAAGAAGAAGGAAAAAAAAGGGGGAAAAGGATTTAACTAGCTCTAGACCTAGCTATATGTTTCTTAACTTCATTTCTTTTTAATTACGTTCTCCCCCAAAGCAAATTTCTCCTTTTGTTTTGATGAGCAGCTCAAACAACTATTCACAAAGTCCTGGTATTGTTAGCAGAAAATGCACCTACGAGAAGTAAACTTCATGCTCTCTATAACATATATTATTGGAAAGTACAATGACCTCATTTAAGTACATGTGGGTTACCCCATAAATAGAGCAAGCCCATTATTGTAAGAGAGAGCAGATTACAGCCTGATACCCAAGACCTCAGTCTGTTTATGAGCAACTCTCTGAGCCCAAAGGGAATCCACACAGCGACTTCTCCTGTCTGCAGACTTTGTGGAGTCTCTGTAGCCTGAGAGTTTGGTAAACCCAGAACTCCCCAAATCCTTTGAAAACTCCGTTTTGCTTTGTTTTTAAATCACTAATTATGCAAAAACACAAAATGTGATCACTGTTGTAGTTTGTGATATCACTTCTCTCCCATACCTAAAATGCCTTTTGAAGACTGTAGAGAAGCAGGCTTTAGAAGGAATTATTTCCTGGTTTTAGGGGTGAAGAGAACACTCATTAAGGAGTAGAAGCAATAGCATTTCAGTTAAAGCAAGGCAGGCTCTTCTGTACAGCTTTCTCCCAGGCATCCCTGCCAATGCCAATGACCTGCTTCACCCCCTGTTATTGCAGTCCTGGGCCCCTGTGTAGCTCTGCCAAAACACCTCAGTCCTGACCTGTGACGCCCCCTTTGCTATTCCAGTCCTGGGGCTCCTAAAAGGTTCTGCTGAGACCTCCTTTCTGACCTGCAACGAGCTCCCCACTTTTCCTCTCCCCGAGCCGCCGCACAGCTTTGTGCCAGTGCCCCACAGTACCTCCTGCTCTCCTTGCAGTCTTGGGCCCCTCTGGGCTCTGTAAATAAGCCTCAGTCGTGACCTGCAGCAACCCTGCTATTAGGATCCAGAGGTCTCTTCTGAGCAGAGCCTGTCTATCATTCCAGACCACTGCCTCGGGGGGCTGGGGGGATTTTTCTTCCTTTTTTTGGTGTGTGTGGGTGGAGGTGGGGAGGGAGAGAGAAAGGGCTGTTTTTAAAGCTTAATAGAATCAATGAAGAATTTAAAGAATATAGTTTAACATGTTATGAAAACAAAGGCTTTGCAGAGGTTCACTGCAGCAAAATCACATGAAATGACACTTTTCTACTTGTGGGAACACGACGTGGACTGAAATAGAAGGAAAGAGCACACAGGAAAGGATTAGTCAGAAGTAATCAAAGATTCTGATAGACAAAAGGAAAACATAAATTTCTTTGTGTGTAACTGGAGGTACAGCTCTGCACAGCTTATACCTGCTTACTTGTAGCATTCCCTACTGATTTCCCATATTCAGCATTTTTGCTCTCCCCCATCTTTTCACATCCTTGCTCACGTGAGCTGTGACCCACCAAAGGCTGATGCACGCTGAGTCTCACTGAGTTCAAGGGGACTGGTTCACATACGTAAAATTACTCATGAGTGAAAGGACAGGAAAAAATCTGAGGATTCAAATCACTAAGTGTTTGAGACAGAGGTCTTTTAACTTTTGCCTGTAGAGTTTTTCACAAAAAAATTCATCTACAGTAATACTGTCTTGAGTCATATTAATGTATAAGACATCAAACTTTAAATGCAAAAATCTACTTTCAGGAATGAGATAACTCTTGTTACTCCATTGTTTAGAATGCAGATGTGGCTTTTCTCTCCCCCCCCTTTCTTCTAAGGCTTTTGTAAATGATTGCCCTACAATCTTAAAAACTTTAGCCTTCTCAGTCTGGATTTTTTCCCCCTCCAATCAATATCAACATGCACAATATTTATTTTGTGTTACTTTCTCACAGCTGTAGCATCTTCTTTTCTTGTTTCTGAAACAGTGTAGGTTGAGCACACTCTCAGCCTTCTCTCCCCTCCCTATGTGCTCCAGGCTTTTGGTTTCTTCACATCACCAGGAACATTTGGTTGCTGATAGTTGTTTTTTTTAATCTTTAACTGTGTACATTTAGGAAGAAAAAGGAAAGCAGTAATTTTCTATGAATTATTTCAGAATTCATTAAATGTTTGTACTTCCCAGATTTGTGTCAAGACTGTAGGTTGAAAGTACTATGATACATTTGCTGATTGTTCTGTTTGATGACTTGCTGGAAGCATCATCTCACGGTTCAGATAAAAGCTACCAATCATTAGAGACAAAAATATTTCTTCATAAATTTCAAGGATTCTTAGGATAGCTCTAGAGTCTGCAACATGATGCACTGGGTGGAAAGTAATTTTAGACATGTATGAATATTGCTAGCCTGAGCCAAAAAAAAGAAAAAATGTTTCATGTCTGTGAAATTATTTTTAAAAATAAAATTTACATATATTTCTAAATAGGAACCTGTTCAAAATATAAGTCAAGCTGTTAGTACTAGATGTTATCATGTTAGAACTAATAAAATTAATTAATAAAAAACTTCATTTGGATTTAATTTGGCCAAAAGACTTCTCTAAGCAGCTTGCATTGGGTTTCATAAGGAAAACAGAACTGACACAAAAGGATTACTTTTAAAATGTATTCATGGTAGGGGAAAATACACTCATTACAAGAAATAGAATTCTTCATCACATAAAGCCCTAAAAAAATTAAACACAGAAACAAGCATGACATATATGTGATCATGCATCATAAATGAATTCCACTAAAAAGGCCTAGTTAAATGAAATATACTTACCACATCTTAAATAGTATTTAGAAATGGAAAGATGGCAAGAGAGATGGCAGATCTCAGACTAGATAGGAGATATTTATGGCATATATTCTGAAATACAATCCTTCAAATTCCAAGGTTTAGATTTTATTTTTACAACCAGAGGCCCAAGCAGGACAGGGTAACAAGGATCTAAGCTACAGCTGGAGAGGAACTCTAGCACAGCCAGCTAACACACCTCCAGGAGGAGCAGGTGCTGTCCCTCACCACAACACACCCAGCAAGTCCAGGCACAGTTAATCAACGCTCTGAGACAGTGTCACGGATCTGGGCCCTGGGTTGTATCAAATCCTTCCAGCACGAGGTAAGGAAATACTGTTTCTCACATTCCATTCTCCCTTCCTGCTGTACTGTCAGTTTGCAAACCAAAGAAAATGAATAAAGCTTAACCCTGCTCTTATTCAGTTGGTTTTCATGAGGGTTTTATTTGCTAAAAAACTCCTCCTCTGTGCCCCAGTTTTCCTTCAGCACTGTAACAACCTTCTCATGGTGGTCTTATGGGCCTGACGCTGACTATTGATCTGCACACGATGTGAAGCAGCTCCACCTCACTCATTGCAGGAATAGTAACAAATCCACAGGTCACAGCAGGGACTGGAGAGGGGCATTGCCCTTTGGGAGCTGCAGTTTCTGCAGCCCGTACTCCCACATTACCAAAGACAAGACCCTAAGTAACTTAATCTAGTTTATGCAGATTTGATGCATTTCAAAGGCCCCAGAAATCCAGTGAATGTAGGGTTCCATGGGGAAAAATGTGAGCTCTTCTTGAGACTTAAGTGTCCTAACATAAGAGGAAAGCAATAAAGATATACTGCCATTATAGGTGCACCTGGAGAAGGAATGTTCATCACAACATTGCCTTAACAAGGTCTTCAATCTGTCTTGCGTTACCTTCCAAAAGTGCACAGTGAGAATGCAGGTACAGAAATGTGCAGGCTGGTTTTTAAACAGGCTTATGCTGTCTCTGCTTGCCTCACCAGGGTTTGTAGTGGCCGTAACATAAACCTTACTGAGCACAATCAACATGGGAGGACAGGCTGGGGGAAGGGAGGGGGAAAATCAGTCGTGCTACGGATTGTGTGACTAAAATAAGGTATTGAATTTCTGGTTTTCACAATGAAACACTCCAGGACAAATGAGGTGCTGAAGCAGGATTTATAATTCATTGAGTAATAGGATTTTGTACTGTTTAGCAGGATTAGGCATGTTAAAGAAAGACCTATTTATTTCAGTCTAACAATGGAGGAGAAAAGTGTATAGTGCTCTTCGTTGTTATTTTAAGCAATTTACAGGATTACTTAGTAGTGGAGGCCCTGTGCTCCCGCTATCTGCAATGTGTCACAGTAATGGTGATATTTGAATAATTGCAGTTTTCTCCATACAGTTTCAGAATCACAGCAGTTGAGGGATCAAAGGTATGAAGGTTGGTGCAGGGGAGGGAGGAAGGAGAGGAGGGATGTCAGGGGAGAAACAGTAGAAACCAATTAAAACATTCCCTTATTAGGCCCATGACCTCAGTGACCCCAGCCGTCCAAGTCTTTGGGACAGCATGGTTTGTGACTTAATGGTTTCTTTCAGGGGTTTTATGCCAAAGTGCTGACTGTGCTTTCTCCAACGATGTCTGCCATTGACATGGGGACCAAACCTCTCTTGCGAAGTGGTTGGAGGGAGGAAGAAATTGTTTTTCACTAACACTTAGGATAGAATTTCCTATTACAGGCATTGTTTTATTCCTTCTTGCTTCTCTTTTTTTAGAAAAAGCAAAAAAAAAAAAAAAAAAAAAGAAAAAGCAGCTGTACAGCTTTGTTACTTTTTTATTTTCTTAATATTCAGTGGTTTTCATGCAGTTGTTTACTTCAGTTTTCATGCAGTTGTTTACTTCAGTTGGCTAATTGGAAATAAAACTATCAGCACATCCAAGCTAAGGTTTCAGAGGAAAAAGACATGCAGAGAAAGTGGGGAAGTGGGGCTTTTCCCAGCAGTGTTCATTCTTGAGTACAGGTATGAAATGGTAGCTTGTGTTAGGAAAGTGCTCAGGTCAAAGAGAAGCTGAAAGCCAGATTATTCCTTGGGAATCTGAAATGCAGCTTAATTAAACCAGTGTTAGTCTTTCATAACAAAGTTGTTAATCACGGCCACTTTCTTTCTGAATTTAAAGCATCTAAGGCAGTTTTAAAAAATGAAATCCTTTCTCTCCAGAAACTCAGATGACCAAGCTACACCACCAATTAATTTAACAATTCCTCTAGAAATCTGCAGAGGTTGCATAATGCACAGCTCTAGGCAATTTTAGGTCAGAAAATAAGCCTCAGTGGCATGATCACTTTGCTCTCAAAACCCTTGAGCTCTGCTGTGAGCAACAGAAGGTCCATGTTCCTTCTGGCAACTTCATTATTGCTGAAGAAACTGGAAAACTAGGTGCCCAAATTGGGATGACTTTCTGTTGAACACTGAATTATAAACATAATATGCAGAAAATTAAAAGCCGCTTTTTATTCTTCCTAGTAGATGAAACATGAGTCTATTTACAGCAGGAAAGAACAGCTAATGGAAACAACAACAATCTTTAAAATCTTTGTCACAGACTCATTTACTGGACTGAGGTGTTCTCAACTTTTAACTACAGACGCATATTCTGCTTGCAGAGCAGAGTGCCAACTGCAATGGATACCTACCTAATTTCCCTTTCTACCTACAGGAACAGCAAAACATATTAAAATATCCTCTGGAGAACAGAGTAAATTTCATGCATGTGCCCATTTTAAGCAGCACCTGCAGAAAGTGTTTACAGTCTCTTGGTCTCCACAGAAAGAACTGAATTACCATCAAGTCAGGAACTCACTGGTCTTATGGCAGCAATAACAAAAAACTTGCAAGTTTTGCTCTTCTCACAGTTTGAAAGCAGATATTAAATATTTGACAACGCTAATCATCATGTGGCAGAATTAATTAAAAAATAATCTCTTGGAAATTGACCATTAGTACAGGCAAAGACGAAACAGAGGGGCGTCAGTAATTTAAAGGAATGGTCATTAGCAGCAGTTTTATACTTTGATTTGACTGGTTTCTTGCTAGGATCTAAAACAGTAGGTTACCCAGCAATGAATCTTAAAAATAAGGTAATAAAAATATATTCATGCAATGTGGCAACAAACACTAATTGAAAAGACAGGACAAATTATTTTGGACCACCGCACTGATCATCAGAATTATATTTTCTTCTCAGAAAATGTTTAGCTGAGATGCGAAACCCTTTTTCAAACTAGAATTATGCCTCAGAGAATTTCTGGGAGATGCATGTACCAGATTTTAAAAGCAGTCTGTATGCTAATCATGACATAGAGAAGTATATAAAATAATGCAGGTAAAAAGCACATTTGGGCACTCACTCTGAACATGCCTGTTTGCAGGCGTGAGATTAGACCTTGAAGTAGTTAATGAACATGTACTCTTTCGACTTCATAGACAGTCTCATAACACTTCTTGACTTCTTAGAACCCCATGCCACTGGCAGCAAGGGTCTATGTAAGAATTAAAAAAAGTCCAGTTCCCAGGGCTCTAGAATAACTTGCGAGTATGATGCCTGAGATTCAGAACTTACCTACTGTTTCTGTGCAATGACTTCAGATTATATTTAGAATCCAAACTGAAAAACAGCCCCGCCGTGTCATATTTCATCAAAGTTAAAATGTCAGTTTTGAACTTGCACTATGAGATTTTTAGATTTTTTATCTATATCAACATGTAGAAAACTATTACCCTATGCTTGATGTTCTGAGAAACATCCAAATGCCAAACTGTTTTATATTGACTCATTCTGGCCAGTTAGTAAAAGCAGTTAAGGAGCAGACAACCAAGTCCATCAAAATTATGTTTAAAAATAAGCCTAAACAATTATTCACTTTAGCCCTATTTGTGGTGTTAGTGGTTTGAGCTTAAAATCAGACTGAGAGGTCACATGTGAAATGTATTTCAATCCAGTTGTTAGAACAGCAATCATCAACAACACAGATATGTTCTGTCACCTACAAAATAATGTAAGAATGCTGTGAAATGTGCTTTGAGGAGGATTAAGGTGATGTCACAGAAAGGACTTCATCAGAAATGAGCTGATATATATGCATGCTGGGCAACTGCACTGGAAAATTATTCAGTCATGGTCTTTCCACTCATCTTTTATATTATTATATCGGGAACTGTGTTTTAACTCACTGATTCTTTAACTTGCATTATATCATGATACTTTGCATAGCTATTTTATTTAAATGTCAGTTTGGGATACCAGCCCATGAAACTTCGTTCCTCTGCTGGTACACAAATCATCACAAATCCAAAGCCTTACAAACCAACATTCCTACGATCACAAGATACACACTGTTAGAGGTTTTTAAATTAGCTAGTGCCTTCTATTGTTAGGCTTGTTGAGTTGGTGCCACATTTTTCAGGACTTTTTCTTTCCCTACAGTCATTTCACCTGAAATATATTTGAAAAAACAACAAAAGCTGAAGCTACCATGGAATTTATTAATCCTCTGTATTCCAAAGCAAAGATGCATCACAGTGCAACAAAGCCTAACCTGTGGAGCCTTTTAAATCAGTGATTTTAAGCCTATGCAAATACTTCACTGTCCCTGAACTACTTCTAAAAATCTCCACTAAAACAAACTACCAAGCAAACAAAACCTCCTACTGTGTGTCTGCAAAAACATTGGGAATGAAAATTACTGTGCCAGATTAGATTTGGTTCTGAAATGAAAAACTAATGCATGGCTTTACACTCTTCACCTTCCTCAAGAGACCATAGATCTAATCCATTAAGACAAATATCTTTGAAACAAATTATTTGGAGATTTTATAAGTAAATTTCCTATTTCAGAAGGGTATTATCTTCAGCTGCCCTAAGTCACACCTCAATCACAGAAGGAGATTATATTATTTTAGTAGCACACAGTATGTAAGTAATGTTTGCAGTAATGTTTGGCCAGAAAAATTCTACTATTTTTATGGAGTGTGTGATAAGGTTTTTCAGTAGTACCTTGAAGTAAGCCATGAACAATTCTTGAGCTCAGAGAAGCTCAGTACCAAAACCTTCTAACTATAAAACAACAATTAAGTAGGAGGCAAACAACTGAAGAATGACTGCAAATGTTTGAATTAGTTCTGCTTAGATAATGTAACATTCATACTCCTCTGAGCCACCAGTTCCCGAGGATTAGTTCTGATAGATACAACTTGCACTACTTGTTTAAAATATTTGCTAAAAAAACTAGTGTTTCTGTTCTGCAAACTCAAAACACCTGTCTATACAATCAAAGCAAATTCATTACAACCTAAAATCTACTTCAAGGCAACAGGAGATTAGAATGCTGGTTCAAAAGAAGTGTCTTTAGATTTAGGAAGTAAAGCACGACAGGCTTTTGAAAAGTACATTGAACACATTTTAGAACAAAATCAGACTATACTTTAAACTTGGATATTAGGAAGGTATTTGTTACTAAATAGTAACAAAAAATACAAGTCTTCTTTCTGAAGATGCAGACTATTAACTTTCCATTGCTGTTACAAGTGATTTAAAGCCTGACAATGATCCAAAGGATGTGAATATTCTCTACCTCGCTACTGAGGCAAAGGAATGAAAATAATGACACAGCCATGGTAAAAGAGCACAGTCACGTGTGTGCAATTTGCCACGACAACACGGTAACACGTCTCACGTGCCCTACAGCTGAGCTGAGAGTTCTCCAACAGAGGCATCGTTATTTTATCTTGTTCAAATACTGCCATGTTAACAAAATCTCAGTAAGAAAAGGCTCAGTTCTGTGATGCCTCAAACACCTTAATTCTATCAGAGTCCAGCCTGGATCAGCACAAGTTTGAAAGGCAATTAACGTCATAAGAGTGGGCAGCTCTGAGACTGCAATAATACACTCACGACTCAATTCCTTTGCTCTGAAACAGAGTTAATATTTACTCTCTTCTATCATTTATCAAACTTACACTCTTTGGTTTTCCATTATGTCTAACACAATGACACCTTGGTGTCCAGAAAACCAAATGATAAGCAAAATTATCCCCATTGAAGGGTATGTATTTATTGTGTTATTTTTTTTCCACTGGTTACAGTGTAGAGTTTGTTTATAAGTGAACATGCCACTATCCATGCACAGCTGAAACAGCACTTATTCCAAAACCCAGTGACATATGTTTGTTCTTTCTGACCCTTGGAAACCTGAAGTAGGGTATTTTTTTCTAATGACAGATGACCCACAACTTCCAGACATCTCTAAGATGTCATCTTTGGTACTCAGCATCATTAGTCATTCTTAAAAATACTATTCCTCTTCACTGAGACACTGGTTCTACACGAATCCACCCAGGAAGAAATCTAATTCCCTGTTTAAATTAAATACACTGTGTTTCTGCAATAATGACGTGGAATACCAGACCAATCTTCCTAAATGTAACAAATGCTTATCCATTTAGTAAAATGTAATGCTTTGACCTTCTTTCCCCACAGGAATCATAATTTCTTATTAGACAACAAACAGACATTTCTGTTGTACAGCATTTAAAGAAAAAGATTTGAAGAAAACTGTTGCAGTTTTGATAGGACAGAGTATTACAGCCTCTGGAAAAAGAGAGCACACCATGCATGCTGAAGAACACACAGAGTTTACAGAGATAACACTATGATCTGGATTGCAGGACAGTGTTACTTGCAACAACTGAAAAGCAGGTTTCCTGATCTGAGACAAAGCTTTTGGTTTTACCAAGGAGAACATTCATGGATTGTAAGGACTGCACTCCCTCCAATGAGGTAATCAACATACCTGATTCAAATGCTGTAATCCCTGTTACTGCTTTCTCTTTCTCATGTTTAAATCATTGAAACTTTACAGTAGCTTTTTTTTTGTGTGTGGAAAGGAAGCAGTTCAATTTCAAGTACTACTTCGAGGAAAAATACTGTACCATTGCACTATGGTAGATGTAAGTAAGCATTTAAAATTCAATTTAAAATTCAATACCACTTGTGTAATTCTGGCCTTTATTTCCAGAGGATGAATACAAAGAGAGATTAATCCTCACTACTTTTCACAATGTAATCAATCCAGGTAAGGACCTAATGTTTTTTCTGAAATGTTTATATGCATATAAGCCTTCAAATAAGCATAACTGTACCAATGTAAAGATGCCTTACACTATTAAAGTGGAAATTCCCTGACATGTCTATGAGTGTGCACATCTCTCTAAACCTACATGAGAACTGTTTATACTAAATTATTATATTGGCCAAGGTAAACTACTTTACTGTATGAATTGGGACCATTGTTTCCACCAGTTTCATGGTATCAAACAAAACAGTCATGAGAACAAGCGAATTAATTCACATGTAACATCTCAGTGACTGTTCTGAGCACTACCCCTCCACCCCTCCAGATCATTTTTACATGTGTGGTACTGTACTGCACCTTCCTGATACTGGGTTGCTTTTCATTTCAGACTTTATGCACTAGTGTTGCTGTATTAAATTCAATCTATAGAGCTACAGACATGAATATTGCCAGGGCTAAAGTGTCAAGCTAAGCAACAACACGTGACAGAAGTTAATCACATTGCATAGTGCAGATACTGCAGTGAATGGGATACAAGAACTTGTGCAGAATGGAAAACTAAATTTTGTGTTTTGCAATTACAGAAAAGTCCTGCTGCGGAAACAGCTATCAGGAATGCTAAATGATAGCTTCTATTTCTTTTTTTTCCTTCCTCTCCCCCCAGCACTTCTAGACCCTTTTTCTCAGCTAACTGTTCAATAATAATTTTTAGAGCTATATTTACTATAAATGACAATTAGCATGTTGCATTCCTTTAATGCTTTTCATATATAGTAGTAATGAACTACTATTTTAAAATATTTTTAGAGTTTTTTGTTTTTTAATTTTTTGGTAGCGATTTTCTGGTTTTAAGTAAAGCAGATTGAATCTTTTGCCAGCTCTATTTTTTTGTGTGTTTGGTTTGGAATGCAGCTGTCTCTCTGAACTGAGAAACAGCTGGGGTACTACTTCAGAAACTTCAGGAGCCCAATGAACTCCTCATGTAGCACTAAGAGTTGTTCCACAGCAGCATCTATCAGTGCCTCATTGGTATAAAGACAAGGATGGATGCAACAGTGAAGCAAGGGATGCAGTGGGTGTATAATTCTGCTCTCCAAAACTACAAATCTATCTGACTGTCTTCCTTATTCTAAAAGATGCACTTGTGCCAAAGAGCAAACTCAAACCCGTGTATTACCCTTGGGCTATCAGCTCTACCACCTGAGCACCACCTCCTTTTGCCTCGGTTCAGCAGAACCTTTTGGCAGCTGCTCTGCACTTTAAATAGCACAGGCTCTTTGTCTCCGTAATCTGTTTCACAGTCTGGATGTCAGGTGCTGACAGACTGACCAAGTCACAGCTCCCCTGCCTGCTGACACAGCAGGGAGCTGGTTTTGTGCACTGAGCTGTGCAGATACGACCACGTTTAATGTCACTCAGAGTGAATGCAGGAGAGACTTCTTTGTCACCCAAAGCCATTTAAAGCTCATCAGATACAAGTCTCCTTGCAGTCTCTTGGTTCTAAACCATTCCTTTGCTGGTGCTTACATCTCCAAAACAAAGCCAGATGAGCCGTCCTCCAAACCTGTCTTGTTACATGTGAGCACATTTTTCTGATAAGGTAAATTACAGAACAAAGGGAAATGCACTGCTTCAGCCCTTCCTCCCTCCTTTAATTATCAGTGGCTGGAGACACAATTAATTTTGAAATTAAGACTGTCTGCTTTCATAAAAACATATCCTTCCTCGTCTGGCTATGCTTTTTTTTTTTCCCCAAGCAATGTTTGTAATTATCTTCTGGGTCGCCTCTCAGTTGTGAATAGGCTGTCTGTGCGCCACTCTGTTTCTGCAGTGTTTATAACAACTGGCTGTTTGTGACACAATGTGGCACAGCCAGGGAGAAAAAAACCCAACAAAATGCTTTAGCAGTGCCGCAGAGGCTGATATGATGGAGTAATTAGAGATGTCATACAACCTGATAACGTCTTTTAATCACAGGGCCTCCTAATGAGCATGATAAAGCAATTGTTTCAAGTCTTGAAAGTGGTATAATTATATAAAACAAAACCCCACCTCTGAGCTAACTAAATCCGTGACTAAAAGGCATGGATTTCATAAGCTTCAAACAAGTTTTAGAAAACACCACCACGACCCACTCTGCATGACTTTAAGGGAAGGCACTCACGAAGAAAAAGATTCAGGAACGTATGGTGACAGACACGGATAAAACTCCACGTGTCAGAAAGGGCCATGATTTGCTGTTGTTAAAATGTGCTGTGTTGAGCACTTTGGAGACTGGAATTCTTCCTAAAGTCTCTGTTCAGACTGGAAGGAAACACAACTAAGGCAGCTGGGGGTAGGATAATTTTGCCTCTACATGGTTGATTTGGGTCCTTAATCTCCCCTTGAGTCAGACCCAAGGCTGACTGTCACAGAAGCCTAGTCCTGAAAACAAGATCCAAAAATGAAGACTGGGACTGGAATCATAATTGTTCAAGTAAATTAGAGATGTGTTGTAAATTGCAATGTGAGATAGACCAGGACATTATCAATGAAGATATAATAACCCACTACCATTGCCCAGCCAATCCATTTCTCTCTTATTTTAATCTCAGAAATGCCACTGCAATATTCTAATTTTGCCTCTCTAAGTTATAGCTTTAGTGACAGTCTTTTACCTTTGGATCTGGACAAAGGGAGGAACACTGGAAAAAAGTACAAATAAAAAGCACATCTTGCTCACGCTGGGAGCTGAAGCAATGCAGATCTCAAAATGACAATTCCACTTCTCCCAGAAAATGAACACTTGACCGGCCTAGGAATACTGCAAATTTCCAGGTCAGGGTCCATGCTAGCCAGCACACACTCTCTTACCAGACTCTCTTATCCGAGTATCATTCCTCAGTTTCACTTTCTGATATGATGATTAAGTGCAGTTCACTTGCCTGCAATACAAAATTTCTAGAAATACTGGTCATTCAATGCATCTCATGATTTTATGATCCTATTTTGCATCTTTTTTGTTTATTCATATTTGAATTTCTAGCAGGCCATACAATGCTCCAGTATTATTAGCTCTATTTTAAATTGATGACTTTCTCTTTCTTTCTCTTAAATGCTTATGTGTTTGTGAATAATCCAAAGGCAAGCTAAAAAAGATAAAGGAATATCATAATGTAAATATAGCTACTGTCCTCCCTCAGACAGCTGGCTACACTGTGGCCAACATCTTTCAAGATAATTTTCTTTTTATTTTTCCTTACAGTTACAGTTCTATTCTAATCTGCCAAAAAGACTCAGTACCATTCCATTTCCTTTAAAAAGTACACAGCTTTCAATTCTAATTCTAGCTCACAATAATCACATTTATCTGCAGACGTTAAAGAACTTTACCAAACTGGTAAGTGTTATTATCTCAATTTTGTAGGTTAAAAAAGATGTTATAAAACTTTTCCAGGAACAGGGACAAATGTCAAAGTAAGTCGTCCACATGGGATATAATCTCTTGACCATAGTAATGCTATTTTATAAAGATACAGCAATATGTATACTATCAAGAATGTATAAAAGAGTAGTATGAGGTACTACAGCAAATTCCCATTTCTCCGAAAAAACTCATCACAGGAAGAGCTATGACTCCTGATCTATGAGATTTACCATCTTTTTAAACTTTCCCACCAAGGAATGCTTTTACAGGCAAAGATGACTGATGATGCCATTAATACCTCTAATTACAGATCTGCTCTGTCACAAGCCAGAGTATGAAGTGGTTAAAATACTGAAAAGCAATTATATTCTACAAGAACTATTTCTGTGAATATATGCAAATAAGAAAAAAAATTACCTTTCCTCGTAGAACAAATGTTAAACTAACTGCTCAAAAAAAGTTAATACATTTTAAATACTTTATTTTATTTTTTAATAAAGCGATGGACCTAACTGTAAAACCTAAAACCAGCAGGTAGGAAGAAGGACTAAATATATTATACCTGGAAGAAACACATAAAATTAGGACATATGCCATACATAAGCTCTTGTACGTGTCATGGCTAGTCTTCACGAACGAAGATTAGGGAAAGGTCATTACCCTTCCAGCCCGCGCAGTGGATTTTTTAGGTGAGACACAGTGTTCTTCTTGCATATGAAGGACATGCAAAAAGGTAGAATTTGATGTTTCCATCAGGAGCATTATGGAAATTTCAGGCAACCTAGAAAGTCAAGGAGTCCATTCAAAAGCTATCCAACAGAAGCACCTGAAGCAGGCTGTTTCAACCAGTAGCCTACTGAACAGGGGTCCTCTCACCAAAAGAAAGCATTCCACCTCATTCAAGACCCAGTTTCTACAGCACTGATCTCTCCAAAATATCCAAAAACTGTGTGTCCAGGACCAATCCTTGTTAACTTTATGAGTTACCTTTTCAGTAATGTGTGGCCTTTCTGGAGCACCCAGCATAAGAAATATATGGACCCTTTTGAGTGGGTCCAATGGAGGCCAGGAAGATGACTGGGGGCTGGAGCACCTCTCCTAGGAAGACAGGCTGAGAGAGATGGGAATGTTCAGCCTGGAAAAGAGAAGGCTCTGGGAAAACCTTATTTTGCCTTCCAGTACTTAAAGGGGGCCTACAGGAAAGGTGGGGAAGGACTCTTTAACAGGGAGTGTAGTGATAGGATGGGGGGTAATGGTGAACTAAAAGAGTGTAAATTTAGATTAGATATTGGAAAGAAAGTCTTCCCTGTGAGGGTGTTGGGGTCCTGGCACAGGTTGCCCAGAGAAGCTGTGGCTGCCCCATCCCTGGAAGTGTCCAAGGCCAGGTTGGATGTGGCTCTGAGCAACCTGGTCGCCACGCCCATGGCATGGGGGTTAGAAGGAGATGATTTCTAGGGTCCCTTCCAAGACAAAACACTTTGCATTCTATGATTCTATGATTCTATGATTCTTTTCTATGGCCTCTGTGGAGCCCATAGAAACTTGACAATTTACCAACAACTGGTCACTTACCAACTATTCAAATCACAGGAAAGAAGGAATAACTTTTCAATAATGGAGAATGCATAAATGTAAAACAAAAATGACACAATAATAAAGTAAATAATTCAGTCTTCCTGCCACTCTAAAAACTGAACAGACATGAAAAATCTCACAAAGTTTATTTATAAGAGACATTTTTTTTCTAATATTTTCACATTCCTAATTTAAGCTCAATTTTTGAGGCCAGTGAGTCAACGCTGACTTTCTGAGTTGCCATTCATCCATCATCCTCTAACCATTTCCCTGAATCCAGCTGAATACTGGGACCGTCCTTGTCATGAACTTTGAAAATCAGATTCCACTTGCTTTTTATGAAAGCACAATTATTATGTTGAACAAATCTTTGCCTTGAATCCTAATTCATACTCTCTGAAGGAAATACTCCTTGAAATACTCTCTGAAGAGAGTAGAAATGACTAGAAGACATTCCTGTCAAAAAGCTCCTTTATCAGAATTATAATGCTTAATTCCATTTTTGATTATGCACTTGCAATCAATAGTAGCCTGCTTTCCAAAAACCTATGTGCAAGAAGGCAGTGGTGACATACCAAAACTTCCTCTCCTTGGCAAGAAGGCAGTGGTGACATACCAAAACTTCCTCTCCTTGGACTGTGCCTAACAAACTAAAAATAGCTGGCATGAAGTGCAAGTGTTTCTAACAATTATATATAGAAAAAAATCACTCCATATTCCAAGTATGTACACGTGTATAATTCCAAAAGTGTTTAACATTGCAATGTAAACACTTTCCAATTGCTTTCCATGATATAGTTCTCTTGCTAATCATTCCAATCAGTAATTATTATTGTGGTGGATGATCATTTGGCTGCTGCTACTAAAACCTTAAGTTGTATCTGTAAACTACTTCCATTAACTAGAGTAGACCAACTCCCTCACAAAAACTGAGTGATGTCTTGTTTAATCAAACCTTACACTTAAATTCCAGAATAGTAAGATGTCAAATGTACACAGTGTAGGTCAAAGAAGACAATCAAATAAAATGCAAGTGGAATTGGGCACTTTCAAAAAAAAAGGGAGAGGAAAAGTTTCACCATGAGCAGCAATCACTGCAGCGATAAATGCCTTTATGTGTGTCCAAAATACAGTACTTTAAAGTGTACGGGAATGTATTTCACAAAGAAAGTACATTTTTTAGGCATAGAGGTAGAGAGAGGAGGAAAAAAGTTACCTTCACAAATAATTTCATAAAAGTACCTGACCTTGTATCTGTAGTAATAAGAAATCACATCTAGTTGCTGAAGATGTTCCTTCTGATGAATCAAATGCAAGACAACTGCTCTTTCCATATGGGCAAAATTATTTGTTTTCTGTTATTCCAGTTACATACTGCTGTAACTCACTGCTATGATAGATTCTTGGAAGCAGGTTTGAAAAAATTTAATCAAGTTCAATGACAACTACCTTTTAAGCAAAGGACACTGATTTTCCTGGCTAAGTGGTGCGTAAATTCCCAGCCTGCAAGAGAGGAAAATGCTCCTTCAGTATCAAGTCCCATGCAGTGAAGACCTACCCAGGCATGAGAGAGATTCTCTGTGACCGGAAGGTCTATCTACTTAAAACTGAAATACAGTTTTTGGGATTTGCAGTACTAGGAGATATAGGTGATTTAGCACTTGCACATGAAGATCAGCTCAAAGAAATGAGGGCAGGCCCAGGGTCCTGCTTTGGCTCCAGTGGTACAGGAAAGTATGGAAGAATGGCTGCTATGCTACATCTACAGGTCCAAGCTGGAGTATGAGCCTTGAAAACATGGAGAACAATGAGCAAAGTAACGCCGTATTTTACAAAACTCAGCGAGATTACACAATTATTAAGGCTAGGAATGAATTTCAGAGCCAAATGCAATTGCACCAGAGGTGAAGGAAAATCTGCAATGAAATCATTCAAGCAGGAGCTTGTCCAGGCCATCAGGATTAGCACCTTCAGGTCCTGCAAATACATCATCGAAACTTTACGAACCACAAGTGCTCAGCACTTTGTTTTGATCTCTTGGGCAAACATCCTACTTTGTGAGTCAACAGCAGTGTTTTGAATAAATCAAGTTTACCTACAATGTCTTCTAGAAGACCAATGAAGAAGAGTTATAGTAGTTAATCTAGACACTACCAAAAGAGTTTCAGTTCAGTCCAATCCTTTTAATTTGCAACCTTTGGCATTCCGCCAAATAGCTGTGACTTAATAGGATCTGCAAGTTAAAATTAAAATCCTGCATGCCTATCTGTTTCAGTTCTTATCCCACACTTCCTCTTTGGGTAAAATTCTCCACTATTATTGCTGTATCCTTAGCCTGTATTTTGTCTCTGATCTCCCTTAACTGGTGGTAACAACTACTTAACGAAGACCCAAACATACTAAAGTGTAGCTATCTGGAAATAGCTATATAATAAATATAGCTATATAATAGATAGCTATATAATAAATTTTAAGTCTCCAAAGTATTTTGGTTCAGAACCTTAGAAGTAAAAAAGAGACAATGCACAAGCTCAGCAAACAGAGTCTTGGAGATGCATGGAAGACACGATATAGCATATTCCTGAATACAGCAAACAGAACTTGAGAGAAAGCACAGGGCCGAAAGGTCCAATGTAAGGTATTTTTGTTTGAGACATTTCATTCCCTTACTTCAAATAACAAATGTAGGGGATTCTCATACCTGCTCAACCAAGGGATTAGAAATAATGAACAACTGCTGTGTTGTACGCTATTTTTACTACATGGAAAGGAAACAATTTATGTTATGTAGCATAGGCCAGCACTGACAAAAAATACTTATATGCACTGTAACTACTGAGGACAACTCTGAAAGACATTAGTGGTAATAATTTCAATCACAGATCAACTGTGAATTTTTCCTTCTCTTTTTTATTTACATTCCTTTTCCTCTTCCGGGCTTTTTCTTTCCTTCATCTTTTTTTCTGCCTCATATTTCTATTCAAACAAGTTGGCCAAATGTTTTAAACAATAAAATATGCAGCAAATTCAGTATCTGGCAGCTCCTTGCTGTTTTGCACAACGAATATACACTGTGTTTTCTACTGCAACCTCAAGGCTTTGCAAACTTGGGACTCACTCTGCTTTTGTAAACCAATAAAGATACATGTATTTTAAAAAGGATCCAGTTGTTCTCAGACGAGTTTATAACCAAAATGCTTTCCTGCTTTATACTCTCCAGTAAAAAAACCAGAGATCAAGGTTGCAAACTGAGAAAAGCTGAGACTGATGTTTCCAAAAATTTGCTATTGAATATACACAGGTAACATTTATTATTCCCTATGAACGCTGTTTAGGGAAAAGTTCAGGAAATTTGTTAGAAATTCTTATTTTAAGCTGGTTTAAGACTTCATAAACCTCTGATAACAAAACAATAGGGGTAAGATAATAAGTTTCTATCCTTGATTACTTTTCTGCTTTAGTGGAGTGCTCCCACTGTGATCTGCACAAGACATTTCACAAGACATTTATCCGCAAGAGAAAGGAACAGAAAGAAATTCAGGCTGAGTGATTAAACCTGATGTCTCCTTTCTGCAGACACGTGCACAGGCTTAATCAATCTGACGCCAGCAGTCTCCACTTTCACATTGCCTGCTGGCTTCATGCCTGACAGATTCCACCTACTGTACATCTTTGTAGGCAGAATAGAGATGTGAGATAAAGAAAGCAGAGTGAGCCAGCAGAGCAGGCTGCATAAATTGCATGCCACTAGTCTGGGCTGCGTGAGGCTCTGATCCCTGTGACTGTTGCTGTCTCAGCCACCCCGCAGTGCAAATAGAGTGTTTATGAAGAGTATATGTTTGTTCTTGAAAGGCAAAGCTCGCAAAAAGTTAGGCTTACTCTGTTTTTTTTCCAAACTGTGAATGGTAATGCTTTCAACATTAAAGAGTCTGCCTCCTTTAAGTGTTGAGTTGTCCATCTACACATACTACATTAGTCAAATAGGAAACATATTGCGGTAATGGAGGTTCTTATGAAAATTTACCAATTCATCTTAGACACGCTGACCTAAGAGGATTTTTTAAAGCAACACCTATTAGGCTTGCTATATGAAAGCAATGACTGTTTCAGGACAGAATTTTCCTGAGGGGCAAAAAATAAACAAAAACCTGTAACTAAATCTCTAGCGTTCACTCTCCCCAATGAAAAATGCCAACAATGTCGCAATTTGAAATTCAGTAAGAAAAACAGTTAGCATAATAAATTGCTCTGGGCTCAACATGTCCTCACTGATGGTAATACTGGATTCTCCCCTAAATAAAAACATCCCTTGAGGATGAAATGCTAGTAAATATTATGCTTTAAGAGGATGAGAGGCAGACTTGCCAGCTGTCTTAAACTGAAATACAGGAAAAAATCCCATTTCTTTCCCCTATCCCTATATTATTTAATATTTCAAGGCCCAAATGAGGAACCATATTTGTACACAAGATGCAATGAAAGGCACTGACAAAAATCCATGACTGTGGTAAACGTTACATAGCTCAAATAATATATTCTGGAACACAAAAAAAAAAAATCTAGTTTCAGATTTATAAGTTTACAAAAATTCCAAGAGTAAGAATAAGAGGTGACTAAGAAAATTACAACAGCAAGAAAAATTCCAAACGTGTATCTGAAATTAAACCCCATTCCTTTAAAATTATATAAATCACAGAGGTATGTTTCATTAATTCCAATAAATCTCGATATTATAACTGTACTACAAGTTTATTAGGAAAAAACATATAAGCAACCACAGACTACAGATCAAGCTATTGCAGGGCAGCCATACTCCGAGGGGTATGGGGCAGCATCCCAGAATTCTAATTTGCTACAGTTCTCTGAAAAAAATTGTATAAAATACCAAATGAGAAAAGTTCTTTTCAAACAGGTATGTCCTAAGCTGTAAGTAACTTCTGTATTTCCTTTTCATTTAATGGGAGGGTATGATTATGTGAATGGCATCTGTTCTTGATGATAAAACATAACAACAGTCCTTTTCAGGGAAGGCAGGGTACAGAAAAAGGTTCCTGAGACCTTCACAAAAAATCCAAATAAAAAAAAGAGACCACTAACTCAAATACAAGGGAAGAAAGATAAGAAGAACAGGGTGTCTTTACCCCAGTGTTTCAATAGTGGTGATATGGCAAGTGGCATATGGACAATCCTGTCCTTACAAAACCTAACAAAATGTTCATTAGAATTCTCTCTGCTAAGATTTAAAAAATAAATAAATAAATAAATTAAAGGACAATGTCAAGCATCCATTGAGATAAAATAATCGCTATCTTTTGAAATGTATCTTTTTTGGAGTGGTGAAGTTTTTTCTCATACTTAGAGAAATACGCTTTCAAAACCATGCCATTTTTAATGAAATATTATCATCACCCACAGGAGCTGAGTGATGTATATTCCAGGAGTCTAAGAAAGCAGGAAGGCATAGCATTTCACCTAAAATATTTTGAATTCCAAGTGATGCTGTGTATAAACAGAAAATATAGCTACATATACACACAGCACAAGGTCTGCCAGGTCTCTGTTGAATCTTTTTGGGATAATGCAAATTTAGAAGAAAAAAAAAGGGGGAGGGAATCATGCTTTCCCTACTTTTTTTTCTTAAGTCTTGGTTGACAGCTGAGTCCTACAATTTGCAAACTTCTGTTTCTGCCTGATCCTGCCACTGAGTAACAGTCTGGATTTGAGACATTGGAATTTGTTACCCATAAAATGATATTGATCCAATTTAGAATTGCCAGAATTGGACCAGGTGGGAAAGCACAAGCACAAAAAGCAAGAGAGCTCCAAGTTTCCACTGATGTTTTTAGCAATTAGACGAACAGAAAGTGAAATCTTGAAAACCAAAGCAAATAATTTCTGTTTAAAGAATGATACTGTCACCAAGTTAATGGCCTTTCAAGAAACTAATCATGAGGCAGGTGAGATTATTTTCTTTCTAGTCAAGAACTGGGGAGTCCCCACTGCTGAGTCTGCCTAGAAGTAAATCTGTTTGTAATAGGCTCAAAAGACAGTATGGAAAAGGCAGGGGCCCTGCTCTGGATCCCTCCCTTTCTCTATGGAATCAAGTGAGTTTCCCTCAGACCTGCATCACTCCACATCAGCCAGGATTTATGTCTGGCATGTCTGAAAGCTTTTTCAGGTATGAAAATCCTTCTTCAAAAAGAACAAACAAAAAGCAGGCAGAAAGAAAGCTCACTGAGCAGCAGAAACTACCTAAGTAAAACAGGCTGAAGGCTGAGGTATGTGATTTAATTGAGGATGTATTTAGGCTAATAGGAAATGCCACTGATAAAAAGTTAAGGACTAAGTGGACAACATCTTCTAAGGGATTTCAAATTCTTTGATGAGCCTATAAGGCAGAAGTCCTCTTACAGTCTGTGCTGCAAACAGAGTTAAACGCAGATTTATATATGTGGAGAAAAGGCTTGATAGTTACCTGTAATAAGCCTACATTGGATAGAGACAACCTGAGGTCAGAGAAGTTCTTAGTCTGCCATGGAAACTTGTAGCAAATCCAGAAAATGATCTATGCAACAAACCTCAAACCCACGTCCCCTTCCTTCCCAAACTGAAGCAGCACTGCCTTCATCATCCTCACTTCCTAACTGACACACAAAAATCAAGGCTCTCCCATTCCATAGTATGTGTAAATTTACTTCCCCTTTTCCATACAGAACACTTTAACAATCACTCTGTTAACCATGCTGTCACAGATTCATAAGTAGTCGCTGAAAACATAGTTGGTTTCTGGAACACAGGAACTTTTCAGGATATCGTTGTGTTCTAAAGATGGAGATGATCTTCCTCATACACAGAAAAAAAGGACACTTGAAGGCTAAAAGCAACTCTCCTCACCCAGGCAAGCAGCCAGTATGGTACCTGGCTAAGTCTTCTGGCTCAGCCAGAGGATGGAGGTTACAGTTTAAGACAGTTCCAGCTGTGACAGAGAAGTGGTAGAAAAGCCTGTAGGCAGCGGATTGAATGCCAGCGTTCTATGTTGTCATTAACATGAGGTATCTAAGAATGAACAAATTATTTGCCCTGGGGCTCTCTAACTAAATTTGCTATACACATGTTAAATCAAGTTAAAAATCTTGCCTTTCCAAACAGTTACTTTATTGCATTTCCAAAGATGCAGCTTGATCAGCTGACTTTGATTTCACCAGAGACCAACATTAGCTCACGCCTGCCAAACCTGCACCAAAAAAAAAAAAAAAGTGTTTAAGTGCCTGTTATAAAAGGGGGAAAAAAAAGTTCACTCTTCCTGGCTTCAAATGTTTTATACTCTGCATGCTCTGAAGCATAACTCCTTTGCACACTGAGAGTTTTAACACACAAGCAGCACTCACAGATTGCATGTAAAGGGCTGAGAATGCACAGATCCCAGTCTGGAACCACGGGGCCTTTGTTCCATACAAACCCCAACCATGGTACCACAGGAACTGAAGTCTCAGGCTGGCCTGAGAGCACCAAGAGATTTTCTGAGACATGCTGACAAGAAAGCCACATGTTGGTTCTTATTGCAGGAGATGCACTTGACGAAGCCCCTGCGTGGATGAAAATTTTTGTCTGTGAACTTTGAACAGAGAAGTAATGGGTAGTTTTCAAGAAGGAAATTTGAACAAAAATAGTAACAAAATTTCTGGGTTTTTGACCTGATATCTTGGCTATAGATTTGGACAACTGTTTTTAAAAGGCTGCCCAGCACAGAGCACAGTACCTTCAATGGTACAGATGTAACAAAATGAATGGTATTGAATACTTTTTTGATGTACAGTATTATTTCTGTTTCCTGAATTGTGTAATTTATTGCATATCTGGTGTCATCATGAAACTCCAGTCCTTGAAACCATAGTTACCTCAATGAAACACTAAAAAGTCTGAAGACCAAATAATAAACGTGTGCGTTAAGCGTGTGCCACACAGAGGGGATGCTCAGACCACATTGTGATTTTGGTAATGATCATGCAAATTTCCAAAGTTCCCAGGCTTAGATGACCTCAGAACACTCAGGGCAATAGTAGGAAGAATTCTTCCTCTTGCTTAAAATAAAGAGAGACTCAAGGAGGCAGACCTCTGTGCCATGCTGAACTTAAAGCTGTTTATGTTGAACATAAGTCCTGCCCTACCACGGGAACCAGGTTCTGCCTGCATGTTCACCACTTCAGGGGAGACCCAAGTATGATCACCATGTCTCATTCAGCCCTTTTTTTTTCTGTCCTGCGTCTGTCCACTGGGATTTTAATTACTGCCAACTGGACGGACTGGTTTTCTTAGAAAGCACAAGGGAGTGGAATATGAAGCTTTCTTTTGCAGGTTCCCACTAATTGCTTTTCAGAGTTTTCCTTTCCAAAGGGTAAAGTGGTGCTCCTCACTTTCTTTTTTATTGAAGGCCACAATTTCAAATTGAGTTCTGAGTGGGATAAAATATATCTTTAAATAAGCAGGTGAGTAGAAATAGCTGAAGAGTTTATGGATCAAGAGCTGGGTTTATGGATCAAAAGTTTCAGAACAGTGAGATTGCAATAATATATGCTTCCATTAGAACCATGTATGCTGAACATTAGGCAAAATATTTTCATTTCCAATACCACCAGATACTAGAAATCAACCATCCACATTAAGGTCATTAAGCTAATTGAGCACGCTTGCTAAAGACATCATTCCTAACATGAAAGAGTATTTTTTGTGACCTATAAGCCCAAGTTTTCATTTTATTGTGGCTCCCTGTTCATATAATGATGGAGAATGTCTTTTCACTTCAGAAAGTATCTAAGTCTACATAAAGTCTTCATCTGAAACTAAGAAATTATACCAAGGCTTGTACAAATCCATTTATGAACCTTCTAATTCTCATGATTTGTAGCATTTTAAATGCAGTGTGTTCTGCATTTTGGACTGTGATTTGGTTTTTTTTTTTTGGGGGGAGTGGAATTGATGCCAATTGGATTACAAAGCACTTAGTACATTTTCAAAGATGTCAGGATTGTTTAGTGCCAGGAACCAACATCAGATTTTTACCATGCTTAAAACAAGTATATAAAATGCTGCTTCTGATTCTTTTGCTGCATCTGTATTTAAAAACTCATCTGAATACTTCCCGTGCCAGGATGCACTTGTAACTCTCAGTCACAGTACTGGAGCAAACACAGCTCAGACGAAGGATGTTTCAACCAAAAAATCCATGCCAAGTAACAACCAGGCTTAGCCTTATTTAGCTTATGATAGCTGATTAACCACAGCCAATGGCACAGTAGTAATGTTATGTAAGGAAACTCTTCCTAAGTTTTTTTGCTGCTATGACTTCCTTTCCTTTAATTTATTAATGGCTACATAAGAAAACAGGAAAGAAAAGCAACAAAAAGTGTTTTACAGCTGAGTGAGAATGGAAAATCTTAATTTCTATCATAGTGTTCTGGAAAAGTTATATACCAACAACAACAGGTGCATAATTAATGCACACTAGAGATAGTGATTACTGTTATCCTAAATCAAAAATGCTAAAAACCAGCACACCCAAAAAAGAGAATGGAATAAAAATTAGAAATTAATTTAGGGACCTTATTTGCCTTTGTGCTACCATGCTCCAATTTAACTAAAAAAATAAACTCAGAGTATAGCTGGTGAGTCAAGCCTCTGATCTTGCTTAAATCTTCAAGCTAATCTTGTGATTATGGTGTTTCCCTATGACTGTTCTAATTTGTGAGTTATGAAATTATAATTTTCCTATTTTAAGCTATTCTTTCAAAACATGCATTTGGATTAATGATAATATATAAACACTTGTTGAAATTTAGGAAATGTATTTGCAATTATAATCAAGCAGATAATTTTTGCAGAAATATATTGTATTACCTATATTCAAGTTCCTCATGAGAAAGAACATAAAATGATTGGTATAGAAACTGCCATACAGACAAAAAATGTATGATTAAGATTGCCTGGTATTTGTCATCACAGTATCCTATTTTTATTTCCTTGTGAATTTGCCAACTTTGCAAAAATTATACAATAGTTTCTGAAAATTTCAGGATAAAACAAGTATTTATGTTGCTGTAATAAGCAAACAATAGTTAGAAAAAGATCCCCCTGTCCAGTCAGTAACAGTGTCATTCAAAAATCTAATTGTACTCTGCTTTAATGCAGAAAGCTAGTGCTTCACAGGAGCTTCAGAGTTCTGTCAATAATGTGCTTTTTGCTGTTCTCAAGAAATCACCCAACTCAACTATAAGTCACTGAAAGACTTGAGTTTACAGTTGCTCAGCAGAGATTTCTTATAGCTTGACACCTCTATGATCCAATGATTCCCTTTTTACCAAGCAGACAGTATTTCTGCTACATGACATCCACAAAGACATAGGACATGGTTGGGATGAGGAATCCAAGTGGAAATAGAAGTTTGCTCCTTTCAGCTAATTGGAAGGGCTGTAATATTGGGAATCAGCAATAAGAGCACAGGCTGATGTGTGGGTGCTGTTAGAAGATCCAGCCTTTACTGATGGCAAATCACACAATAATTAACAGGGAGGAACACGGGCGCACTAATACTTTTCTAACTACATGGACAAGCTGTGGCATAAGACAGAAATATGACTTAATTGATATTCCATACTCAAATTCTGCTACACTAATGTAGCAATTTTACATGCTACATATCTCCATGTTGCCCCCAAAATCAAGAGCGGCTACACAATCACTTTCCAAAATATGCACAACTTACTCCACAGCACCTCAGTAAGTCTGAATGGCTCCTATCAAGCTAATTGCTGATTTTCTTTATTTTGTAAAAGTTCACTGCTTCAGAAATCCTCAAGTGAATCACAAAATAATTAATACTTGGAAGGAATGCACAGAGGTCATCTAATCCAGGCTCCTGTTCAAAGCAGAGCCAGCTTGGACCAGGTAGCTCAGGGCTTTGTCCTATCAAGTTTTGCATATCTCTGAGGATGGAGGTTCCACACTCTTCCACCACCAGATGTCCCAGTGTCTGATCATCCTCATGATGACAAAACACTTCTCTATACCTATTCAGCATTTCCCACTGTTCATCTTGGATCTGTTGCTTCCTGTTCTGCCACTCTGTGCCTCTGAGATGAAGTCTTCTCTACGCCCTCCCATCAGGTGGTTGTAGACAGCAAGAAAAGTTTCCCCTGAGCCTTCCCTTCTCAAGGCTGAACAAAGCCAATTCTCCC
The DNA here is from genome assembly GCF_001604755.1 of Lepidothrix coronata. Classification (NCBI taxonomy): domain Eukaryota; kingdom Metazoa; phylum Chordata; class Aves; order Passeriformes; family Pipridae; genus Lepidothrix; species Lepidothrix coronata. Next base: position 828,031 of record NW_016690388.1, read on the forward strand.
AGTGCCACGTATTTGTCATGTACTCCAGTCCCCAAACATCCCGGTGATACTCTGCCAGTTCAACAACTGAAGTCAGAGGGAACAGTTGCAGATTAAAATGCCAAGGGAAAGAATTCATCAGAATCTGGTTAAGCACAAAATAAGTAAAAGTTTCAAAGCGCTAAAGAGAAGTTATTTCACAGAGGAAAAGAATGTATCATACCTCAGTGCTCTCACATCTTACAAAAGGACTTGTGTATCACAAGAGTTTCTGTGGCATGTCATAGTGGCATATCTGGATCTTAGAAACACCTTTCCAAATTCTTTGTTACACAGTAGAAACTACAAGCTGTAATACTTAGAAGAATGAGCTCAGAAACAACATACCCTTCCTTCATTTGAGCAGGCAAATGAGGCACATGGATCATGCAGATGAATCTTCACCCAGCATGAGATCAAAGAAAACAGCATTTGTTGCAAGTGGAGAATCCATCACTAATTTAAGGGAAATATCCAAACCAGCAGGAGCTTTTCTTTTACAGTATACTACAGGGTTTTTTTGATTTATCAAATACAACATAGGGATCTATACAGATACAACTATGGATATACAGGCATCCAAGAATCACATGAGAAACGTGCAGAGAAAGCCTATGAAAACCCAACTATTTGCTATTGCTGGTACCCTTTCTCTCTCAAACCCAACCTTCACTAATGAAGCTTAACCACACACAATCACACAGCTCAATCACATTAAAGCTTCCTAAATATGCAACCCTGCAGCAGATCTCAGAATTTACAGTAGTATGAGTGGCCCAGGTAGTGTCTTCAGTCACAACAGCATACACCTATTACATTTCCATTAATAATGATCTAATTTGTTTTAGAGATATAAATTAATAGTCTAACCTTCCTATAAAATCTCATAAACAAGGAAACTTCCCTTAAATTACTCATATTTAGCAGTTGTGTTGTTGAAGACCTTAGGAGTTCCATGCATTGAGCTCTCAGTTTAACAACAAATCAACCAATTCCAAACACTGGAGAAACCATCCCTTTTTTATTCTAAAATACAAATGCCGTTCTGACATTTAAACCAGATTTCTGCTTTTGTGGAATGGAGACAAAATGGTGCTTATTAGCAGTTTGGTCACTTGTTTGATGCTATTAGCATCTCCCCAGGACATGAATAATTAACACTGGGACACTCAGAGACACTTGGATCACTTCCAAGTGTTTCTGTGCTTCAGTAATGCCTGGAGCCTTTTAGATATCGAAAATTGTCATTATCGTATTCCTCTCTTTCACCTAGGTAATTGATCTTCAGACTCTAACAAAATGATCAGAGTTGCTTAATTAGTCTCAGATTTTAGAAATAATAGCTTGATCAGTATTTATGCACTTTAATGTGCACTTGTCAGGTCACCTCCAACATGCTGTAATTTGTCAGCTGCAGCATGATAAATGCCACAGTCATGTCAGCCTTACAAGACAGACTCCATATTTGATTTGAAAATTTTCCTCTAAATATGTGTTTTAATGAAATTGTCAGAGCCATTTATTTATGAATTACCAATGATTCAGCATTACAGCTTTACAATGTTGAAGTCAAAAGACCATGCATTCCTTCCCACAGAAATTCAAGTAGAATTTTATTTTTTCCTCTAGCTATACAACATGGACACAAAAATACTTCCAGCAGTTACCTTTATACAAATAGTTTTGGCCATACATTTATGTCGGTCATTAGGAGCTAGCTCATATTACTGTTAATTTCCAAGCTACAGAGAAATGTTATGCACTTAAGAAGCTTAAATGTTTAATAGCTCAATCTTTGACAATTCAGCATTTTGTCAACTATTGCATGGGGTTTTAATGCCTTTAGTGATGCTCTTAATGAAATATCATTTAATCGTGTTGCACTGCAAATTCAGTTTTTCCTGATGAGGGTCACGATTCAGTTCCCTTCTTTTTTTTTTTTATTTTTTTTTCTCTTTTAAAGACAGTCCAGCCATACAACTCTCAATGCATCTAGTTTTCATAGACTGGAGATTTCCTAGAGAATGGAACGTGAAGCATTTGGAGGTTTCTTTTGCCTAGAAGTATGATAAGAATCTCCAGCCTCCCTGCTGGAAAGCAATGAGTTTTCTAAAAAAAAAGAGTATTTTGTAAACAATGTGTTACTTCCAGGGATCTGTTCCACTGTTACATACAAGGATGCACCTTCTGTTCATAGTGTGTTAAAAGTATGGTTCCAGCATTGCAAGAGAGCAAGTCCTCTGGATTAGAATCATAGAATCATAGAACGGTTTAGGTTGGAAGGGATCTTAAAGCCCATGTCATTTCACCTCCCTGCCATGGGCAGGGACACCTTCCACTAGACCAGGTTGCTCAGAGGCCCATCCAAACTGGCCTTGAGCTGCATAAAACCAGACCAGGCTGGATTAGGCAACCTATACCTGCCACACAGCCCAAAAGATGGGCAAGCAGCCCCATCGAGCTGCAATATGAAGAATCACCCTGAAGGCTGGAAGAGGAGAGACCTCTGGACCAGATTTCCCAGTCCAACCTCCACTCAAGTTGCTCAGGGCTTTGCTCACTTGAAATATGAATATCTCTAGGGATGGAGATTACACACCTCCTTCAGACACCTGTCCCAGCCCTTACTCACCCTCATATAAAGAACTTTTTCCTTCCAAATACTTGCAAATTCCCGTGGCTGCATGTTGTGTCTGCTGTGTCTTGGATTTTTGTTGTGCACCTCCAAGAAGTGTTTGGCCCTACACGCACACTAATTTCTCTGAGTGTTCTGAACAACTGCTGGTCAGCAGTAAAAGTGGCCATTACATGCCTAATGCTACTTACGTTACTACCAAGACAGCCAACACACATTATGTTATAAAATGTGATATTCGGTGATATTTGCACTATAGTCATGAAACACAGATGCTGCAACCCATGAGGTTACTCCGACACTGGATATAGATGCTGCCTGAACTGAAAGCTCATTCCCTTTAAAACAAGTTTCTCAAAAGGCTATTTTAAATATAATAATTTTGTGAAATTAGCTCAGTAAACAGTTACTCTGCTTAAATATAACTTTCTTTGACACAGGAGTATGTGGAGGTCATATAGAGATCTCTATAAACATGTGTGTGCTCGAAGGGTGTGAACAGTAAAATACAGGAATTTCCATAACAGTTGAATACTGACATAACTATTTATTATGAACATCGACCTCATAGACATATAGAGCAACATGGCTTTGGCATGCCTCAGAAAAGGAACTGCCAGTGTACCAGGATAATCATAAAACTAAAACTTCAGAGTAGGGGATACCAAACTCACTGTCAGCTTCACTTTAGAGGATCCTCAGTCCCTTCCATTAATGTTTTCTTTTTTTTAGGGTATATGTCTTCAGATATCCTTTAGCTTTTTCACTTGACAGATGTATTTCTATCATTCCATCCATGTCTTGTTTTGTATACGTAGTAATGAGAGGTCGTGAGTGCACTATAAAACAGATCCCTTAGGTCAGGAGGCCTTGAACAAAGGCAAATATTGCTAAAGGCAACATACCCTTAACTGCTAAGTGAGGGGAACTAGAAAAACACCACGTTGTCTTCATCAGAATATTTTTGCCTCCAACAGCTGGAACTTTTCAATTGAACTATTACTGGAAGAGAGTGGTGTAGTAATGTTTTTATCAATTTACATGCATAGCTACTCTTACAAGCCACAATTAGGCTGTTGCTGTGTAGGTGTGCTGGCAAGAGGATTAGTGGAGGCAGCTGGTATTTGAGAAAAAATACACGCCTGTGGACAGCTGTTTGAGTCAAACATTTCAGTCTCTTTAGCCAGTCTATGACAGATTTGCTTCTTTTTGTTTAAGTAAGCAATGGTTTCTGTCACAATATTAAAACTGCCAAAATTACAGTAAACTGGACAGTTAATTTGATTAAGCAGTAAGTGGTTATGATGAATGATTAAAGCGTAGTTTATCTTCAGGAATGCTTCATTACCCTAGAGACAAAAGAGACAAGAATATTGCATTTTTTCTGATTCTATCTAAATAAGTTCTCTGGGGAATCTAGCTATCTTGCTGTCTCCTACAAAATATGCAATTTTCTTAGGGATTTAGTTTTATATTTAGTTCTGCAAACCAGATATTTTCCAGAGAATTGTAATCAGGCACCCAGTCAGCAGGAACACAAATCAAGACACATTTATATATAGGAATTGTGACCTCTGAATCACTGGAGCCACAGCATATCTCATCCTAAGAGCACAGAGCAGACAAGATTGTTGTTTCCTGATCTGCAGTGCTAACAGGGATCAAATACCTGCTTGTCCCTCTATAAAGGTCCAAAAGACATTTTGCACATTTACATCATAACTCTCAGAGTTATAAGTCTACATCTCTATTCCTAAACTCTACCAAAAGTGATGTTGAAGATCCATTTTGATTATATCATGTTAAGGAGCAATCCGTTACTGCAAGTGTATTCTTACTCATATATGTGATTATGGGATGAACTTGGCAGTGGAAATTAGTACATTTGACTTTATTAGTCTAGTCATGAGTGAACACCTTTCTCAAATCAGCATCGGGGACTACTCATATGTCAATACTGCAGTATTTAACTCTGTTTAAGGTACTATACTAAATTACTGCTTTGTGCCATAGATGAAATCTGCTTTGATATTTTGAAAGACCACATCTCTGGCAGAAAAACCCTTTATGATCCACTTAAGGTGGTCTGAAACTTTTGTCTTACCGTAGTCAGAGATCAAATATCAAACCCACATATACAGCACATAAGAAGAAGGCTTGCAGTTTAATTAGGTTATGTTCTGAGATTGCTGTTAGGATGGATGTGCAATGTGACCGACATGACCGTTTCCAAAGGAAGCCATGACACTGAACTCAGTGACAATCCACAGTGAGGTCAGAGCAGAAGAAAAACAGTATCTGAGTCCACTTGTTTTATTAGGCGATGCTGAATGCAGTTCACTGGAAGCGTTAGGAATTTTAGCAGGACAATCCTGAGAGCCCTTGTGAAAGACAAGTCTGAACTGCTGGCCCTTGAGGAATCTCAGCACCCCAACAAGTTAGAAGATCAGCCAAAATAGCATGATATGGCAATCATAATTCAAGTCTGAATCACAAAAAATAAACTTTAAAGTACATTCACATCACCCTGTGTAGGTGATTAACTTAGGTATCACAGCAACTGAGATTTAGGCATTCAGTCCTAAAACAATATTTCAAAGAAATGCTCAAAACAGTCTGGAGACATTTCATCACCTTTGACAGACATTATCACTTGCCACAGGGGCTGAGCTCAGCAGCTCACTTGATAATGAACGGGACACTTTTGACTACTGTGCTTTCCTGTATGACAAATACCTTCCTCAAACACCTGCTGACTTTCACAAGTTCTTAAAATTACATAAAGCCATTTCATTCTGGTAGGAGAGCTGACGCCAGTGCTTCAGCAAGTTCTGAAGATGATCAGTATTGGTCCTTGTGCCACTAGTTCTACCAGTGTGGCTGGGAATTCCACAAGAAAGCTTTGTTCCCCTGTCAGTTCCCACAGTACAAAGGACAGATTGGTACTTAGATGTAAGTGAAGTGGACCACAACCTACCCAGCAGAGCCACTGCAGCTCATTCACTGCAGGGATACGATCCAGCAGTGCCCGAGCCCTGTTTTCTGTCGAGTAATATCCGTCCATCTTGGAAGGGAAGGTTTTACCATGGAAAAACACAAAATCACGTCCAGCACAGATGTAGGATTCTTTTGGCTCTGTCATGTCTCCAGTACTGACATATTACCTAAGTACCAAGTGGAGGGAAGTTCCCTCCATTGTCTCTTTGGAGCTACTCATATATGACCTGTGGGAGGTGCCACTGATTAACTGGCCCAGATCCAGCAGTGACTTAGCAGCAGCCACATCCACTGCCATTGCAGATGTCAGACTCACCTCTTTATTTTATTTCTGATTTACGAAGATTTGCTTATGTCTCTTCCTGTTTAGAAAAAAACTGATACCCTTGGCATGAAAAGCACAAAAAAACCCAACAACCCAACTCTGAAACAAATATAAAAAACACTCCCCCTAAATCTGATATTCTTTTTTTCAAAACCTTTAACTACAAACACCAGCAAGTTTGTTGTGTTTCTGTGATCCTGAGAAGCAATGTCTGTGTTCCAGTATGTTTTCCCAAGCATCTGTACTGTAAAGATGTTTCCTTTAAATACACACAGAGAGATCAGAAGGCCTGATCCAGCATTCCCATGGGAAAGTTTAAACTTGTGAAATAAATGTTTTCATTGGCTGCGCTAAATTGCAGTTTGAACATTTTTTTTTAAACCAAGTGCAATTTACAACCCAAATTATTACTGCTATTTTGTCAAAAATATGTGATTTCAAGAGAGTAAAAATGGAATTGGTCCTAAGGGTTTGCAGTTAATGGCTGAGAGACATACAGCAGCATTGTTATTTGTTCACAGATGGATAGTTAGAGCACTTACTCTAAATGCTAGCAGTGGTTAAATGTTTAAACAAACAACTTCTAGAAGTAATTGACTGTTCAATTGCTTTTACTTCTGGATAATATCAACTCTCTTGTTTCCAGTTTTTCTGCCTGTCTTCACAGACCCGGCTGGTACTAGATTTGTTCTTCCCCTCAGAAGTTCTGAGGCACTTATATCCATTATCATCAGTCAGACTAATAATTTTTTATGGCTTTGATGGCAACCTATATTATCGTATTAAAGTATTATCACCATTTTATACACCATCAAGTAAATACCAGTGCTTATTCATGTTTTACTTCAAAAGAAAACAGTAAGATGCTTGAAAACCCAATTTTCAATCCTGTGTCCTAAGAAAATTAAAGTCATAGCACACTCTACATAATTTTATATCTTTGTTGGCTTTCCATCTTATTGTGTCTGAGATGGACTTTTATAACCAATTTGGCAGAGGAGTAATGATCACAGTTATGTTTTGTTCTAATAAACAATGAAAATAGAAGTGGCAAAGAAGATAAAAAAGGGAGCCCCCCATTAGTGGTGCCCCACAAACAGGAAAGACTGCAATATAAACTCCTTTTTTATTAGACACTAGAGAATCAAGGCACACAAGAAGCTTTGTAAATATCCCAGCTGTGGGAAAAGCTTCAATTGGAACTTAGATTTTACTGGACATCAGAGAGTCCAACCATGAAACTCAAATGCATAGGAAACTGGGCTTCATTAGTTTCACTACTCATAGAAAATACGTTAATAAATAGAGATTTATCAGAGATTTAATTATATTTTTATTCCCTCTCAAATGTACACGCAAATGTCAGTAAATACAATCAGTGCACACGCAGCCTGCAGGAGATTCTGTCTGTTTGCAAGAACAAAGCACTACAAATTAGGAAAGTTTGGCACTCTGACTCTTTCACCAGGCTTCAATGTGTGATCTCAGGAAAAAATCAAAACATTCCCATGGGTCAGGTTTCCTTTATCCATATATATTTATGTTTACACAGCGCTTTCTGATTCCCAGCTAAAAGGTGCTCTATGAAAGCAAGGAAGTTTGGGAGTGCTGCTAATACGACACTGCTCGTTTTCTATCAAACACACCTGACTCTCAGATGTCTGTACTACAACATTCATTGTTATTTCTACAGTAATTTAACTTCTTCAGTTGTAGAAGTCGCCCCTCAAATAAAAAAACATAACAATAATTTCTCAACCAATCTTTCCAACTCCAGTGAGGAGACCTACCCAATTAAAATGCAATGTAGTTTAACAGACTATAAAAGTGCAATAACATATTAAAATCTTCATAGACAACTTGTACTGCAAGGGTAGAAAATTATAAAAGAGCCAGCTTTTGAAAATAATTGTTGAAAAAAAAGTATTTTCAGAACTGTTTTCTTAAAGGATCTGCTGAGGCAGCTGTCCAAGAGGAATAAATTTTACATCTCAAGAATCACTTAAAGCAAAGGTTTTACCCTGCCAATCAAAGCTATGAGACTCAAACACTTTTAAAATGAATGCCATCTCAAAACTCTAAAAAAGCAGGTCTTGGATTTCTTAAAACATCTCTTTGTGCTAAAGACTCATTTCTTATAGGCCAACTTTAAAATCAAACCACTAGCTTTTTTTTTTTTTTTTTTTTTTTCAGAGAGCCAACATAAAGAAGGCAGAGGGGTAATTTGATCACAGCTATTCAACCCAGTGAGGTGGGTGTGTGTACTCAGCTCTCTCCAGCACACTGGTGGAGCCGAGCTGCAAACCCAGCTAAGAAAGAATTGCAGTAAGGGACTCTTGTGGTCACCAGGGCATGTGCAGTGCCTTTGAGAGGTCATCCCAGGATACATGGCTGAAGTCTGGGCTACTACACTGCTGAAAGAGGGATTTCTGCAGCACTGACACATGATTTTCCACGGAAAGGGTGTGGTCAAGGATAACACCATGTTTCTTAAGTTAGCTCACTGCTTCTCAGTATAACCCTTTCAAAATGTGGGAAGAAGCAGGAAGAGAAAAACATCCTACTTTTTCCTATTTCCCTTCCTCTGTCCTTTCAAACACCACCATTCCACTATCATCATAGCGCCAATTTATAACCTACAACAAACAAGAAGCCAGGAAATAGGCTTAGTGGCACGTCCACTTTGTCTGTCTCTTCTACAGGCACTGTTGATGGGAGCTCATAATTAACAGGAAGTGTTTCAGTGTTATGACTATGACAGAAAAAGCAAGGGTTTACCTAAAGTAACATTGGCAAAGCCACTATTAATACAGCACATAGTCATTTAATGAGGTAATCTCTACACCATCACAGTGCTCTTCTCTTTGCCCTGAGACTGACGTCTGACCTCAGCAGCCACCAGAGAGGAAAACAAAAAGTCCATGACAACATGGCTAATAACATACAAAACCCAAGTGTTTGTGTTGGTCTTTTCTTGACAAAGGAGGTTACACTGCGCTGACTTCCACCACAGAAGTTACGATGACAAACCAAACACAACCTAGACACAGGCTGAATGGATGTTATGACAGAGTAATGGAACTGAATAATGACTTTAACAGTTCATCAAAATTATTCTTTCTGGCAGTGGAAATATATCTGCCCAACTCCAGGCTAAAGTTATGATTTTGTGCTGTTGGCCATTGGTGAATTGCCTATCATTACCGTGTGAACAAAAGCCACAGTCTTTCCCCTGCAATGGGCAAGCACCCTGCCCACTGATAGCTCTTTGTATAAAACTGATAATTGATGTGTTGAAATGTTCCCAAAGCCCTTCATTATATTTTACTGTGTAGGGCCAACGGATAATCAGAGGAGAATTTCAGCAAAACCCAAGAAGTCTGCTGAGGCAGCAAGTGCTAATACAATTTTTTACCACAATATATAAATAACCCCCTGGGTTCTCTAGTAAGCACATGCAGTAAAAGGAGCACGCAAAGTTTTGTCATGCAACTCTTGAGTTGCTTTAGAATAGTTAATCAAATAAAAGATTCCAGAGCTCTAACTAATGAAAATCTGCACCCTACATTTGCTTTGGCAGTTGGACACCAATATTATGTTACTAAAGCAATTGAGCTTTAATACAAAAATGAGTGAACTGAGGGAATTGTGCTAAAAGATGAAAGATGAGAGGAACAAGATGGTGTTAAATTTCCACAACATGATTAGAGAGGTATACTGTTTTGCCCTTCTTTTCAGGAAGGTCTCCAGATTTCTGTATCAATATGAGAACATCTGTGTGGAAATAAACACAGAAGTGCTTACTAACTAACATTTCATCTGCATCTTATCCAGCTACGTTTGCCTTTACAACAGTTGCTGCTTTGACTTGACGACATGTGATTAATTTTTATCTGAAATGACTTAATGAGTTAATTCAGGTTACTTCCTCGTCTGGTTTCACTACAGTGTTTTCCCAGGCATCGTCATCTAAGCACTGCAGGTTTTTTAGCTGTTCAGATCCTATTTATGTTAGGCTTTCTATGCTTCTTATAATAAATTCCAGTTGTATAATTCCATGATGGGTTACACAATACTAACCATGATGTATTTCAAACAAGACTGGTTAAAGGGCAAACTGTTATTTTATGTCAGGAATAGTCCTCTGGTCAGCTCAGACTTCAGGAGACAAAGGGAGCTCGAATTTCAGGCCTCAGAGGGAAATGTGCTGCTTGGAAAATGCAGGTATAGTAAGTTGTTTTAAAACTAAATGTTTGCAATCCATTCAACAAAATTCTGATGGGCACCAAACCGACCTGAAACAATATACTGTAATTTAGGTTTCCTGCTGTGTTTTGGAAATATTTCAGACTTTCACATGGAAAAAGTACACTTTGTAGACACTGGATTTTCCACCAGACAATGGTACTCCAACAGGTCTTGTCAGTACCTGAAATGTATTCAGTATTTCAGTGTATACAATACCCTTCCCCCTCCCTCACTCCTCCTGCCCCCATATACATACAAAAAAAAGGCAAAACCAGAAATACTGATAAATGGTAAGGGTAAGAGACATGTAAATGACATCAGATACCACATGGTTTTCTTAGATTTCTATTTTCAAGGTCCCCAGTAATTTCTTCCTTCAGTTAACTAGTTAACTAGCACATAGGACATCATTCATCCCATCAGGCTGTGGCTCTAAGGAAATTTGCCAGATACTCACACAGAACCTGTTCTTTTGGAAACACTTTCTTTTTTTTTCTGGACATCTCACAAAGCATAGCCCTATATGACAGGTTAGCCTGAAAAGTGGAAATACTATTGGCCATTAAGAAACATGATCAATGGGCGAATCGGTGTCGGTTTACTCTTAACCTTTGCTTGATGGGAGTCAAGAGGATCTGGCCTTGACCAGCTCATAAAGTGATCACTAAAATAAGTCCAGCTCACTCATACATGTCATACCCCACAGAAACCATGAATATGACAGGGTACACATGGTTACATAACTCTAGGCTATTAATTTTTTTATTTTACTTTTATTTTAATGGGGCACTGGAAGCTCAGCTTCCCAATCAGCAAGAGAGCCTTGAAAATATGAAGCAAATGCAAATTCACTGCAAGGTTTAGTTCTTTCATCCACTTATTACAGGAAATCTGTAAATAACCAACTCCTAGAGCAGTGGCTTTCAATCCCAGTGACCATTTGTAGCAAAGGAATTAATTGTTTCACTGCATACAAATAACTCTGGTTACAGGTGGAAGGATGGAGCAGTCTGGCACACGGAGGTTAAGGTGAAGAAAAAAGAAATTATTCTTCTCTTTCCCTTTGCCTCTCCTCTCTCCATTTCCACAAAGAAGTTTAAAGAAACTTTTGCCCAGAAACAGGAAAGAAAAAGGAGGTTCATCTCATGCACATTACCAAAAATCTATCAATAGTAAAAATTAAAAAAAAAACAAAAACAGCCTCACCTATCATGTAAGATGTTCAAAGCACCAACTAGCATCTCCTTACCAGTAAAATCCTTAAGCTTTACCCAGATGTACACAATGCAATAACTCTGAAGACGCTGGAAGCCAAAGTTTCAGCTTGGTGGCAAATAGAGCACAACAACAAACACCTGAAAATTACTTATTATGCCAATCTAACAGGCAGAAGAGAAACATAAAATCCTTTAAGAAAATCTTTACCTCCTCAAAAGTGAAGTTCAAGGTTCATCTCAAATTAATTTTAAACATTCTTCTATATTTCTTCTTCTTCAATACCCTTTCTAGACTTTACATCCAGCTTGCCTAACCCAAGGGAGAAACATCCTAAGCCAATGCATTTATAAGAAAATATTATGGTTGAGTAGCTCAGTTTCCAAGACATATAAATTGGCAGTAGCCATTGTGATTGTTGGACATTTTAATAAAAAAATTAAGTTTCATTTTGCCAAAAAATCCTTATGCCTGGAATCACATGTCTGAGGAAGCGCTGCACACATAAGTGGAAACAGCACATTATACCAGTAGAGCTTGCAGAAAAGCCATTTACAGGGTAATTTCTGTATGAGTGGCATGTTTCACATTAAAAAGGGAGAATGGAGGACTATCTTCTGTTTCAAGACATCACAGCACAAAGGAAACAACTTAGGTTATTTAAAAGGTTTTCAGACACTCCTTAGAGTGTGACACCTGTCATTGTCCCAGTACACAAAAACCAGAAGTTATAGCATGTTAGTGTCCAGGGACAGAGAAAAGGAGAAAATTATGCCCAAGGGTTCTAAAATGTCACTGATTTGAAGTATTTGGGTTACTGGGTGCCCATCTGGGTACTCCCAAAACATGGCATGACATCTGAAGTCTGCATATTCCTAAAGATTGTGAAGTTTCTCCACAAGGGCTTGTTACGACACAGGTGAATGCTTCTGCTTGCCTTTAAGCACAGCCCTGCCTAGCAATTAATACTCTGTCATGTGGCAGAAAGAAAAAGTTCTTCGTAGTTTGTAATTTTCTGGGGTACAGGTTGGCTATGCTAAAAAAGCACACAGACAAAGAATAAACAGTGTTGAGATGGTTCTGCCAACACTTTCCCCTCATAGTGACTTCCCCACCAAACGTCTGACAAGCTTTAAAATAATAATAATTTTAAAAGAGAAAATACTAACATCCATCGGAACAAAACCACTTGTGAAATAGGAACACAAAATAGCTAAGCCACAGAGAGAGAAGCAAAAAATACTCTCTACAGATACTGTATTCTTGCTCCATTCAGGGATTTAATGAAATTGGTGACTTTAAAGGACAGCAAACTCTACCCAGTCCCATCTGATCACTACAGTGAGTGTCTGCACACAACCTGTCTTGGAGCAGAGACCAGTCTCTCTTGTCACAGCTTCCTTTTGTCATACCCCATGAGCTCTCAGACTTCAACATACGTAATCTTGAAGAAACACAACACAAACCAAACGGTTCCTGTTTGCCACTAGAGCAGCACTCTACAGTTTACACCTACCAGTCAGTCTTTATCTTTCAGGAACTCAAGAGAGGATTCAAATTACTCTGGACTTAACTGTGTGAAATGGAAAGAAGCCTCCTCCCTGGCAATTCCAGACACGTGTTCCTGTTCAGCTAGAGTTCCTTACAACATGGAGGAATCTACTCTCTTTCCCTTTAGCCTTCTTTCCGTTTAATAGACAAAGAGTTTCAACAAGAGTTCAGACATTGTATTTCCGTGTTGTGTTTCTGTGTCGTGCAACTAAGTCGGTTTTTGAGGCCAAGTTAAATGCAAAGGTGCCAGCAGTGTATGGCCTGGAGTTACAAATATATCCTTCCTTCAAGTGTTCTTCCACACAAACACCTGCTTTGTGAGACTGGGTACTCCCCTGTGTGCAACACCCAGGCAACACCGACCAACAACTTCTTTCAAAGTTCCAGCACTTGTTAGGAACGTGAGATGCCAGCATTGAAATAAATGGGAATTGGATCATGAGTGTCTAAGAATATTGACTGGGATGTTGTAGCTACTGGCAATTAATTTTAACACAGAGACGTATAAAAGCAGCTCCCTCAGGGGAATATCGTGATGCCAAAGCCAAGCCTTCAGAAATGAGTAAACACTCTTTAAGATTATGCATTTTTCATACAGCCTGAGGCAAATATTCTACTGAAAAATGCTGAGTGATTCTGCAATTAAAGACTGGATTACACACATAAGATCAGACATATGGGAAACTCCAACTTCTGAGTTATGGTATTTGACCCCCTAATGTCCTTTTAATCCCAGTTTTCATATGTAATAATTATGCATTTTCCATCTATGAGCATTTGCAAAACACACACACAAAACATTAGTTTGATGCAGCTGCTCAGATTTACTGCACCAATAAAAAGTTAGAGTATACGCAGTAAAGAGATGACTGGAAGAATTTCAAACTAAAAGAATTTGTCACTCTGTGCAAGAGAATGGGTTTTTGCAAAATGAGGAAACCCATTGCTGCTTGGAAACCCATTTGGATGTGGAAAAAGGCTCTTTCAGAAAGGTAGTTACATATATTTCTGAAGTTCTGACTACAGTGGACACTGGAGTACAGTGCACCAATGTTACAGCAAATAGGAATTACAGGAAAAACAGAATGTGACAGAAAAAATAAATCATATCTGACTTGAATATGTTTTGTATTACGCAAGGTACTGAAGAGATACAGTATTTTCACTTCAAAAACAGCATTTCTGGGCAACATGTTAAAAAGAAATGCACAGCATTCACAAGCACATAACTAGATCTGCTATCAGTTCCCACAGCAATTGTGACAACAAGCTGAGAATGCTGGGAGGACACATTCTGCCACTCCAAAAAAGAATCAAGCACAGACAATTGATTTCTCTCATTTGAGTCTCTGCAGAGCCTCTATGATGCAAAAGCTTATCTGAAAATAAAACCAAAAATGTGTGCAGAAAATATTTCTCATACCAGTAACTTGTATGAAAAAGAAATCATAATAAAGACAACATCAAAAATACTTAGTCAAACTGGAAGACTGACTTAGTAAAAAAAGTGGAATGTTTACAAATTCCTTCAGAATTCTTTGTTTGGTTTTGTTCCCAGTCTGCAAGCACAATTCTCAGGGACAGGGACAAGAGGCGTGACACAGACTGCAGATGTCAGGTCCTTGTGACAGGGCTGTATTGTTTCACTGAGCATCAAAAGAAACTTCTGTTCAGTGATAGCAGCTTTAGCCCTGACATTACCTAATATAGGGAACCAGACACCCTCTCCTTATGATACAAAATGTGTGTAACAACAAAGGGTCTGTCGTGTTTTCAAAGGAACTATACTGACATCTCAGATAATGTTACATCTGTGTGCCTGTAACCTACACTATAGAATATGAATTTGAAGACTACAGCATGTGGCAGTAAAATAAGCAATTTTGGTTTAGAAGTGCTGTCAGGTTAAGAGACTGAGCTTACTCCCAGTCAACAGTAATGTGCCTGATTCAGCACTCATGGTACTGAAAACGTATCATCAGGTTTCACTGATGTACCTAACAAGTCAGGAAAATAAAACATTACATAAAGGGGAATGCAATTCAGAAGGAAGACATCATCTAATTTCTGAGGAAAAAAAATCCACTGTTCTTCAGTGACAACAGGGTTTATTAGTGACTTAACACAAGACCTTTCCAAGGCCTTTGCCTCTCTATCAGCTTCACCTTGAAGAGGAACAGACAGCCATACAAGAGGGACCTGTACATCATTTACTATGCATTCAAAGGTAAAAGCTCAAGTTGCTAGAAAAGTACAAATACGGAAAGGACCCACCATTTTCTTTTATTCCCATATTTTGCCAAAACAAAACAACAGTCAAGTGAAAGAAAAACTCTCACGTGACAATTTAATCTTTTCAATGCTTTTGGAATCACCATGTTTGAGGGCACCTTCCTGGGCCAGAGGCATTGTCCAACCTCCTTTGCAGTCTGGCTGTCCAAAACAGGGAGGTGTGTGAGGTTTTGCCTGGACTCACTTGGGAGAGTGACAAAAGGGACTACAGCAGGACAAACTGGAGGCAATGATGTGCTTCTTGGTCTCTGACCACCCTCAAATGGCCCAGCATCATGAGCAGTAGCTGCCCAACAAATGTTTGAAAGGCTCTGGCCCAACAGGGTTTTACCTGCTGGAGCTGCCATGAGAATCGCTGTGCAGAAACTACATTTTGAGCTAACCCGTCCACCCATTCCTTCTGAGACAGAAGCACCTCCTGCTGAGCTCTGTTCTCTTGACTGAGGTAAGCAGAGGGGATTAATCTCCTCACTGTTAGGTCAGATGCAGTGAACCTGCAGGCTGGAATTTGTGTACAGTATAAGTTATGAAATTTACTTTTCATTGCAAAAGAGTAAAAGACTTAGGTGGAGAGGAGAAACATCTGTTTTCAAAGTGTAATACCAGAGCTGCAAAGGAGACTACAACATCCTTACACTTTCAAGGAGACAATAGGGTCTGAGATGATACTGATATAAGCAATTGCCATGCCCAATTCCTGGAGACTCCATTTGTCGCGTCATTTTGGTTTTGCTTGTATTCCTACCCTTTTTGGTTTTCTCTGAATTGACAATCATTGAGAGCATATGTGGAATTGGGCAAATAAAACAGAAAAATATTTTATCTCCTAATTTGCAGAATCTACTTTGCATTCAAATACACATAATTTTATTTGATTTAGGAGTGATCTGAGTGAAGCAATTTGGTCCTACAGTTTTTCAAGTTGATTATGGCTGGCAATGGCTATGGCATGCAAACATACCAGATTCACATATAATAACTGTATCAAACTGAATATATTTTGAGAGAAGGCTGTTTTTTCTCTGAATGAGTTATTTTTTTAGAAAGCTGTCCACTGTGTTCCTGTTGCTTCTTTTAATTAATGACATAATTACTACTCCCTAAATAACTAAAAACCAAACAAACATGCAAACCCCAAAAGAACATAATCACTTTCCATCTTCCGAAACAAGGTCTTTTGTTTGGTCCTTCCAGGCCATCAAAACTCTTTTTGCCACAGTTTCCTTGGTGAAACACCACAAGTACCACCATGATTCAGCTACCAAATAAGTCCCCTTCATGAAAAAAAAAAGCCTGAAACAACTGCTGTCTCTCAGGCCTGACACTCCTCAAATGAAGACCTGTAAGGGAAAGTAGTTATCATCATGCTATGTCATAAATCTATAATATTCATATTAAATATTATATTACCATTTCCAGGGAGGCACGTATTGGTGAAACACTGATGATAGACATACCTCCTGTGAATTTCAAATTATTTCAGTGACCAGTAACTGAAATAAATATTTAACAGTTTATTGTAGAGAATAGCATTTAGCACAGATTAATGCTATTGAACAAATTTATCACAAATGAAAACTTTTATGTTAATGTCAGTTAATCCGCAGAGCTGTGAGACACAGAAGTTGGTGTCAGTACAAGTAACTGAAATCTTTCTTTGATTCTTCGGTGGCTGATATTAATTAATTTGACACATATAGCTGGTAAGTATACACTG
The DNA here is from genome assembly GCF_001604755.1 of Lepidothrix coronata. NCBI lineage: Eukaryota > Metazoa > Chordata > Aves > Passeriformes > Pipridae > Lepidothrix > Lepidothrix coronata. Next base: position 845,029 of record NW_016690388.1, read on the forward strand.
AAAAATCAAATACAGAAATACAGAAAAAAAGTCAAAAGACACTGTTTAAAGATATTTACTAATGTAATTTTAAATGTGAGTCATGAAAGAAAAACAAATAAACACAACACACACACATTGAATCAATAAAAGGAGTTATTACAATTCTCGAGGGTTTTTTCCTAAATCACTGGTGAGAACATCATAAACCCTCTTTTATTCTTTTGAGACCATCATTCATAGAAGTACTCAAAAAGTAACAAATCATTCCCACAGGAAGCACACTCTCGTACATCCTTCTACAAGAATTTTGCATTTTGTTTTCTGTCTTCATGCAAGACAAAAATGAAGTAAAATTTATTGCTAAATATGATGACAGAAATTTTTCCAAAGTATTTTGAAGACTATTATCCTTTAACTAAGTTTCAACCTTTTTGCTGGCACTGGATGTTGTGCTAACATATAACCATCATAATTTCATTTCAAGAAGTCCCAATCGCAACACCATATCAAGTAGTGTTGCAGTTGACATGAAGTGTTCTATCAAAACTAGATTTTAAATTGTCTGATCAAAAATACTTTGCCACCAAGGCACTCAATTTTCAATATCTTTTGATAGTATTTGGCAACAGTTATACTGGATGGGGAAGATCCCAATATTTATATGGCACTTAAACTCTGAATATCAAAAATACTTACATTTTTAAGAGTCTGGATTGAACCATATTATTTTAAAAGCCTATGTATTTAGAGGCTTTTCTATCTGTTAGATTGACTAAAAATAACTAAAAAAAGAAAAAAAAACCTAAAACAAACAACCCCCCCCCAAACCAAACAAACAAAAACCCAAAACCAATAACAACAAAATAATTCTACATTCCTCCTTGAATCCATAAGTAGAGAGTTTATCCATCTCTACATAAGTAGAGAGTTTATCCATAAGCAACTTCAGGGGTTTAGTGAGTTTAAAGGAGATTTAAAAGCAGGTAGTATAAACAGCTAAACATCCAGACATACAATAGCCCAGGTTAGACACAAAGAGGGAGCCTGAGTTTCAGAAAAGATATTGATTTTCCAGCTAAGGCCGTGACTCAAGCTGCACAGTGGGAATGATTTGTTCTTGGGGTTTGATTATTGCTCAGACTGCCTTCCTTCAAGTTCCTGCTATGGAACTCACACGGTTACTGATGGAAATGGAACATTAGTCCAGAGAGAGCCCTGTTCTGAAACTGTGCGGCAAAATATCTGTGTTCTTATTTGGCTGAGGCAAGAGGAGAAAGGCCAAAGTATACATTTTTAATAGTGTTTGAATTAATATCTACCAGAAAACCCACAGTGGGGTTGCTAGGAGGGGAAGCCAAAACCAGAATTTAAAGGGTATAGGCGGGTAAACCAATGAACAGAACTGTTTCCCATTTCCTAAAATATGTAAAGCTGAGGGAGAGGAAATCAACATAGTAAGATCACAACTAAGAGAATAAAAGTGAGGATATGAATGGTTTGATCTGTGTCTGTTCTCTGCAGTGTACTAGTGCTGCTGCCTCAGAAAAGGCACTGCTTGAGAAGAACACATGGAGAAACAGCCAGCAGGCGTGGATGGTGGCCTCAACTTTTTCATTCAAAACAGCTTAATGGCACGACAACTTTGAGAAACACTAGTTTAAACAGCAATCTACCCTCTCAAAAAAAAAAAGATAATGTTTCGCCAGCCCAGACAAAAAGTGCCTATTTCTTTGCTCACCTGTCATTATGTAGCTTTAAAATAAAAAACAAAACCCCTCCACGGACAAGAAACCACAAAGCAGAATTGCATATTGCGTACACATGTCAGGAAGAGGTGGCATGACTACCAGATGTTTAGGTCCATCTTAGTAATCAGACACCATGCAGACTTGAATAATAGGTAAAGACCCTTTTTCCCCCACAATGACATCTGCTTCCTTGAGAGACGACAGATCAGTTCAGCTTTGGGGAAAGTGATTCATCGCTTTATAATGACAAAGTAGAAACCTCACGAGGAACATGCTGCTCTCCCTGTTCTTTATTTTTCCATGGGTGAAGAACAAAGCGGCATCAATTAATTATTAATTACAAAGATCTTTTTACGTGTACGATGGTAAATTATTGTGCTTTGCTAACAATAGCTAATTTGTTTCTGAGCAAGACTTCTGAAATATTTCAGTATTTTTCGTCATGTTATATACAAAGATTGAGAGATTAATTGTCCAGATGTTTCCTTGGGTTTTGTTCTCTCTTTCTCACATAATAAAAATCTTTCAGCACATTTTTTTTCCCAATAAACCCACAGTCCATCTGTTATACTTTGCTGGAGACATAAAACAGCACTACATGTGTGTTACAATCATTCTAAAAAGTAAATCTTCACCATTTTCTTTTACAAATAAGGTGAAATATTCCATTTTTATTTGTAAGGTAATGTCTTGATTTGTTGCCCTTTGCCCTAAAACACTAGCTCTGTTCACTAATGCCTTCACCTTTGCTTCTAATGTCATGGGCTAAAATATTCAAATTCCGAGTCAGACCATCAAGTATTCCTGTCTCTTTCACAACAGAAAGTCTGGAAAAATACAGCAGAACAAGCCTTTAACAGCCATCTCCTATTTAAATGCAGCACAACTGCTTTAGAACAGTTTAGATCTAATCTGTCTCAGGCTGTCATGAGTAAAATGAATAATGATAGTGTGCATTTTTATTTCTGTATGCATTAAAAGAAGCATTTGTTCTGTAAACTGAGCAAGTGAAAACACAGGTTAAAATGTAAGTGTCAAAACCTACTTCCTAGATTACTACTACAAAATGACAGCCCTGAAGTAGAACCGATAAGGAATTTTTTAGCTGTAGCCACGCAAAATCAGTAGTTTTCAAGCCTGGTTCCAAATGCATTTTTGGGAGGCAAAAATTTCAAAGCTGCTTTTGACTTATTGACTTACAGTTTAGTTGATAATACAAAAAAAAAAAAAAAATCTCAGAAATCATTCTCATCTCTACTCATTCAAAGTCCCACACCAAAAAAACCCAATAGGAGGACATTTAATAGAGTAGTAAGGTTAGACAAACGTGGGTAGAGCCCTTCCCAAATCTTTGTTCGTGAAGCCTAGCCATGAAGGTTAGACCATGTCAAGAAAACCTACATCAACAGGTGTGTTGTGGTCAAAATTTTCACAGATTTGAAGGAAAATTTTGTGTAACAACAACATTCTGACTAAGCAGTTGAGACTAGAAGTGGGGTCTAATATGTGTTGGAAGATTTCAGAGTCTTGAAGATTCCCCAGGTGTCAAACACATGTAGCACAAGGCTAAGTCAAAATCTGTAAGTTTGCAAGAGCACTGATGCATCTTTCTCAGAGGGCATTTTGGGTTTTCCTCAAGTCTTTCCTCAAGGATTGAAACTCTTTGTGAAGCCACGTCCTGGATGAAACAACACCGTGAAGAAAGCTGGCTTGATGCAGCACCAGTGGTCCCTGGCTGAACAGTCTTCACTGGAAGCCAAGTACAGGGTCTGATAAACTTACTGTTTTGGCTTCAACTGACCTTGAATCTCTCTGAAAGTCACCTGCAAAGGTGTGGGGTAGTGGGGAGGACCACATCAGGAGACTCATGAAATGGGGTGACGCAAGATAGGGATGTGTTTGAATGAATGTTGCACCGCATCCATTTTTTGGGCCCCCCAAAAGGAAAACTTTGATAAACTTAAATGAGTTTGGCAGAAGACCTCTTTGGTGGGAGAGGGGAGGGGAAGATGTCATTTGAGAAGAATCTGAGAGAATAAACCTCCTGGCCAAAGTCCTTAAGTCTTTACCAGAAGTGGATGCTTAGAACCTAATTTCTTCAAGAAAAACCTGACCAAAAGGTGTGGGGGAGGCTCTGTCGTGACCAAAGGGAGGTGTGAGTACCAGTAGCTGGCAGAGGCACAGGGTTGGGGAAATGAGAAAAGCCAGCCCTTCCCACACATGAGGAATATGGTACTTTCCCTAAAATAACAAGCCATGCACATCTAAGTAAAACAAACCACCTGCATTAATTAGCAAACAAATAACAAATGACAATTGGTTTACATGTTTACATAAACACTAATTCCCATGTGCAAAAATGATCATAAAAATATAATTAAATATCAAAAAGTACTTCAAAGGGTAGGTAATTTGTATTTTTAGCATGATTAAATTTTATCATAATCGTAATTACAGGTTTAAGAAATTAGCTTATACCTCAACTTACAAAACCACATCTCATTCAAAAATGTTCATCCCAGCATCAGCTGTATCCTTTGAGAACACAGGTGCTCTTCTCGACCAAGTTATGAAACTGATTTTTTTCACATTTCAAGATACACAAATGGTGATATTGTAGTCATTAAGCAGTATCCTGGTTTTTTTAAGACATCTCCCTTGCTAGATTATTACTGCCACTGTTCTGCCCTAACGCCAGCTGGTTTCAGTCTCTGTCCTCAACACAATGACAAAAATGTGCTTTCAGATATCAAGGAATACCTGAAATTACTTAAATATAGACAGAATTTAACTCATGATTACCAGTTACAAATGATTTTAACAACCACCTCTAAGAAGCCACTGTTTTAAGTAAAATGTGATTTAGTTAATCAAGCAGAACAGTCAAATCCATAGCTGTTCTTGTCAGAGATGAAACACAGAGGTGTTATACTGGCTCCTTGGTTTTCCAACTGTTGGCTGAAGAAACTTGGAGTCTATAGACTATTTATAAGAGGCTAGGAAATGTCATGAAGGAAAGCAAATTCATTTCTGCTGTGCTTATTTGTGAAATTTCTAAAGAAAGAAAGATGTAGCTGGGTCAGAGACCAAAATTCATACATAGCTCAGAGCTCAGGCTGATTCTGCTTCTCTTGGACTTTGGACTCTGCCCTTTGGATTTATCACGAAGTGTTTTAAAAGGCAATGTAAGCATATTGTATCAACTCAAGACAACACCACAATGCAAACACTGCAACTCGATAGTGGGATGCCAGACTGACCACGGCTGCTTTGTGGCTCTCGGCATTTTTAATCAACACCGCCAGTTCTCCTTTTCTTCAAGGCTGAATACTATTGCACATTCAGACACTAACAAAAAAAAACAAAACAAGCCCACCAACCTAACAAAAAAAACTTCAACGAAAACCATCACAAAAACCTGGCTCGAAAGTTCCAGTGAGTTATGCAATTTTTTTAAAGTAACAAAGACTATCATTCACATCTCTTATCACCGTAAGCTAGTTATCATCTCAGCCAGCATGTACTGAAATCAAGAGGAAAGAAGACAGAAAGAAAGAAAAGTATTTTTCTGATAAAGGCATTCAAAATGACAGTCACCTGCTAATGTCTCTACTGCCACCACTTTCTAAGTTAGCACAGATATCTGCATTTATATATACTGACACCAGTTTAATCTTTTTATATTATTGTGGAAATAACACTATATAAATGTTTACAAAAAAATAAGAAAAAAGGCGACTGCAAGCTTGATAGAAGCCTTTCTTCATTTTGGACTTCTAAACTTGATTACCTCTGTAATCTTACCCTGGCTTTTGGTGTCTCTGAAGGGAAGTTGTAACATTAGCTTTTTAATAATACTTAACAAACATGTAGCAACATCTATTATAAATGGTGGGTACCATATGCAGAGCTGGGTGGAGTCATTCTTTACAACAGCTCACCATATGGTACCCCTATGAATGTGGCCCTGACAAAAGTGATCTATTGAACCTGACTTTGCTGCCGTAGTGTTAAATTACTTTCCTTCTTCTTCCCCCATTCACTTGCACCAGTAGTAAAGTTGATTCACCTGCCTATTTCCTGCTGCAGGACCATGTTCTCCAGCTGCTTCAATCACCAGGATTTAATAGACTCTGTTACATTATTCTACTTGCATTTGAGTTGCAGAGTGCGAGCAGAGGAAGGACCAAAATACATGGGTTAATGTTTAAAGGATCAAACTAAAGTAGCAAATCCCATGCCCTTCTCTCAGCTGCCACTACTGTAAAGAGGCTACAAAACTTTTACCTGACTAAAGTTTGCTGGGTCAGAGCAAGCGATTAGAATTCAGTCACCACTACATTTCTCCTTTTCCTTTTGTGTGTGCAGAGCATCTGATTTCACCAAGGGAGCACAGTAAGGTGCTGCATCTGGCCTAAGATCATTGAGAGTGAACAGAGGAACAAACAAACGACCTCTCTGTATATGATCTATCTGTAAAGCAGGTAACCTGCTCCCCTTAACTGGAGCTACACACTAGCACATGAAAACCACCTGTTTCATGGGCAGTGTCTCTAATAAAGGCTCAATTCCTGTCTTCTGTCCTCCATATTCTCCTCTATGTCGTAACAATTTCTTACCTTTAGGGGCTTTCTGCCAGCCAAGAGACACTACCATTGTGGATGATCCTGACCTAGATCAGGATGGTCCCCCTTTCTTGGGGACCATATGCCTGTATAGAATCAACTGGCTGGCTTCTATTGAACAGACTCTTTAATAGCCACATTTTGCTTTTGGCTCAGTAGGGGCCTTTAACTTCAAGGTCCCTTGTTCCTGTCAGTTTTGGTTGAAATTTATCATGAGTTCAAAGCTTCGAAGAAAAAATACTAACAAACAAAAAAACAGTGATTTAACCTAAGACTTAATGCCCTAGGAAACCAGGCTAAAAGATAATTATATTAATAGTAGCCCTGGATATGTTACTAAGGTGTGTGTGTTCTTTTCTCCATATGATTTTTCTGCTAGCTTTCATAAACAAAGTTACACAAAATGTTTCATTTTAATATATACACAAATAACTCCCTTGGTAGCAGATTTATTAATACTTTTATTAAGAAATCTCTTAGAAAGCAAAAGAAAATTTATCAGACTAACGCCTCTTTTAAACTATGAGAAAAAGTTTAAACTATAAAGAGATAAAAATGTTCAGGGATCCAGGTATCTCAATTCCTTTTCATTAATAATAAAACTAATAAAGTGATACATAACAGCTGTATCATTGCTGTTCCCAGCACTCTTTTTTCCCTCTACCCATTAAGTCATACCATGTTCCATCTTATGTCCTCTACTTCTAAACATTAAAGTAGTGTATAATTTTATCTACCTGAGAAGTTCCAATAAAATCAGTGAAGCCATTCACAGGAGCAAATCCATGTATGTGCTTGGGTATCTGCCAAATCAGGGGTTTAGATAACAAGCATTTTATGGCAGCAACCTTGTGCTATTTATTTGGACTGCTCAGCCACTAACATACTTCAGGACACTGCAAGATGTTAATCAGAACATATATTAAAAGATACTGGGAACCAGTGTCTGGATCACCAGGAAATTTCAATTAACTAAAGTATAAATATAAGAGTTTTAGAACCATCACACTAGTCACACTGCTTATGTGTCAGAACCCTTCCTCTGGTGCCTGCCCAGTTTACATGGCTAATCATTTCTGGGCTGAGATAATCTCAATTCTTTGTGCAATATCAGTCATTAAACAACATCAGCAAGAATGATTAGTATGTATTATTGGAAGGTTATTCTGTACATACAAACTTCTTGTTAACAATTCAATGTGTATTCAGTATATGTGCCAATGATGTATGATCATTCTCATGGGTTTTAGGTTCAGGGCAAAAGAAATTTTCCCGTCAGGGAAGGTTTCATAGATCATAGACTGGCCTGGGTTAGAAGGCACCACAAAGCTCGTATCATTCCAACCCTCTTCCTTGGTCAGGGACACCTTCCAACAGACCAGGTTGCTCTGAGCCCCATCCAGTCTGGCCTTAAACACTTCCAGGGATGGGGCATTGTTTAATACGATGAGCTCTTGCCTCGTATGCAGACTTATATATATATACATTTTTATAGTGAATTAAAAAAAAGAATATATATATTATAGTGAATTTAAAAAAAGAATAGTAATAAGATCTTTTCTCTTACAGATAAAATATTTTCAGATGAAAACACCTTTTGAGTATATATATAAGTCACAAGGAGTTATCAGATATGATAGATAGGTTGCCTGCTGAATTCAATCACTTGGTTGCCACTGAACTCCATGAAGCAAGATATCACATAAAAAAAGAAGTAATGCAGCATGCTTAACTTTGCTCTGTATCTTAAAAAGGAAAAGAACAAGAAGAAACACAGTCAACAGCAGATAAAAAAAAAGGAAATTATTCCTACTGTCTGAGCAATATAACAATGCAGGCACATGGATGAGAGAACAAAATACACCATATACAGAAGACAGCAAAGCTGACTTGAAACTGTGATCTCTAAGTTCCTGTCCCAGTATAAAAGGACGTCGAAGTGTTTGCATTTGTGGGGGGCAAAGTGATACAACAAAACACATCAGGAATGCTGGAAACTATCTGGCAAAGGATCCCTTTTGCTGAACCAACAGAAGTGACAGTGGGAATTTTTGCCAGTTAAATTCTGCCATGTGGATGCAGATGAAGTCTCACACTAGAAATGAAGACAGGGCATGCATGGGAAACAGAGAGGCTGCTGATGAGGGAATAAAAGTGCTGAGCCACTGCTGTTTTAGCTGGAGCACTGACAGCAGAATTGTCCCTGGGAAGTTTGGCTGCTGTTTTTGCTATCTTCATTCTGAGCAAACAGGAACTGAGTATATTGTATATTCAGGATAATAGCTACATGATCCATGTAGGATGAATGATGCACTACAGACACTGTATTGATTCCTCTTTTCACATGAGTAAAAAGGGCAATGAGAGAAGTGCTATATGAGTGTTCACAGATATTAATTGCCTTTCCCATTCTCTGTTGGCAGCACACAATGTGACTACTCAATTTATGCCAGTGTGCTGCACTTCTGCAGGGCTCATACACAGAATACAATGACAATGAAAACTGTTAGGGATGCTTCGATTGCATACAGGAGATTTACTCAGGTCCCTTCAACATTCTGTGCTTTGTTAATACAATTACCCAGAATTGGTAAGAAAGGTCATATGAACAGGTTATTGAAATTATTTTGGGCTTTTTCATGCTACAGTGGTATGTTCAGAGAAATCACCAACACCTTTCTTACTGCAGCAGACTTGTTGCATGACTAAACTCAAAGGGGGCTTTCTATCTTACGTTGAACAAGAATTTTAGTTTTTCTTTTGCCCAGCTTTAATGAAGATGTTATGGATAAAAGAAAACAAAAGAGAAAATGGGCACTGCTTTAAAGAATCCCGTAGAAAGTACAAGCACACATTAATATGTGCCCAGTAATAGTATAGCTGTTTACAGCATCCATGTGCCTGTTGCTGATCCATCTTATTAGACGGGAATGCATCAAAATCACTCAACACTGGTTTGATGCAGCACACAGCTTAAGCTAGAATTTCTTGGCAAAAGAGAGAGGAACTCCACATAGCACCTGCTTCATTATCTTCTGTCTTGCCTAATCGGAAAATGAACAATTTTCTTTCCGGTCTTGTTTCTTTCCACTTCTAGAAATGTGGTAAAATTGAGTAATACAGATAAAACAAAAGGATTACTCTCAAGCATACTGCACCTTAGAAATCTGTCATTAAAATTAAAATGGATTGACAGATTCCCTCAGCCAGACTTTGAGGACACACCTAGTATCCTCTTAGCCAGATGGGAAGCATAACCAAAATTGCAATTCAGCGACAAAGACTCCCACATTTGCCACCCTAGTGGGAATAGCAGCTGCACTTCTATTGGTCCCAGATTTCTCCTCTCCTCAAAGAAGGTAAGTTAGAATGGACAAGAAGGAATAACGATATTTCACTAGTCCAGGGTCCAGGGGAAGTCTTGAGCCCCAACTGTGAGACTTGCTCAATTCCCCAGTTACTTTGCACAGGTCTTTTCTGTGAGATCATGTTGCAAATTCTGCTGTGATCTACCAACGAGCCAACTCTGCCCCAGAGGATTACAAAAACAGGAGAGAAGCTGTGTTACTGCACATGAACCCGAGATATTCAAATAGGTACCAGGGCCTAGCAAGGAAAGTCCTGTCCACTGCCTGCCATGTGTCCTTTGTTACATCATTTGCATGTGGAGATTTGCACATTAGCTTACAGAGATCTATGACTTTAAGCCCTGAGATCTTCCTTGAAGTTTCTGAGGAGTTAAACTGGCCATGCCACTCTGTACCAGAGTTCTGGCAAAGGGCAAGGGAATTTGAATAAGCTGTGAGATTCAGATCTAACACAGCAGAATGCCCAATATCAAAAGTATATTCACAATAGTTCCTGGGAGCAGCAATGAAGAACATTTATTTTAGGCCAATGAATCTGTACAATCCATCAGTCTGTGGAATTCTGTCTCTCTCCAAAAGAACTATTACACTTTGTCTCTCCAGTACACTTATTGCAGCCCATTGCGTTTGCTGCACATAACAAATTGTTGCTGCCTGAGATGAACTGACTCATTTTTTTTCATACTTGTATGTCACAGGTTTGGAAGGAGTAGAGTATTCAAGGATTTTATGCAACCAAACCAGCACCTAAAGTAAATCTATTGAAAGAACTACCCTAAATGAATCAAGGCCTAAACCGGACTATAAGAATCCAAAGGTACAGGGTGATCACCACAAGATTTTAAACACTTTGAAACACCTAAAAAATCCTCCCAAACTTTAGCATGTCTCCTACACAATATTCTTTCCCTTGTAGATGACTATAAACTAGAAGGAGGGAAAAAGACTAATTTGGATTGGATTTGATTAATATCACCCTCAGCTTGATGCCTGTAACTGATTCCTACCTGCTGTTTTTAAAATGGAGCTTGATGACATGCAGCCAGCTAAAGAGCATGCATGACAGCATTTTTGGCTCAATAAGAAAACTAGCTGTACAGAAGAAAATAGAAAAAAACCACAAGTAGTTTTCAACTGGATCACAGCACATCAGTTTTAGAATAGGACCGAGGAAGAGAAAAGATGCTGAGCTAAAAGTTGACAAATCTGCTCCTTACAGGAACCACGCTTTTGGTTTCACATCAATCCCTTTGGATCTGCACTAGCCTTCCCATTGACATAAACACAACAGCAGATGACATGGGATTAAACAGAATCATGTTTTAAATAGAGAGGAGAAACCTTAGTGAGAAAAGTTACTAAAGCATGGATTAAAGAATAAATAAATAAATAAAAATAAATTCTCATGTAACTTGCACAGCAGACCCAACTACAAAGGAAGAAATTGAATAGGAAGGAAACACCTGCTATAAAATAATTTTGCAATTCTTCCTCTGATCACATTGTTACGTGTTTTCCTTTTTTTCTTCAACTGTAAGTCACTAGGGGTAAGTTTTTCTTTTACAGTTTGCTTCAATAATTTCTGAATCTGATGGGAGCATAACATTATACAGAAATCCCAAAAGTTTTTTTCAAAATTATTTTATGAAAGCTAAACAAAATGTAACAGTAAATAAGTAAATATTAAACAATAAAAAAGTCATGGTAGATTGTCCTGAAATAGACTGAAGATCCCCAGAGGAGCTACTCAATATCAAAACAGAGCAGCTATTGTAGAAATAAATGGATTATTACCAGAACTTGCTGATAAGTGAATACTAGTTTATTAGATGTCCATATTCCTCTTATGGGGTTCAGAGGGGAAAAGTGTGGCTTCATTTTGAAAATTTCCCCTAAGTGCATTGCAAAGTATGTATTTTTGGGTTTTCTCTTTTTCTTCTTTTTCACACTTTCCCACACCCCACTGAGTGCTACCCAGGCTGGGATCTCCCACATTTTCCCAGCCCTTTATCCGTCTGCCAAATGTTCCAAACTTCTTCCACAGTGCCGCTGCTGCAAGTCTACTCCTCCACATGCCTAGGAAATGCTGAACAAAGAGCAAGGCAAATCAAATTTTGCAAAACTTTTTGGCAATGCAAGTAAAACAGTCAGCATTTCCAGGCTCAAAAGTAGCAATTTTATTTAACGAAAGAAATAGGAAACAACGCTTGCAATTCACAGGCTCTTTTAAAAGTTCTATAAATCAGCCCTACTCAAATGTTTCATCTTTTTAATTATTGCTTAAATGGATTTAATAAAAATAAACACCCAACATCCAACCAAAGTCACAGGAAATCCATCAGCACATCCTAGTTTTCAGCCTCTCTCTCACTGTTCTTCCATTTTGGGAAGAGTATGGATTTCACAGTCAAAGATAGAGGAATTGGAATAAGTAGAGTTCAGTTTTACTCCTCTTTATTAAATTCCAACTATTTGTTTACTCTACTCCTTAGCTACACAACTTAAAACTACAATATTTAAAATGCACATTAATGTTATTGTGGTATGGATCTATTCTACTTTAAAAGCAAAACAACCTAGTGAGTTTGTAAACTACAACATAAGGTTTCAAAGCAAATGGAGATTTATCTCACAATGTAAATGAAGTATTTACCTAACAATACATAACTTAAAAATAGACATGCATTTAAATACATATAATGTAAATACAAAAGTTAAATGTTCATCAGAAAGCATAAACGTGATGTAAATAAGCAGGAATCACTTAGATGTGCAGTAAGTGCTATTGGTATGCAGGATATTGTATTATTTCCTTATGTTTTAAGTTAAGGTTATTTAAAGCAATCTGTATTTAATGAATATTTTTCTCTGTAGAGACATATTAGCATTTTGATTTGTTGACTGTTCTTTTCAGTCAGAGGAAGGAGTTGAGCCAAGAAAAAACACAGCATTCTCTATTTATGTGTCCACATAAAGCAAATACCTCTTAATGCTGTATCAGCAGATGAGGCAAAACCAGAAGTTATCAGTAAACAGAGCTCAGAGAAGTAACATTTAAAGCCAGTGAAGTTTACTGAATCAGCCACAATATCAATCTGTGTCAAGTCTTAGTAGCAGTCAGGACCTCTGTTGGCACTGATGTCAGGTTCAGCACTGATAAATAACTCGGACTTTCTCAATGGCCATGGCAACAACACCCTGACCAGAAACTTCTCTGAAGGCACCAGAAAAGTCCACTGCCAGTCAGCAGCTGAGGTTGTGAAGTCCATCACTAAGAGAACACCCCTAGAGTTTAATTCAGGAATTGATGGTTTAAAGGGACAAGATTTTTACTTGATCTTTGGAGGACCAGATGCACGTTTGCAGTCAGTTTGGCTTGCACTGCTTATTCTCTCCCAAAATTTCAGACTTGGAATTGCTCTGTGCTTTCCTAAACAAACATGGACACAATGCAGAGGAAACAGAAACTTGAAAAGCACCAGAAAGGACTCATTTGACTCTGAAGCAGTCCTCAGAGAACAACAGAAAAGGACTATAAAGCTAATTGGAGGCAGGGGATCATGTTACACAGTCATATTTCTCCATTCCACTCAGGTATGCTACAGATTTCTGCCTTCTACTCACCTAAGTAGGTAACCAAGAAAATCTGTGGAAAATTCACAACTAAAAGCCTGCTATTAAGTTTTTTCTTTTTCTTTTTTTTCTTTTTTTTTGTTATTACATTACATTCAACTGCTTTCTAAATAACATTAAGGTCTGAAACCAAATGAAAGATATTGTTATGATGTCACTTAACTATACCATAAGCTAAAGGAGACACATAATTAGATTCAGAACAAATCTGTAATTTTTATGGTAACATTGCATCTCCTTTAAATAAAGTTTTAAGTGTAAAATAACTTTCCAAAATGATTCCTTCTATTAAAATATTACAGATTTTGCCAAGAAAATAGATACTTTCTGCTCTGTTACACACTTCACGAAGAATGGAAGCTGCATAGAAATGCTTTGTTTCATTTAAACTGCCAAATATTCCACTGTGCTCACACCTTATACTCAAGCCACAATGGTTTCGTACTTTTTGTATTGTGACATGTAAAAACATGACATATGGTTTTGCAAACTAGTCTGTGTTTGGAAGATCCATGAATGGTGAATACCTTTTTACAAGCTTCCAAGGACCCTGATGACACCATCATACATCATTATAAACCTGACACAGCTCTTACTCCTCAACAAATTTAGATTTATTTCTGAGGGGGAAGAAAACTACCACTGGGGTCAGACTTGCATTCAAGTGATTAGTGAACAGACACTAAATTGGCAACCTCAGTCCTGAACAGCTCCAGCAGCAAGAACTCAGAGAATAAAAATGTGTGTCCTGAAACGGTGCCAGGTCAAGCTAGGTTTAAGCTGGCATGAAAATATGAGAGAGAGTTGTACTATGTCTAAAAGCTTCCAGAATAAAAGCTGAAAATAACCAGTTGGACAAAAACCTGATATATCCATTGAACACAGTATGAAATTACTCTGTATTAATAAGTAATGAAAAGTATCTTGGATATATAGCACGTGTTTAAAAAAAACAGTTATTCCTGAGGACTGCAAGTGTTAAAACAAAATTGCATTTCACAGTTTATAAGTTAAGCACACAAACAGCAGACTGCTTCCAGTATCCTGGCACACGTGGTAAGTTATGTATTACAAATTCCTAACTTACCTAATGTCTTCAATGTATTTATATCTTGGGTGTATCAGCAGGGTAATCATCCCTGCCTTACTAAAGGCACTGTTCAAGGAATCCTGGCATGCATTTCTTTAGTAATAAGCACTTCATTTTGTCAATGACTTCACTTAAAAAAAAAAAATTAAAAATTGTAGCTTTCCAAGATCTGCTTATTTTTACAGAGCATGAAAATTAACAACTCTACCTTATAAAAAAAATCTTTTATCTGCTTGGAAGAAGCGCTAGTCCAAACTGTTGCAACATTTAAGTGTCCCAGGTTTGGCTTCAACTGTCAGTGGTTTGCATATTTGGACTCATGATATTTTTACTGCACTTTTCTTTGTCAATGCCAACTGTAAGCTATTTTCTTTGGTCAGCTCGGTACTCCAGACAGCAAATCTCCCTTCTTTTAGTACCAGTGAGATAGCTGTCAGTTAGAGGTTTGGCAAGCTTAAGACTCTGTTTCACTAACCAAGATCCCAGAAAAAATAAAAGATATGGAGACAGGCCCATAAATCATAAGGAGAACAAAAACATTTGTATTATACTAGGAGCCCAATAACACCACTGAACTTCAGAATCTGGCAGCCATTATGTTACAACAGAATTTTCAGAGGCCATAAACATTCACATTGGACTGAAACTTGGCATAAAGTGATGCCACTTGACTGATCCACGTCTTATCCTAAACTCTGTTTCTCATTCAAAGGCAGGGATGGTACACAGCACTCTCTATTCATAACAGATTTGTGAGGTTTGTGAGTAAACTCCAGTGCCTGGTTAAAACTAGAGCTCTGGGGAAAGGAGTTCCTTCACTCATGTAAGGAAAGTTACTGCCATCCCCTTTTTCTTCTTTACCAGAAAGCAACCCCGAACCAACCAACCCCTGCGCGACTCCTCTTCCCTCTGGATGGACTCATGTTATTGTGCACTGAATCAACTTCTGGGCATGTCCAGTTAAGTTTTACAACATGCTGTTTTTATCACCCCCTGATTAGCCCAAGCTACTCCACGAGGGTGGTACCGAATTTCAAGATGCAGGTGCCTCTCTCATGCACAGTGCAGCCCATGCAAATTAACAGACCTGCACTACACACTTTGGAAAGTTAAGCAGGAATTTACAAGATGCTTGGCAGGACCCTGTTTCCACTACAACCGCTCAGTGTGCTTTGAAGGCACAGAAATACAGGCTGCTTGACATTGCAGACTCATCACAAAATAAGTAAACTGCCTCTTTTTTAACAGCTATGATTTTTCTGAAAGTATTCTTGGCTCCATTATTTCTAACTACGAAGATTTCTGAAGCTTGAGGAGGCCACGTTTTAAAGTAAGAGTGACCTTAGGATCGCTATTCCCCAAACTTTTGATATGCAGGATTTATTCCAAACTCAAAAGTGGCAGATGATTAGTTTTTCCTGCCTTTTTCTGCCAGCAAACCAATTTGGCCACTGCAGTCTAAAAAAAATCTCAAAAAACTGAAGAACGTGAAGCTTTGCTTTTTCTTTTTTTTTTTGCCCCTAGTTTTAAATCCAAACACTGAAAATGCTTTTCTTTTCCCCTTCCTTCTTCTTTATTCTTCTCTCTACCAGATACAGGAAAATTTCAAGTCAAAGATAATTTTGATCAAAGGCATCAGTTGACTATAGGAAAGCCTAAACCAAAATGTTCACAAGCCTGCACAAGTTGATATACCGGGGCCATCAGATCCAAAATATTGTCATCAAGACTGGCATTCCACCCTGAAAATTTGGATATGGGGAAAAATACATATTGCTGATTATGTTCCAAATAATATACTTTTATCCTAAGAGGTCTAAGCATTCCAACTACTTCCTACTAACTAGATCTATTTTGTCAGTTCAACACTTCTCTACGGTATTATCTTAATGGAGTTTAAAACAAAACTAAAGGTTCTGCTGCTCTGTGTGAATGAGACATCCACATTCAACGTTCCAAATATTCCTTGCTCCTCTCTAGCAAGAAGCCAAAACTAGATCATTAAAATAAGGTGTCTACACATCTGAAGATTGAGGTCAGAGGTAGATCTTCCCAATATATCTGCATCCAGCATTTACAGTGAGGGTGAAGCCATTTTGACTGAGCAAACTGAATTTAGGTCATAGCACAGTGAGGAGTTGTAATTTAGGATTATATTGGACATTGTTAACCATTAAACTGATGCTTAAAAATACTCACTCTTTAATCAAGTGTACGGCGAAAAGGTCTGCAGAAGAAAAAAAAAGAATAGCATCTTGCTTTTCCCAGATGAGTGGAAGAAGGAAGAAACAGAAAACAGTACCCAGTAAGATATCACTGGAAGTATCTGTCAGCTGAGATGTGGAGGTACTGAAGAAAATACTCCAAATACAGAGACAAATCTAGGGTGTTGCTGTTTGGAGTGGGAGGATGTTCTCTAGAAAGCAGAGACAGACCTAGACATGCTGAGAAAAACTTGGGTTCAGTGATAACTTTAAAGTCTTCAAGGATGTCAGGCCAATGTGCTGGAACCAACTCAGGATTAAGAGTGAATTAACCCCAATATTAAAAAGTCTGGAATGAGAGATAAGGCTTAAGGAATAACATAGTAAAATGCTTTAGAGAAATACACCGTAATGTAAATGAGAAAGGGGTAAATGAACAATTACCCGTGGCTGGATGATAAGATCATTTGCAACAAGACTTGTAGTTACTTGATGTACTTAAGTGAAACCTTCAATTGACATCAAAGCTAGGATGCTAATGTAGCAACATTAACAATGTATTAACTAAGCTTGAGCAAGCTTTCATTACACTGAATAAAAATAGATTTAGTTTTATTCGGTAAACACATATCACACATTTGCAGCCCTTCATGTGTTTATCTTGAAACTTTACTCCTAAAGACAACTGATGGACTCTATGCACTAGCAAACCTGGAGGGTGGTTCAAAAAGACCCAAACAAAACATATTAAGCTATGAGCTTTCTCGATCTGTCCACATATTTGGAGTTTAAAGATGTCTTCATAAAAGATTCTCTTAGGAAATGCTGGACTACACTTGCTAGTTGTCAGAGTAGAAAGACTTTGGGGAGGGAAGAGGTGGGAGATGGCAAAAAGTGCTAATAAATGAAAGGAAGGTGAGTTTCAGGGAGGGTCATCATTCTGTTTTTTTCAATCTTAAGTATTTGTGTTCAGGTTCTGATTTAGAAAAAGTAAGATTTTTCATTTTTCTTTCTGTCAGTAAAAAGAATGTACAATAGTACAGTTATGTAAACATGTATAAAGAAAAGAACACCCCTCCCAGTAAAATATCTGACTATATGTGTTACAGTCTTAAGGACTTTGCAATGCCCTAAGCTCAGATTTCAAGCTGAACTTGCGATTTCCGTGCTTTTAGAGTTTAAACACATATTCTTTACTTTTTCAAATTAATAATATGAACAGTTTGGCTAGAGGTTGACTTACTTATTAATGTTGAGTTTGGGGCCTGAATTTTATACACCTGCTAACATACAATACCTTTTTTTGTGGAATATTATTTAAATGGATTAAAAAGGATAGGACTTGTCTTTAGGAAGCAAGGTTCCCTTTATAAACCAACAATGCATAATAGTATTTTCACACATTGAAATCTTAGTGGAGGCTTTGTAACACCACTGTGCACTACATATGATGATACTTCACAAGTGCCAGTCACTCCTAACAGTCTTTAAGTACATATCCATACCTTTAAATACACTTTAAAATAAAATGTATTTCATTTCTGTTTGCTATTTCATGTTGAGGTTCAGACTGTGTGAAATGTACCTTTTCTCTATTTACCAGAAGTTATGAAACTAGACAGGAAACAGTAGTATATTGAACAGCTTGCCCAGAACAGTGTATGACTTAGAAATAGCCATGATATATAAAAGGAGTAACACAAGTTTAAATACACCACTAAAATTTTTCTTAGAACTCAATAAGCATATTACTAGAAGTTAAATTTTTTGTCCAAGCAAGAATGATTGAGGTGATGCCACAGATGAACTGAAGAAAGCAGAAAATCATGAGAATTATAGACGTCATAACATACAAACACGAAGTCCTTGCCAGCCACGTGGTCATCTTCTGTGCTGGCAACCCTAAGAATTAGAGGACAGATTCCAGGGTGTCAAAGACACCTTTTTCTTACTGCAAGCTATATACAAGTCAGCTTGTTTCAGGTTTAAACCCAATGCATGGCACTGGGTGGTAAAAAGCTGTAACAACTTTGAGCTGAGGACTCACTAACAGCCCACACTGCACTGCCACTAAAGTCCCAACTTGTCATCTCTCCTCTGCTCCATGAGTAAATGTGACATGAGAATTGATGGCCGATGAAAGGATTCACCAGTCACGCATGTGTGGGGATCCAGCCACACAGAGCAGGGGAGAGGATGTGGTCTCTCCATGTAAAGGTGTGAGAAGACTGCTTACTCTGGTTTTCTATTACACAGGAAAAAACAGGTTGCCTTTCATCCTAGACAATTATGACTGGATACTGTTATTAGAAGTAACTCATATCTGGAGCTCTGGAAAATGATTGACTGACAGACAGGAAGGGATATTTGAAGCAAGTTAACCATATGTTCAGAAGACAAAAGAGATTTATCATCTGTCTCCCCAAAGGAGGCCAAACTGAGGTTATTGAGTCTGCACAGAAAGTCAAATAATCACAGTGACATAAAACCTGATTTAATTGTTACAAAAGATACAGATGATTATGCTGGTTAACGATTAAGTGAAGTAAGATGTTACATATAAAAAACTTAAACTATAACTAGTTCTGTAAAACAGAAAAGGATCAGAAGCTGAAGCACAGACAGAAGTATTCTAATGGCAAATACAAAAGTGCTCAAAAATTTCTAGACTGAGAGATTTTATTTCTAAGGTCTCCTTCATGTCCTGGCAGCTGAAACAATACTTCCTTGCTAAATCATGATTTTCAGCGAGCAAAACACAACAAAGAAATACGAAGCTGACTGGGCTAATTCCATCTTCTGTGCTGAAATGAGTCAAACATGACTCACAGAGCATCAGCAACGCAAATATTGGTCAACTGAACCCATCAGTTCCTTTTTAAAAAGCTTAGCTTTTCTTTTATACCTCTTCCCTTAACAAAAATCCAACCCCCCAAGAAAACCAAACAACCCCCCCCCACCACCCCACAGCACTTATTAATAAAACATGGCATTGAAATCATCTTACTATACAACTGAACTTCTGCATTAAAAACTAGTTAATCTAATGATTTCTCTACCGGGACATATGTTCCTAACTTAGAGCACAGTGGGGAGAGTGGGCACCAGTGAAAAAACATCTGACACCTGTCTACTGAGGTGAGTGGGGAAAAGGAAGGCTAAAAGAGCTGACAACAACATTCTCACCCACAAGAAAATGAGACAGGATAGACTCTATGTTTTGGCTTCCAAAAGAGGAAGAAAAAAATTACCTCCTAAAACAAAGGAAAAATAATACACACACACATATATATAGATATGGAAACTGTGTAGGTAATGAGATGTGCATTCCCATGTAATTCAAGATACTTATTTGTCTGACCTTGAACTGTTATAGTTTGCCCTGCTTAGCCACCCCTTGCTTCCAAAAGAGGTAGGAAGTCTTCTGGCATTAATATTTTCTTTGTGGATATTTTTGTGCACATTTCAGGAAGAAACAATACTGTAGAAACAGATTCATCATGGTAGAAAACTCCTTGCAAGTTTTTCAGCTATTCTGCAGGTAGCCAATAATTTGCCATGCAGTATGTATTACATCAAGGGGTGTAATGAAGCCTGATGGCCCAACAAACCCAGAAGACTAGCATTTAGCTGAAGATTTAAATCAGTGAACACCTACCGGTGAAAGAAAATGCTGCTGTTGGCTTCTACCAGAGATTTTTCAGCTGCAGTCTGAACTCGATTCAATGTTACTTAAAAACAGTTTCCTTACTTTGGGTTTTAATTGCTATGAAACCTTTAAAAACTCAACTACTGCATCTATACACGTACAAAATACACTGCACATCTCTCTCTAATCACCTTGGCTAAGTTTTCCTTTGATTTAGTCTGTTAAATCTTTGTCTAAACTTACAGCACAGCACCTCGATGCACTGCAGTGCCAGTCAGTCTCTGGCCTTTGAGCCACATCAGGTGTTGGGCAGTTGAACTGTAACTCCTGTACTAGAGCTGTGCTGGCTCCTCGGTAACCCACAACCCCTGTGTGGTCAGAGATGAGCCACCACTGTAAACTAAGACTGATTTCCTGGGTGCACACCCAGTTGGCCTAGGCTTACAGTGCACCAGTGAAATCCTGGGATGGCAAATGCCATTTCTCGTCCATGAAATACCCTTCAACAATTCCAGAGTTTATGGACTGCACCTCATGGTCCTCAGCTATACAAAAAAACGTGCTTGTAGATTGAGTACAATTGGAATCAAAAAATACGGCACACAAGACACAACAGGTAGCAAAAGGAATACCTCTAACAAAGAAGTACTTCACAACAGAAGAAATAATGGGATAGAAAAATAGCAAGTGGCAATTGCTTAGGTGTTTCCATTACAGTGGTCTGAAACCAAGACAGACATTGCTGCCACTGCAGAGAATGCAGCCACACAATGAGAGAGGATAAAAGGCAATCCTGAAATTATACGATGAGCCCTTAGGTATGATATTTATATTCCTCCATTAGACACCTTTGTTTCTTTTTGGACCATGTACCTGGAGTGTAATGCTACAGGTTTCTGGGAAGCTGATATTAGCACCTACTAAGGCTTTGACAGAGAGCACCAGTCAAGAATTTACCAGGTGCCCTAGGATGCAATGAAAAAGTGTCAAAATATAATCAAAAAAATCTCAAGAGTAAAACATTAGGTCACAGCTAAACACAGAAAGGAGAAGCTGTTCAGGAATGGATTAGAGTCCAGAACAGGAGAATGGAGAAAATACACAGCCAACTTTTTTCTTTAAAACAGACAAAATGCCCCACTTCAGACTGATGTATTTCAACTGTTTCTACTAGACAACTCCCATGTGGCTTTAGAACTGGAAAATTTACCTTTTTCTGGGTCATCATGATGAGATTCCTCCAACACGTTATTTGGTAACATTTTAAAAATGAACACTGAAGGAAAAGAATCAGCCTAAGAGTGGCCCTACCTGAAACTCAAATATTGCTGGGTCATCTGTGCCTGCCTCTGTCCTTTTTGGGTAACACCAATGTCCTCCTGTGGGTGGATGGCTCTGTTCCTCCAGGAAAGAATAATATCTGGTAATCATACAAGGAGACTGAATTCTCTCAAATCCTGTATCACAGAATATGCTGAGTTAGAAGGGACCCACAAGGAGCATTGAGTCCAACTCTTAGCCCTGAACAGGACCGTCCCCAAGAGTTACACCATGTGCATGAGAATATCATCCAAATGCTTTTTTAGCTCTGTCAGCCTTGGTGCTGTGACTACTTCCCTGAGGAGCCCATTTATGTGCCCAACTACCCTCTGGGGGAAGAACCTTTTTCTAATATCCAACCTAAACCTCCCCTGACACAGCTTCAGGCCATTCCCTCAAGTCCTATCACTGGTCACCACAGAGTGGTGCCTGCCCCTCCTCCTCCCCTCAGGAGGAAGTTGTAACTGCAATGAGGTCTCCCCTCAGTCTCCTCTTCTCCAGCTGAACAGACCAAGTGCCCTCAGCTGCTCCTCACACGGCTTCCCCTCAAGGCCCGTCACCATCTTTGCAGCCTCCTTTGGACACTCTCTAGTGGCTTAACGTCTTTCTTATACTGTAGTGCCCAAAACTGCCACAATATTCAAGGTGAGGCCGCCCCAGTGCAGAGCAGAGCGGGACAATCACCTTCCTTGACAATGACCTCTCTTCCACCAGGCATATACCTTCCTTTTTTGTTTTATTTCCAGGATTTCATCTTTAACAGACCCTTAACCTACAGTCCCTTGACTAAGTACCATGCAGGGTTCTGAGTCCATCTGCTTCTCCACTACAACTGAGGTTTGAGACTCCTGAGAGTCCTGAGTCTGTAGTATCTCTGAAAATAACTGGTCTCCCTCTTGTTCATTTGCTCAAAAACTATGCAGCTTGTTCACTTCCTCCTGTAGCTCCTTCTCCTGGCGACATAGCCCTTCAATCACAGCACACCTTCTGCAAAATAGCTGTTTGTCAGCCCCGGCCCCACAAACAGGCACCAGGCACTCCTGCCAACCCGTGACCTGGAGAACTGTGTCTCCCATCAGCAGGTCTGTCTGTCTGGAGGCCTCTGACACAGCTGGTACAGCAACTCCAGCAGCTACAGGGGATTGAGCCTTACAGCACATCATCACCTTAACTGAGGAAACTTAAACTGATATACTAATAAGACTTGGGCTGAAAGGATCTCTTTGCTCTTCCTTACCAGCTACTGAGTCTGTTTGCTGCCTCTATTGGGTGCTCCCAGATGGTCAGAGAGGAGCCCTTCCTGCCCACCATGCCTGTGCAAACTGCCCTGTTCCCTGCATTCCAGGTCTCTCATGCTCCCTGGAGCTGTTTAAGTCTCCTGTGGATGCTCCCAGCAAACTGTGCCTGGTTGGCTCCCGAGTGCTGTCCTGACAGGGCTCAGGGATGCTGTTTCGGTTCCTGAATTCAGGAACCCTCTGTATAGCTGGATCTCACCCCTGGACTCTTCCCCCAGTCACCATCACTCAGGGCCCCTTTATTCTTCTGTGCTCAGAGCACTAAAATTAAGGAGGTTTTAAACACAACCAGCAAGGGCAATTCAAATACCATGCTTAATAGACTTCATGTCTTGATAAAATTGCATGATACGAATAGAATTAAATTTCAAAACATTCATGGTTAGATGATTAATCATTTCTAAACAGAAAATAAGGTATCTGACAAAGAGCAGAAAAAAATCCCTTTACATTTCAAAATTGTATGCAAAAGACAGCTGCAATCCCAATTAATAATAGTTTTTTGAACTAGTGTTATCCCACCCTATATCTGGTTAGAGCTAAGACAGAGGGTTTTATACAAGTGGCAGTTTTTAGATACAGCCTCTGTCAGCCTCCTCTCAAAGACCTTCAGTACAGTCTGTTTGAGAGCATCTCCTATGAACAGAAAGCTTTCATGAGATTTATACTAAATCCATCTTGCTGTAGTATATGCCACATTCTAAATCTGGTCTGTCAAGGAAATGGTGTGTATATCAGTTCCTACCTGCTTATATAAGTTTTGTGCATTTTCTAAAAACTTATAGTCATTGTCAAGCTTCTCTAGGCAGAAGAATAAGTTTCTCACAGGTCCTATTGTCCAGCCTGCCGATCATTTTCATTGCTCCCAGTTATAATATTTCTTTCTCTTGAAACAATATTACCCCAAACTGGACACAGTACTCCCACTGAGGTTTTATCGGATTACTTTGTGTGCCTTGAAAGTTACATTCCTGTTTATACATACCAAGATAGTATTTGCTTTCTTGCAAGAGGGTGACACTGCTGACTAATGCTGTGCCTGTGTGCTGAAATATCTCTACCCTTCTCTATAAAGCTGCTCCTGTTCCCCATCCTTTACTTATGCACTATATCCTTCTTGTATTTGAGCCTAAGTGAACTTGTCACTAATAATTTTCATATTGAATTTGTTTTGTCTCAATACTTTCCCTCATTTTACAAGATAATTCAGTCCTAACTCAGTCTGCTCTACCCACAGCAACCTACTCTCACAGTATGATCTCCCAAGCAGGTTTGCAGATCTACACAGCAATATCCTCCTCGGAGTCACATTTCCCGAGCTCATCCATGTCACAACGTCATGTTGACATGTGGCTAAGGTCAGAAGAAAGTTCTGTGTTAACTTGTTGAAAGCAGATCACTGCATCTTTTCCTGAAGAGGTGTGCTCTGCCCATGATGACTCTGAAATTGCTTGAATCTCTGAGAGTTATTTGCTCTAGCTGATCTAAAAGCCACGCATCATCGCTCCTCTTTGCACATTAACATTGGGCACCAGGAGAAAGGCCATCTGGACAAACTTCTGACTTGCTTTTCTGGATGCTTATTGCTATTTGTTTACTGTCCCTTTTGAAAAAATGCAATTCGGCTTTGAATTAAATTTTTTTTCCACCACTAAAACTAATTAGCACTGACAGTGAGGGACAATGGGTTTGTTTCATTGACACACATTTCCAACTATTGCCTCAATTAAACTGATGTCATACACAACACTACATGAAAGTGGCCTGAATTTCAAAGAACTGATGTGAAGACTTCGTAGGGTTATTTCAGACTTATTGGCAATGTAATGAAAGAAATGCATAACTGTTGGTAGAAAACTGGATGAGATTCACACTGCACTCTTTACTCAGCAAAGGCCTAGAGCATACACAAGAAAATGTTGGATTTATTTTTCAGGAGATAAAGTAAACAGCTAACTTATTATTCCACTGCTAATAATAGTATTTTAAAGAGGTCACCGTCTCTTCATATATATGGTCACACAAATGAATATATACTTATCTGCTGGAAGCCTTTTCTAAAGTATTCTCAATAAAAACAAGACCTTTTAAGAATGACAAATGTCACATACTGACATAGCATAACTGCTCTGCATTCCTTTGCCCATTTGCAACAGAAAAAATCCTTTCAGAATTAAAAATTTAAGAAAGTAAAAGTCACTTTTTAACAGAAGCCAAATATGCTATTTTAAAGTAACTGTAACTGTGGGAATATACTTGTGCATTCTATGCTTATATAAAACATTGACTACCCAGGAAACTTTATTATTTTTCTAATTAAAGTAGTATGGTTATGAAAAATAAAACCCACTGTTCACTAGTGCCATGTAATCCTGGTTGGAATAAAAACTATACTTAACCATGAAAGTTGTAATAAAAACAGTCACCCCTGATGGCAAAACCTGAATTCTAGCAGACGACTTCATTTCTAAAGACAGAAATCTGTATCTCCTTATGTAGCACAAAGAATCCCTATACAGACTGTTCCTAACCAGTACTTGACTATGAAGTTTGTTTTCAATCTTTCCCTTTGCTACTGCTCCAGGGTTATTCCACTGTTATGACAGAGCTGTCACTTGCTTACAACTGGCCACAAAGACCTTTCATTTTGGTGAAAGTAAAAATGAAATAATTGCATATTTTTTAACCAGTATGTACAAAGACACACTTTCGTTGTCAGACCTAGTATCTTCTGCAAGAAAAATCTCAAAACACATTTATAATGCAAAAGTCAAAACCACCTAAGCTGTTATTTGCAAGCCCAAATCCAGAGTTACATATATTTAAAGTGGATCAACTTAGTATGCAAGTTGGTAAAAGCTTAGATGCCTATTTGAATCAGCTTAAAATGAAAAGGAAAACTCAATTTGTTCTTTTTGGGGGCAGAAGGGGGAAACAACTTAAAATTTAAACAGATGTAGCTGGAAAAAAATAAACAATCATTCTTCTCTCTAGACACAGGTCTCTCTTTGATCCAGCTGGCATGCTGACTACATTCATATATTGACTTAATTGTACCACATATTGATTTAACATCAAATTTCTAAAGTTGAGAGCTGACTGAAATGACAAGTAGATTAGTTTAAAAAACCTCAATTCAACATTTTCTGTGCTACCAATGAACATAACTCTCTGGCCTATTTTGACTTAAACAGGACATGACTGAAATTATTAATCTAGTATGAAAATAACATTAACTGAAGGAGCAGTCCATGGTCTTCATCTTTGTGAAATAATTTTAATTTGCATACTCAATTTTAAAATTTCCATATTGCAGCAGAACTTTGAAAGTAGAGTTCAGACTCTGCTCAGACCTGTTCTCCATTCTCCCTTTAGCAAACATATAATTTTACTAGAGAATTTAACACTAAAAACTCAGGAAACATCCCAGTTAAGTTCATCCTAACTCTCTCTTTCTGTGCATATGGAATATGAGACAGTCTTAAGTTCACAGTCATGTGTCTCAAATGCAATACATTACAGATTCATTTTTACACACATCTCCTCTTTTTTTTTTTTTTTTTTTTTTTTTAAGGATTTAAGACTCCTAATTGTGACAGACATGAAATTACTCCCAGCTTAAAACAAAGAATACAGAGTTTGCTGTCTGAATTCCTGCAATGCTAAAGTGTGGACCAATCAGAGAATGAACAGAAGAACAATTTAAAAGATGTCTTGAAGATCTTCCTTACAAGAGGAAGGTGAACTCCTGAAACTTGACCTTTTATCTGCACTGAATATAAGTGGGAACAATGGGTCCATACCCTCACTAAAGGATGAAAATTTTTTGGTCATCTACTGGGGTAGTAGACAATGGAAAAGGTTACAGCAGAAGAGGTTAAATCTTTATTAGATATTTGGAAAGAACATCTCAAGAACATTCACTTCTTCTTCCCCTCACCAACAGGATGTAGTAAGGCTGAGGTGGAAAATGGGTAGGACTTAGCAGCTAGAAGTGTATTTTCCCTACTGCTCTTCAGTGGGATATCACATCTGACAAACCCATGGAATTTCTGACTCCAGCCAATTCCATGTACCTGGACTTTGCCCTACTGTGTTGGAAGATAAAGCCACAAGAGCCATTATTGCATACCTCTTGCCTCCTCTTAATGTTCTGAATTTCAATTCCTGAATTTGTTTTGTTCATTGACTCCTTGCTACGACTCCCCACCACAATTTCCCACACCCAATGATGAGTAAAGCAAAATAAGTTTTAAGGATTAAGCAAAGTAAATGTCCCAGTCAACAATTCAAGAGCACATATTTGTTGCACAGATGATCTCTGATTTGTCAGGCACACATTAGCTCATTTTTTTTCTGCCTCCAGCAGGTTACTATTTACTCCTCCAGTTCAAGTAAATGTTTCTTCTTTATTTAGGCTGGATTTTGGGATAGGATAAGGCTAAGCAATAAAATATTCCTGCAGAAGAAGCCAAGAAAATAGCAACTCTATAACTATTGTAAGAATGTGCAATCTTAGCTGCAATTAAATGAAGAAAGAATGCGGGTGGTATGGGGGGTGACCTGTACCATATGATTACCAGCTGGAAGAGAGAATCAATCCAGAGCAGTGTGCTGGAAAACAGCTTCCAACACTAGGAAATTCTTGCAATAATATCAAGAAAGGCCTCCTTTGGGAAAATACTTTCTGCATCCACAAATTTATATGATTGTATTATATTATATCACGAACGCTTGTAAGAAGTGACACAAATGAGTAATTGCAGAAAGTGTCAAGTGCTGGTTTTGGTATGACCACTATGAACTGAATGTAATCTAATTTCACTCCTACTGTTTTGTAATATGCTCACAGCCCTGATTAGTGCTCTCTGAGTGACCTGGCATGCTTCAGCATTCATGAAATTTCCAGTATAATAATTCACTTCCGAATATTTCTGAGTTAGCTTTACTGCCCATTTGACTTAAAAATACACGTATCACTCGTGTGCAAATCTTTTAAATAGCTTTTCCTCCTAATAAACAGATTTTGAATATTTTCAAAAAGAAAAACACACTCCCCTCCCAAATCCTCACTATTCTGTTTTCTCCTTATTAAGTATTAATTTTTTTTCTGAGAACAGATCCAACTGCATGAATGTTTTAAAAACAGTAGTCTGTCGTATAAAAAGTGGATGCAGCTTTTTTCTCTTCTAATAGGAAAATGAGTAGGCCATTTATCCATCTGAAAACTCATCTTTTAGCATTTGATTGTAGATATTATTCCACACTGTGTCTAGTTGATAGTAAATCTATTCTTCTACATCAGAGTTTAATCCAATGAGCGTTGGTATCTTCATATACCAGCAATGCTTTCCTCCTCAAACATGTCCGAGGAGAAATCAGTCAAAATTCACTTATTCATCCATAGCATGAAAATTCTCCTTAATGTTTTTTGAAACCAAGCATTATTTCTCAAAGCACCTGTTTTCTCCACAATGAAAAACAGCACATTTTTTCACCAACAATGCAATGACACTGTCCTTCAGGGGAGATAATCTATTTGTAAGGTATTCTGTTCTCCAGTGTTATGTATACAACATTTTCTTAGTTCACTGGGAACTGACTTTCTGCATTATATAAGCTGATTACCACCACATTTTTCATGCTCTAAGTAGAAATAACAATAACAATAACTAAAATTGCTTAGATACATTCTACATTTTATTTCCCTGCATTTAAATGCAGTTAAAAAAGTAAAGACTCATCTCTCAAAATATAAAAAGGAATGTATATAAAATGATAAAAAAATTCTACTCCACATATTTGTAGATCTCTGAGAGCCCTCATGCATTATTCAGTAGATGAAAGAGAAGGAAGAACCTGGAAAAGGACAGGGGAAAGCATTGTTTTGTGAATTAACTATTTCAAGCTGCTTAATCCTTAGCTCAGAACACTGTTCTTATGAAGGGGAATCTGCTGCAAATTAAAATCTTGTCTGCTGCTTTTGAAAATTAAAAACTTGAGAATACTTATAAAGTGGAGCCACCTTCTTTCCCATTTTATTGATCTGAAAATGAGTCACATTTCAAATGCTTATTCCCACGTGTCATCCAGAAGACCACCCAAAGTTACTACATTTTGAGCAAACTCTCAGTTCTTCAAACCTGCAGCAGTCCCCTGCACTCATCCCCTCCTGACCCAGTCTATTTAGCTCTCAAACACAAGTGTTAAACAGGACAAAGAGCCACGTGCTCCAGCTTCTTATAAAACAAGGAAAGTGGGGAAAAAAGCCCCCATATTTTCAAGGTGCATTTATTAAAAAAGATTGGTAAGAAATATAAGAATTTCCGCTAAAACAAGAATATGCCCCCCACCCTCCCCCAGCGGCACCCAAAAGTCCAGCATCATAAGTTCTGCTACAAGGACAGAGGCCACAGGATTCCACTTGAGCTGATCTCAACAGGTGGTACAACTCTGACAACATTTTCAATTAATAGAGATCATCAGGTGACAAGGGAATTAAATCTTAAGCGCTTGCAAAACTACAGTTATGTCTTATTTCTGGACTATTACTCATCTAGAAATGCAGACATGACAATCAGGTGGTTAAAAAGAGTTAGGCTTTTGGAAAAAAAAACACAAAACCACAAAAACTTCACATCATATTCCACTACATTGTGGGTTTGTTTCCAATAAATGCCTACATTGTATTCCCAAACCTGCTCAGATGAAATAAAAGATATGTTTATGTTTTCTCCTTTCCCACTAGGACATACACTGAACTGCCAATAAATTCATCAAACCCATTTCCTCTCTTTGTTAGGTTTTCTCCTTGACTCAGGTTTTCCCATTTGCTTGCATTCAGGGATAGCAACTTAAAACAGACTTGGTACTTGAGCATGTTGCACACAGAAAACCTTTTAAAACACAAGAAGAAATCACAAGAAGGAATCATACATCATTATAATGGATGTATGATAGGTGTATATAAAATCATAGACAGTTTGTCAAAAGCAAAGCAGCAGCAATTATTTAGTGTTATGTACAGGACAGGAGCAAGGAGCAGTCGCTGTAGTTGTCCAGTAAAGGTTCAACAGGACTGGAGAAGAATGTTTTTGAGGGAGCCAAATAGAAATGGAACAAAAAGGGCAAATTTCAGAAAATTGTAACATTAATAACATCAAACATTTTTACTCAATTAATTACATTGTTATTAACTTGGGTTATTTAATCTATCTCTATATAACACATTTAGGTGTGACAGATATGAGTGTCCTAAACCATTCTTCCCTAATATGTTTCATGTGTTGGTTCACACACACACCTTCACTGTTGATGGTTCCCACTGTGAGCATAATTAGTTTATCTGTTGCCTAAATAAGTTTAGCTTTTATCAATCCAGTCCAAAATATGCCTGGTATTGACTGAGGGGAAGAGATTCTATATATATACATTTGCACCAACATTTAATTTATGAGATTGTAAGTGATCACTCAAAAAAATTTGAGAATTGACTACAATCTGTTATTACCAATAAAAGTGATAATACAAAATGAGTGCTTATTATATTCTGATTAAAACAAAACCAGGTACATTCCAATTGTTGCCTTTAAAGAGTATCATTACTCATTCAGACTGAACCACTGGAATGTGACGTAGTACAATTATTAATGAAAATTCTATGCAAAAAAATCATAAATCTAAATATTATCAAATACCTATCTGCTAGTCCTATTGGCAACTAATTTGTTCTCAAAAATCAAATTGGATTCATGTAACCAAACTTCTGTGAGTATCTCCACAGGCCAGGAGCTGTGGCCAGCCCAATTTATTAAATTTTTCAAGCCACGTCACTTAGCAGGCCAGATAAAACAAACTGAGATACTGCTTTGAATAATTCCTGTGAAGAAGAATCTTAGATGCTTATGCTTTCAGAGAGAACACTTATCTACTTGAAGCTTTTCTTCCCAACTCCCTTGTGTAGGCTTGCAGACAGTTTCACTCATTTGCCATCCTGCTCCATATGACAATTTTCCTGTGTTGTGGCAACAGTCCTGCATTTATGGGACCGTCTGCAGCTCTGCCTGCAGGAGAAGTGCCCTTTAACCCTATGGGACAGAGGCAGATTTGTAGGTCTCAGTCTTCACAGACTTTAAACTCATTTCTACAGCTGGTTTACTGTAGAACTGGCTTTATTTGGGGGGTGGGGGGTGGGGGTGGAAGGTCTCTGAAGCCCAGTGCATGATTAATGGCTCTTGGTTTTAGCTTCTTGCCCCACACTCTTCTCCCCTCCCCTGCACATCACATCACATCACATCACATTACTTGCTGTAGCTGAGCTTTAAAATATTCTAGGGGCTGCATTTTTTCCCCTACATCACATCATGTTTGATAGCAAACTTTAATGCCCTCTTTTTAAGTTACAGGAGAAGGCATTGACCAAAACATGTGTATCATTTTTGTCTTACATTCTGTATTTAGCATCCAAGTGGGAGAAGAACAGCTTGGCATGACTAGAGATGCACATCCAAACAGAACAATGTGCAAGGAACTTTTCACACTTCCCAAAATCACTTTACAACTCATCAGAAATGCCAAGAAATTGCCAAACAATGTAATGCCAGGAATACCATATCAAATCTGTGGTCTTGCATACTTAATAAAAGCTCTTTTAAATGCACAGCACTACACATTCATAAAATCCACTGAAAATACAGAGAACTTAAAATCCACTGAACAGCATTTTCCACACTTGTTATCCTGAATCACTTCCATTGTTGTTTTCCAAGAAGGTCACACACAACCATGACCTCAGAATTCAGTGTAAAACTGACATTTTAATATAGGCTGAATGGGATAAATTAACTATACATGAAATGTAATGGACTGCAAGTACTCCAAAGAGGACAATGCTTGAATTGTTTAACAACTTATCAGTCAATGTTTTAACCTTTAAAGGCTGCTGTAGATAATGCCTTATCAACTAATAAGGTATCTTTGTAGTAGACAGCATTTTGCTATTACTGTCTCTCTAAAACCAAATTTCAACAGTACATATCCGACAACTAATTTGTAGATGATAAACTTAGGTGAGATAAAAGAGGTAATGAACTATTTTAATGAGAGGAACTGAAACCTGAAATCAAGCATTGTTAAAATACTATCATAAAAATTAAAGTGATGGTAACAGAAAACTGCTACAGAAAGACAACAGAAAAGCCAACTTTTCAAGTTGATGTTAGCACATTTTCATTTTTTTTGCAGCTTGTTAAAACAACCTGTGTTTGGCAAGTTTGGTTGTGATGGGACTTGAGAACTTGCTGCTCTAATATAAACCAGGTATCCTACCAAAAAGCAACTGCAAGTCGGGCTTCCATGGAAATGTACCTTACACATGAAAGTCCAGAACCCTAAGAATTCTATTTAAAAGACATATTCATTATTGTCATGAAATATACAGCATTTCAGGATAGCACATATTTAATGTGTGCTTAACTCTCACAGAACTGGTTGAAAATGGTGATATTGTTTTGTTTATTAGTTTATACTCTGAATGCTTTTATTTTTATTTCAATGAGTGGGCTTATACACTGGTGGCTGGCAGGGGGGCTAGACTGGTTCATCCTGATGACTAAGTGGAAATCTGAAAATTTCCAAGGAAACCTGGAAATTCTAAAGCAAGTCTAGTTTGGCACAGAAAAATAATGAGCCAGTCTCCAGCTCCCTGCCAGTAATCCTGGCCTAGGAAAGGGTCCACTTTAACCTCAGCAACACAAAGCAGGAGGTGTCTCATAAACACAGGTGATGTATCCAATGGCTTGAAGCACATTCTTTGTGAAAACTTCAGAGACTTCAGTGTCCTAACAGCAACATTCACAATAGCATGGTCATTCTGGACTTGTATGCAATTTTTGACAAATTAATTTTGAAAAATCCTGTAATTTTCAAAGCATGGACACCTGCAAACTTTCTGAAAACAAGACTGTTAATCTGCACCTCAAGTTAAAATCCTTCATATAATAATAAATATAATAAGCAACTGGAATATTTAAATGTTTAAATCTGTCTTGGCTTAAACAAACAACAATTTTGGTTTACTTACTCCAAATTTTAGTCACTTTATTTGCTTATCATAACATAGTGTAAGTTCGACTCTTCAACCACACACAGTGTATCAAAACCAATGTAAAAGAATTAAAGAAGAAAAAGAAATTAGAATTAATTATAAAAGAAAACATGAGATTTCTGTTTAGCCACTTATAAGTAACTTGCTCATGTTGTAGACTCTCAATAAGCTGTTTCAAGCTTGACTTTGTTTCTGAAACATGTTCTGTAACTACCCATTTGTTGTTACCCCTGTTACTCTAAAGCAGACAGGGGCAAGAGGGAGGAAACAGATCCTCTCAGAAGGAAAACTTCCAGAGTTTCCTGGTATTTTCCAACTTCCTTCTCAAGTAGCTGATTCAAAAATTGGAAGAGATTTTTTGCTATGTAAGAGCCTAAGTGTGCCACCTGTAGTCGGAAAAACATGTTAAATCACATATACTTTAGTGGACCATTTGTGAAAATAATATGACCATGTGAGAAATCTCACCTTGAGAAAACACCTTTTCTTATGATAATTCAAACAAAATCTAACTTTTAAACACATAAATCCAATTTCTGAATAGGGATCTACTCAGGATAGAGACCTGAATTTCTTCCCTTTAAGAGTGGAATGTCACACTAAATAATATTCCCCAAACAAATTTTTAGTAACACTCATTTTAAAACTTGAGCAAAAATGAGATTCTGGTTTAATGAGGAAGGAGGGAGGCCAGGGAGGGAGAAGGAGGGCAAGTTGGTTCTGCATAACCACTTCTTTATTAAAATATCCTGAAGTTATTTGTTTGTGTGGGCTTTAATTTATTTACTTCTGCTTTAGGAATTAACTTCAACATTCTAACAATCTTATATGACACATTGTTGTACAACTAGTACTGAAATGGAATAGAAAAATAAATCCTTTATTATAATAATAATAATATTTTACTTGCTTCTTTCTGGATTTTTTTCATGTAAGTTAGTGAAAATGTTCCCTGGATATCTAAAAGCCAGTGGGTTACATAAGGAGACATTTCCACACTTCATGTTGGGAAGTGACTTCCAAGTTAAACTAGTAAATTAAAAATTTAGCTAAGCCTTTCACATTCAGGAACCATAGTGCATTGGCTGAGTGAAGAGTGAAAAACCAAATCATTACATACACTTATCAAGGAATGAGAAATTTAGCATAGAGGAATGTCTTTTACCCTTCATTTTATTTATAATTTTGCAGTAAAATTGTCAAGCTTTCCTGAATTCATTCCCAGAAAGTAGTAGTGAGCTGAACTTAAGAACGCCTGCAAAGAGAACTCATTCAGGAGTTCTGAATGTCATAATTAGCAGACATTGAAATTTCATAGAAAATACAAGTACAACTCTGTAGACATGATTTGCACCTCAAAGTACAAAAAAATGGCAAAGTTTGGAAATGATTCTCTGTGTTTCAATGAGAATGTTAATACTATCATTACTTAACATCCGTACAATTAACTACATATGCAGGCACTATCCAGGAAAGATCCTTGTGGAGCTGGGGGGAAGAAACAATCCATTGCAGTGGCACCTAATCTTTGGATGAGATAGCTGAGTGTTACTGCAAAATAAACAATATTAATCACTGCTACGCAAACAATTCTGTGCAATTTACTTCAGAAAACACGAGCAGTAGTCTTACAGGTTATCTTTCACATTAAACTAAATGTTGTAACAGTCTTTCTAGCCTTTAGAACTCAACCTTTAGCAAGCTAATATGCAACATTTGTAATCTGATAGAAAAATCACGCTTTTGCACAAACACTGATTTCTACAAACCCTTCTCTTCTACTTCCGTACAGCTTCCAAACACATCACCCTCTGAACAGAGCAACCATACCAACTTAATTAACTTTAGGAAATATACTCAAAGGTTTATTGCATACTGTAACACACATTTTAGGCTTTCACAACCACAAATATGAGTCTGATTATCAATACACATTTTTAGTACACAAGAGATATACCCTTTAGGCAAACACTGCACACCAATTCACCCTGACCAACATACCACTTTCTTTCCATTTTAACTGCACAGTTAACCCTTTATCTAATTTCCTTCCAAATCACCATATTCATTCCCAAATCAACAGTTGGATTCCTTGGATATAATATAAACCAGCTTTTATTTTCCACAGATTTTCCTTGTTTTCCTCATGATGGATAATGTGGCAGAGGAATAGAGCATATCTACTTTAAACCATAGTGATGTCCTGTAGTGATCTAGTCACAGTTTTGACTTCTTTGACTCACAACTGCTACACCCTTGGGAGAATAAAATATAACATTGTAAGCATCCCTACTTCTTAGCCAGCACGCATAGAGAAGACAGATAAAAAAAAAACTTTATAAAGAGCGTATTCAGACCAGAGTTACAAAAATAGTGTTATTAATTAAAAAATTAAATTACAGAGGAAAGTATATAAAGTAGAAAAGAAACAGAGGTAAAGAGAAAACATAGGAGCATTAGAGGTGACAAATCTCTTTGTGAAAAAAAAACAACTTCAGTAAAGTTATAGTGCTTCTTCCTCTGTGCCTTCCTTTCCCATATGGAAATATCTGGTTTAACCATCCCTATGTCAGATCTCATGCTGTGTGACTATTCCCACATTTCTCTCTGCAGCCCTTCCTTGGTTTGGGAAGAACCGATGAGAAACTGTAGAGCTGCATTGGAGCTGGAAGGACAAGTTCTGCCAGTGCCCCAGAACATGAGGCCTAAACCCTCTTTCCATTCATCCTGCACCAGAACAATCTGCAATTGAACACAATGACAAATGAGGGACATCTGCTTTGATGTATTTCCAGCATAGCACACCAATAGGAAATAATTTTTCATATTGCCAAACTCTGTCTATTGATAGAAAAGTTATCAAGTGTAAAAAACTCTGCCTGAGAAAGAAAAAGAAAGGGCTTGTAGTGTGATATAGGAGGACACGTAAGCTTCATTTTGAAGTACACAGACACACCTATATATGAAAGCATCATATATTAAATATCACACAGCAATCACGTGATAATAACATCCTGTATCTTTATCCACACAGTTACATTTTTTTAGTTGTTGAACTAAGACTAGGGGGCAGGACTTCAACGGCTGTTTATTGCTACTTATCAAAATCAAAACTAGTATTAGACTAAAAGGTCCAGATGCAGTGCTGATGGAATCTAGCATAAACCCTGAGACAGTGTTAAAATTGGGGAAAACCAGCAGAACTGAAGCAAAACAAAATTTCCATCCATGAGACACTGTTTATTATTAGATTGTCATCAGCCATGGAAAAACAGAGTGATAAACACTGTTCTGAATCACAGAATCACTTAGGATGGAAAAGACCTCTGAGTTCAGCAAGTCCAACTTCAAGACATAAAGTGTGTGGATTAGCATAGATAGATCTTTCCCAGACTTATTTAATCACTGCTAGAATAAAAAATTTATGCCTCAAGTAACATTTTTGAAGGAATATAAACTTTTACACCGATGTCCTGCATCTGACACAATGTTCTAAGCAGCATTAATATCTCAAAAATGTTTAATTTCTGTGGGGTCTCCATCAGCATTATAAATGTTCTCCTAAACTTCTGGCCACAAATAAGTTAAACTGAAAATTCAATCACTTCCAGCGATGAATACATTAGGAAAAGTATTCTACCTCACTACACTTTGGCTGTATTTACATTAGCAAGTACAGCACCAAAAAAGTATTAGATTTGTAAAGGGATTTTCTTCTAGGGAACTGGTATGAGCATTTATATGCATGTTGGGTTTTTACTTCTGGCTAGATCTAGTCTAGATTTGTGGACTAAAGGATTCTAGGATGTATGTTCTTTAATTTCATTAAATAAATCCATTTGCGTGCTCAGAGAGTGCTGTACAATAAATGCTAATCTGCAGAAAATGAAGGCAGTTCAAATTGCACTCCTAAACTGAACGGATGTGCTACTGCACAAACACCTTTTCTTACAGGCAGGAGATCCCACAGAACTACGAGGCACAGGACTGGTTAAATCTGAAACATTGATTGTACTCTCTCTGGGTCAGCATGTTTCTTAGGCCTCCAAATAATTATGTCATATTTTTTAAGAATTATCATTCTTAAGCACCTGTTCACTAGTAGCTAGTTCCTTAATCTGGTTACATAGATCACATCTGTGTACACTAATTGCACTATTGCCATAAGATGTTTAGGGAATTGCAGCTAAGGCAGTTGCCAATAAACTTCAAATTCACTCTCTCTGTGTGACACCTAAGCAAAACTGCAAAAGGGGAACAGAATACCACATGTGAAATAATATTCTTCCTCCAAGGCTTTCATGAAAATGCACTATAGGTTCCAAAAAGCACTTCTATTTTCTGATGAGGGCTGATAACACATTGCTCCAAGTAAGTTCAGTAACAGCAGCAAGCCAAGGATCCAGTCCACTTATCAGGTAAGAAGATGGTGGCTACAAGTCTTTATGCAAAGGAAACTGGATTAAATTTAACCCATTAGACTACACTGCACCTCTGGGGAAGCAGAAATTCTGAAAGGAAGAATTTAAAAAGGCCTAGGAAACAACTGCATGCAAAGACCAGAAGATTGTTCCATTATAAAGAATAGTGATCACTAAATTAGTCTAAGCAAATTTTTGAATTGTTTGATGAATTGTGAACAAAATCTGTGATTTCCATAAAATGAGCACTTCCCAGCTAAAGGGCTGGAAAATAGCTAACTTATGAACAGGGAGTGAGATAAAGTCAGTGTCAACTTGAAATATCAAGATGAATATGCCAGCTGACTTGGTTTATTTATCATACCAATTGACAAGGACAGCGAGAAGGGGAAAGAAGCCTCATCATCATAATCCGGTCTTTATTGAAACAGCCAGTCACAGCATGCCATTATCCCCAGTCTCATGATACTCATTTCCAACAAAAGCACCGTGAAATTACAGAAAGGAGGAGTAGGTAGCAGAAAAGATAAACCTGCAAGCCTTTTATCTGCAAAAGCTTCTCTTTTAATCTGATTCAGGTCACAAAAGATAGTGGTTTCAATCAAACGTTCTTACCAATAAGATACCACATAGCTCAGTCTAAAAGGCACAGACCAAAAACTAAAACACCAGAATTTTGACAGAATAACTAAAATGCGTTCATTAAATGATCTGGGAAAACCCAAATTGTGGGTTTTCTTTCGATTTTGTGATTCTGATAGTAGTTTCAGACCCAGAGGTACCTTCAGTGCCTGCTGATTTAACAGTGAAGGTGTGCTCAGCCACATGAGGCACTTACACCTCCATGGGCTATAACCCATAGTCCTAATTCAGAAGTTTATGTCAGAATAAAGTCACAGAATTCTCATTATCATTTTAGGTATCAATTACTGGCTGGACTCTACAAATGCCACCCTGCAACATCTTGCAATTACTCAGCCTCTTTTGCAGGCACAGAATTTTACCCATGTGATCACAAGAGAAGGGCATGGGGCATTTTCTAAATTTGAAAGAAGCCTTTGTAAGGCATTTTTTAAAGTGTATATCAATTTTTCTTGCCTCCTGTCAGTTAGTGAAAACTGCTGAGAGAAGTAAGAATCTCTCTGAATACTTTCTCAGAACTTTATTTAATGGTAGAGAGGGTGATACCAGGAGACAACTTTTTTTTTAATTCTGAAAAACTGTCATAAGAAAATCAATATATATTTGTTTCAATTAACAAATGGAGCCAAACAGCAAAAGAAGCTCCTTTTTATTCCCCTTTATCCTAACTCTAAACCAAAATGAATACTAATGTAATAATGCTACATCAAACACTGATGAATTTACACTGGCAAAGTCTTGGTTGCATGATGACAGCACTCCCCCAGTGAATAACTGCACAGTGCATTGTCCCTTCTAGAGCTCAACTTCAAAGCCCTTGAAAATCTCCTTTGAGTTTTGAACCTTCCAGATCAAAGCCTTGGAGTTCATTTATACTTTTAGGATCAGATGAAGGCAGGCAGGAAGACAGCCGTGATTTAAAGGATAAATCACTTCAGAACAATGTCTATGAGCATTTTCTATGGCATTACACTTGAAATTAGGTTTAGAAAGCAATACCACACAGACACATATTCAGCTTCAGGAAAACTGAGGAAAATAACATTATTTTTTAACTTTCCCAGTGGAATTTACCACTCTACTTTGCAAGTCTGTTTACAAAATAATCCTCCCCACACGTCTAAGCCAAATGTCTTGATGGCTCACACCCACGACAACTCATACATAGGCTGGGATTTAATCTTTACTGCATTAGAGAAAAAGAAAGATTTCAGTGTTTAAAAAACCCAAATGTACGCAGATATCTAAAAAAAAATAAGCGTTCCCCCATCAAACAAACAAACACCCTCTGGACCAAGCCTGTGGTTTGATCTGCAGGCAAGCTAGATCAAAGCATGCCTTGTCCAATCCTGCTGCACATGCATGGTT
Organism: Lepidothrix coronata; assembly: GCF_001604755.1. NCBI lineage: Eukaryota > Metazoa > Chordata > Aves > Passeriformes > Pipridae > Lepidothrix > Lepidothrix coronata. The sequence goes on from NW_016690388.1 coordinate 884,479, forward strand.
GAAAAGGACAAAAATAAGCCCTACAGCAACTCTGCTCAGGCTGAACAACGAAATCATGAGTTCAGATACATTCTACATATTTATTCCAATATTTATAGACTCTTCAGGTGGGTTTAAACATAGAAAAGCAATAATCGACCCAGCATGGTACTCAGACTCAAAAGCACTCACATGGCTGATGACAAAGGGTGGTCTAAGGCCTTGACTGCTTCTCTTGACTGATTGTATAAAAGATTCAAGCCCAGAACAGCTTGGGGCCTGGTCTGGAAGTAAGATACCCTGTAAGTGGCTTAATATTAGGAAGTCTGTAGCAGAGCTGAGAAGCAGATACAACAGCATCTTGCCACTGCTGCTTCTCTATCCTTGCAATGCTCAAGTCACCTTTGCACCTTCAGAAGGGAAATTATGCAGGGACTTGTCTAATTCTTGAGACTTCACTTCTCATTCACAACTAGTAATGCTTTTCCTTTTGTGAACAGTGTATCCTAGTGGGCACTGATCTGTGGGGAAGAGCAAGATGTCCAGTGTGAATATTATACTGGGCTCAGTGTTTTAGACAACACAATCTTGGTATTTTAAAGGCCTAATAAAGGAAAATGCTTTTTCTAACTCTATACACACAACATCAGTGAAAAAGAATTTTACTTTTCTAAATCCTCCTTTGGATAGTTTGTGAACCCTCTGCACAAGAGATGAAAATTTCTGAATGGAAACTTTTAAGATCTAAACAACCTCCACTGACAAGGTTTTCTGAGTTTGGATAACAGTCTGGCATTGGGTCACTGGCAAAAAATTGGTCAGGGTAGAGTCTGTATGAGAGTTTGGGAGAGAGTCTCTATGGAACTCTGAAGAGATAACCCTATGAATAAGATTAAACCCCAACATTTTACATAGTGCTTTTAACAAATTAAACTTCTAGACTATAAAATTATTTAATAATGTCCTAGTACTACATTCAATTAATACTTTCTTGTTTCTTCTTACTGTCAGTCAGGACAAATACAACCAACTGATTTGCACCTTCCACTAATAAGAGCAAAATTCTCTCTAAAGGCCTCACAAAAGTCAGTGGGTTCATACAAGTTTGATTAACTACTATTAATACAAAGAAACACTACAGCACTCACAAAAAAAAAAAATTCTGATTTATTTCCTATTTAATAAAAACAAAACTTGAAAGAAGCCAACAGCTGAATGGAAAAAAATTATTTTTCTTACTAGTTGTCTGTTAAGTATGGCAAGCTGTTGAAGAAAAATAGCACAACTTGCTTCCATATAAACAAGACAAGGACTTAGAGAAATTTCACCTTTTGATGTGACCAACAGAAATACTGGAAACAGATGATGCAATTTTTGCCCTATGTTTTAATCATATGAGTTATCCTAGGCAAACAAAGTACCTCCCCCTTTAGAAAGCTTCCCTTGGGCAGTCTCTTAGTCACAACTACAACAGTGTGTGCACTCCATGTAAATTAACTCTTTCCCTGCCCTTGTCCAAGGCTGTAGAAATGCATATGCTGCATTAGAGTGGGATTTTAGAAATGTTGACTGAATATACATAGATGGAAGCAGAGTGAGGCCAACCCTTAACTGCCATGTATGCATCCAAGTGCTACTAGCAGCTGATGTTAAATACTAGGGCAAGATACGGCTGTTTGGAGAAAAGCAAAAAATGTCAATCTACTGTAACTGGTCACTTGACCTACACACTCTAAACGAGCAAGCAGAGTCCACCTGGCTTATCAATCTTTGTATAGTTCAGACTTTATCCAGTGACCAGTGACAGAACATGAGGGAATTGCCTGAAGTTGTGTCAGGAGAGGTTTAGGATGGATATTAGAAAAAGGTTCTTCACCCAGATGGTGGTTTGGCACTGGAAGAGGCTCCCCAGGGAAGTGGTGACAGCACCAAGACTGACAGAGTTAAGAAGCATTGGGATGATACTCTCAGGCACATGGTGTGACTCCTGGGGATGGTCCTGTGCAGGGCTAAGGGTTGAACTCTACCATCCACATGAGTCCCTTCCAACTAAGAATACTCTGTGATTCTGGGGTTTTCCTTTTGTTGTTGTTGTTGCTTTTTGAGGTTGTCCTTTCAGATGCAGGAATTCTGCCAGGATGCAGAAGGATTTATAAAACTAATGCAGTACAGAAAAGCAGACACCCACAAGCAGTGGATAGCTTGGGTACCCAATGGAAAATGGCTTTTATGTGTTCCTGCTTCCTCCTCCAAAGACTTCCATTTGTAGAACACACTGTAGTCAACTAGACAGATTACACACATAGGTGACTAGCTCTGGTTGTGACAAAATATTTTAACTTTTAGTAAATCATTAGGATTTGTTCCTTAGCTAAAAGAAGACTGAGAGTCAGCAGTGAAGATATGGAGAGTCCAAGAAGTAACACAGACCCAAGAACATCTAAAAATTAGACACTTTCCTAACAAAGTAGACACAAAGCACAACTTCCCTAATATCTTTTCCTTTCACCCCTGCAATTCCTGTACAGAGGAACAACTTCCACTGGATAGCACCGAAGTAAAAGCTGAATTAGCTAAACACAACCCTGAATTTGTTCAAACTTCCATAACTACACAACCTGGAACTTAAACCAGCCTGAAGAATCCTGCTCCTCAACAACAGAGAAGGAAGAGAAACAAAAGAGCAAGAGAAAGAGCCATCTCTACAGTTGCCTACTTGGATTTCCTTACAGGGAAGCTACATATCCATGCCTATGGACAGCAACTAATGATAGCTAAAATATTTTCCTACCAAATATTTAGATCTTAGCCAATTGCTTTCAATTAAAATTGAGTTTTAACTATTTAAGTATTTTATTTTGAAATCATTTAAACATGGATAACAAAATCTGTACAACATCTATTGGGTCAGAATTCCAAAAATTAAAAAAAAAGAATTATTAATGACTATGTGATTACTAAATACTGTGGCATGCTCAGGCAAACTCCTCCTAAAATTTAATGGGAAAAGATATACATTGACCATTTGTCAATTTTTTTTTTTTACAGAGACATCTAAACTAACCCCACAATTTGTATGTTTGTTTTGGTATTGAAAGGAGCACTCTTTTTCTTGTATACTTGCCTCCAAAAACTTTTCCTCTTCTCAGTTATGTGCATATCTATACTTTCTTGCCCTGCACTCACCTCAAGGATAGGTCCTAAGAGTTAAAAATCCTTTGACATGAACAGTAGTACTTAAAATAATAGAACACAACGTAGCAGGAAAATATATGCCAATTATCTGAGGAGAATGCAGAAAGCTTCTAATTTATCAAAGGCTTTATATTTTATTGCAAGAATTAAGGAAAACATTGAAACTTCATTTAGACGACGAAAAATGTCAATGTAAATCCTGAACACATTGAAGCAAATACTGCTATGCTGGATTAGAAAAGAGCAATGTTTCAAAGCATCATATTTTTTATTCTGTCACTTACTGCATACAGTATCTTATTTCAGAAAGGAAGGGAAAACATCAGCAACTCAAAGCCAGGATTTCTGAAGGAAAAAAAACCACTCAACTCCCCCCAACACCCCCCTCCCCCCCAAAAACCAAACCTCCCTCTATGGAATGTGGTTTTGGGACAAAAAAGCTACTGACTATGAAAATATGACATTTACATTAACATGTAATTAATTTGGAGAAAGTGGGCACAAAGGTACATTGCAATTGTAGCTATGCAGAGGCCTTTATTGCTCAGAATGCCATAGGAGTGCAAAATAAGGCTAAAACCTCAGTACAGACTACAGTCCAAGTGTAATTTTTAACTCTCATAATGATAAACAATTACTCAAAAGGTTACCAGAAATCTCAGTATGTTCTTCTCTGTAAAATCAGGGGCTTTAATCAAGTGCTAAAACAGAATTGCATTTGTTGGTAGTTTATCTACTAGAAATGGTGAAGGCTAAAGTAGCTCAAAATAGATGGAGAGCTCCCCTATCCTTTTCCTTTTCATATAACAAGGATTGGGAGAAAGAGACATATTAGGTGTAAGGTTTTAAAGTGAAAACATTCAAAGTAGGCAAAAGTCCATCTGCTGAAAGGCAACATAACAACAGATAAATTACCAAGCACAGAAGCTCCATCCTATACACTTTCTTCTACAGAAACCTTGTCCTGGTTTCATCTGGGACAGAATTCATATTCCCTGTTATTGTGCTGGAGTTTTTCCCCTCCCTGGGTACATATAAAAACTCATTTAAAAACTTCATGGATTACCTGTGTCTCTATTTTGCCAAGCAATTTTTTCTCTCACTCAGTGACCTGGTGCAGGCATGGTTGCAAAATAACAGTTTTACTGAATAACAACACGATTTCCTACCTAATAAGAAGATGAGCCCTCACCTCTCCCAGCTGTTGAACCTGTTTCAAGTATTGGTAACTAATTAGCTGAACTAACCAGTTTAGCAGCTCAACTTCAGACCAGCACACACAGATATCTGCACTGGGAGGTCCAAAGAGATAAGGTCGTGTAACCATAGTTAATTCAGGGCAACTTGTCCCTGCAGGGAAAGCAAAAATCTGCAGCCAGTAGAGTTTCCCATGCCTTGACCTCAGTGTTGCATGACAGTGCTGCTGCAATAATGACTTCAAAGAGGCCTTGAGATTTGAAATCAAATCCAACATAATGCTTTTAAGCTGAAGACCTCCCAAACGTTTGTGGCCTGCTCTACTCATCTTCTACAATCTCCTGATTAATCAACTCGCAAAGCCCAGTGGTTTCAAAAATCAAAAGTTGAGTGATCTCAGAAAAAACAGGCCTCACAGAAACCTTGCCCAGAGGATGAAGGTGACAAACTGCTGTAAACCTCTCATCTCCCAAATACCAGATAAGCAAACTAGAGATGCTATAACTCATTTTCTTCAAATTAAAAGGGTAGTTCTGAGAATATAAACACATGAACTCAACTCATCCTTCATTCAGTAAGTGAATAATTATGATTCACAGAATTCAATAATATCTGTTTGGATATCACTCTGCCATAAATACATCTCATGAAGTAGCACACCAAGGAAAGTACTTTGACATTTCTTAGACTTAGAGATTTTGAGGTAGCATTTTATGCCATTGTTTGGGCATAAAATGCTGAATAGATATAGTCAAAAGAGAGACTGAAAAGAAAGCTTTGAAATCTTTTCACAGCCTTTTAAAGAGACTCGTCATTTCACCAAAAAGTATTGATTTGTTTTTTTAAGTGTTGAAAAAATTGGACTAGCCTTGTGTCTGATAATGAATTGAAAAACTAAACCAAAAGATTTTCAGCAAATTATTATGAATTGTTTGTAGTTCTAAACCCAAAAGGTGAAACCAGACATGTGAATAATATTACATTACCCTCCTGAGCAGTTCATAAGTAGGCCAGGGATGCCTATTTACTGGTTACAAAGTAGATAGTGTTATTAGGTGAGTAAAGGAGATAATGATTCAAAAACTGACTGCCTGACTTCAAAGTAACTGCACACACTCCTGAAGGATTCAGAATCCTAGTGAGGACTTTTATGGACATAGCACTGTACATTTATCCTGCTTTGACTTCTCTAAGTATCTGCTGCTGACCACAGATGGACAAGGAAGTTGGATAGGTCTTCAGTTTGTATCAGCATTGCCACTCTTCTGTTCACAAGGATGTTGCCCCTCATTATTTTACTATGTAAGAGCCCACACACCTCCCTGGGGCACAGAATCCCGTTTCATACATTCATATACTGTGTTCTGCTCTTCCTGCTGCACATGTCTTGTTCCATTTAACAAAATTGGCAGTACTAGCCTACTAAAAGATGTTGAACAGCTGATACACAAGTGATCTGTTCTTATTCAGATTAACATTAATGTACATACAACTCCACTTTAAAAATATTTTCCAGCTTGCAAAGTCAGTCAAGTGTGATGTTATCTGTTTATGTGTAAGCACTAGTGCCACTTGAGACACTATTATCCATCTGAAATGTTTGCACAGGGCTTCAGGCAGGAGAAAAGATTGATTAGGGACTTGCACCCTTCAGAAACAGTAGCCAGGAGCCAGGTGGGATACCTTAGTGTCTCAAAGGACAACAGACACTTACATTTAGGTAACCAAATCCCACCCTGAATGAGACAACTACAGCTGTTCAACATGCAAACAGCTTTCTTGTGCATCTACTCCAAACACATTAATGAAACTGTAGCCAAGCAATTAAAGAATGCATTCCTAAGTGCTACCAATTTGAAATAAACAGCAAACTGAGACAGTGTTGTTTCAGTCTTGCCAAGGTATCACTTTGACAGGAAAACAGATATCTTTTTCATTTTTCCTAAGATATTTTGTATTTCATTATATGTCACTACACAATTCTAAAATATTTTATGCATTCTGAAGCATAAAGCAAATATCTGTTACTGAATTATCAACCAGCTTTAAACATTACGCTTATGTGTGCAGTGACTGAATTGATATCACAAGACAATTATAAATCTGACATGCCTTGGTTTCCAAACACTAGCCTCTTCAAGTACATGAGTTTGTGGTCTCTGTAATGAATATTACTTATCTTTATAGCATCAATAGTGTCCTATTTACTTCATGGACAAGTTAAGTCATGACCCCTGTCTGCTCCAGACTGTCAGCGGGAATCAGACCTGAAATATTAAATATCAAGAAGTACAGCTTTGTGCATAAAAATCCTCCTTTAACTCTGTGATAAAAAACAGACTGCGTGGTTGCTGAGATCAGCTGCTAGTTAGTCATGACCACATAGTCAGGCCTTTTCATTCCAGTTTAGTAATGCCCAGACAACATGAGAAAGAGAAAACATTAACACTGGACTGTGACAATTAGAGTATTCTGTGTATCTTGTTAATAAAAGAAAAATACATCTATGGATATATACGTATGTGTGAGTATAAATACATACAGTTGTTACTGTTTAATCCTACCTTGGAAGATAACCCTAAATATGGGCCTTTGGAAACCATGTCCAATTTTTTTTTTTCCTATTTCAAGTCTATCATTTCTCCTGCATTGCTTTACATACCTTCACCATCCTTACTAGCTCTGGGTGTAGGATATTCATGGTGCAGGATATTCAAAAACTCTGGGCAAACAGCTACTGCACACAGCCTGAGTGGTGTCTGTGGAGCCACCCTGGATGCACCCACTGATTCCTGCAGCCAAGTGGGAAAACACCACCACAGAATCACCTGGGGTATTATCCATGACTTACACAGGAGAAGAAGCATGTTTTCCTCTCATGTGTGAGAAAAGAGGAAAATGTAGCATAATACATCTGTGGAAGATGGGTTTGGATTGCTGGAACATTCAGTACCATAGTTATATTCCAAGGAGTAAGAAACTTATATAGTGAAAATGCTTCACTTTTGCAACACATTCTACTACACAGGTTTGCATAAAGCATCTATTTTTCATGCTAATACACTCTACTGTTTGTTTATAAGTAGTAACAGAAGTGAAGACAGTCGAGAGCTGCCCTCTTAAAGCTCAGCCCAAATGGCTGATGAAGTGTGTGTGTGTGTGTGTGTGTGTGTGTGTGTGCATCCCCCAGCTGGCTCGGTGTCACATACAGAGAAGTGTGCAAATAAGTAAAGAAAATAAATTAGTGTCTGACTGCAAAATGCTCCTATAAATTTCCCACACAACAGCACTTCTGTGATTAATCCTGACACAAAGTAAAACATTTAGCAGTCAAACATTTAGCACTCAAACATCTGCAAACAGTAGAACGCATGAAAAATGTCCTTGTTTGTAGCTGCTCCTGTGTCGATTATCTGCACTCTAACAAGGATTACATTTACACTGTAAGTGTTTTCCTCTTTGGAGAACAACTCCTTCGAGTTTCTCTCCACTATCTGACTGCCAGTATTCATTATAAATCTAGGAATTTAATATATTTCAGACTTCTGCTCTAGCAAATGGAACTGAGCTTGGCCAGTGGGTTCAAAAGTTATTGGTGAAGACAGAAGGAGAAAGAGGGGGAAGGAGGGAGGAGACTGACAAAAACAGAGACACAGAGGGGATGATCTCATAACCCTCGTTTCCTTGGGAAACCATGAAAATATAACCAGTACAGTTCAACTATGATACGTAAGAGCTGGATGAGAGTAATGCCTTTTTCTCATTCTTTCACATGCCACAAATATGGAATATACATTTAAACAATAACCTTATTATAGCTTCTGGAAAAACTATGAAATAAACCTTAGTAACTAGAATATATACACATGGGCTGCAGAGCACAAAAGCAGTCCACTCTCACCTTGCAGACCATATCTGTCAGCTCAACAAACACAAATGGAAATCAACTCCACTTACTTACACTTCTATGCGCAGGATCAATGGAATGGTGAGTGATCTTTGCAAAGACAAAGATCAAAGAGTGGAAAAGTATAAGAAAGGCTGGTGCACACACACAAACTGTTTTCATCAAACCTCTATAATGTGGTTGTACCAAAACAGATTTTCTTAAGATGTATGACTCAGGATGATGACCCTTCCAAAACACCAAAATCCTGCAGCGTGAGATCCAAAAGTATTATTTCTTTTTATTACTGTTACTACTTCTTCTACTACTACTAATAATATAGCAACTTAAAATACATTATGTATGTGCATTTTCATGAATGTATCCTATGACAAAATATTTTTCCCAGCTGGAAAAAAAAATCCAAACAGGCTTAAGTTTTGGGGAAATGCTTCTTCCACATAGCAATAAAAAATGGGTAGTTTCAACTTAAATGAAAACATCTTGCAAAGCTATAAACATTTTAAAAAATGAAAATGAGAGTGAGAATTGAATCCCTTTTCATTCTAGTTACTGTTCCATATACCTTCTCTAATTATACAGTCATATTCAAGGACAGATTGTCAACAAAACTGAAAAACAACAAAAAGAAACTTGGCACAGATAACTGGAGTTGGAAAAGGTTAAATCTTGCACTTAACTGCCCAGTGAACAGAAAAGAACAGATTTCTTAGTGTTGTATGCTGATCACATCTGAAAATCTATCTTAAATAAATATATCAGAGAAAAAAGGAAGAAAACCAAGATACCTCTATTTTGATCAAGTCAGGTTTTAAAGCCTAAATTAAGAGAAGAAAGGAAAAAGACAGTTTTGATTATTACACAGGGATGTCGAGATACTGCAGACAGTTGTCAGGAAATCTTAGGCCACATTTTAATACTAGAACTGAGTTTTTGCTTTGGGTATCCAAATACGCAAATTTATCTACTTTTAAATATTTTATCAAAGGAACAATTTACATCTCCAAGCATAACACTATCATAATTTTAGACACATTATACCTAAGAAAGAAGGGAAGGTTTTGTATACAATGTGTGTTGGCTTTCACCTTTAAAATAACATTCAACTATTACTGACATTTCTACAGTTCAAGAAAAAACATTATAATACATATTCCTTTGAGTAGCATTCCTTCTCATAAAACCAATAAAAAAACCAAGCTCCTCCCTCCTCAAATGCAAAAGAACCTAGAAACACCATTCACTTGAAGGTGGAATCACTTGGTTAGTAATTTTAACTGTAAGATACAAGACATTTTAAAGAATTCCATGGAGACAAATTAAAGCAGAGAAGTTCAATGTAACTCATTCTTTTGGTGTCTGAGCGCCCTCTGCATCTTTTTAGGTGCATGTTGATTTAAATGTATGCATTAAACATATTCCCAATTGCTTTTTTTCTTCTTGCCAACCACTCCCAGGCATAATTTTTCTTTCTGTTTTGAGGAGTAGTGGGAAGTAGGGAATGCATCTCCTTACTTGGGAATGAAAGAGGTCAGTCACAGTCAGCGCATGGGGCAAGAGTGGAAGGACGAGTTTTTCTTCTCTCCTTAGCCCTTCCATAGAGAGTGACACCTGTAAAGTGACCTGTGGGGGGTTGTGACACTGTTATATGGCAATGGCTGAGCTTCACCCTCAAATTCTCACACTGAATGGCCAAGTCTAGAACCGGCCAGGACAGAACTACAGGACAGCCAGAGCTTTCACTTCAACACATCAACAGAAGCTGGCTGTGCAGTCAAATTGCTGGCTGCTTTTGTCTCCTGGGTCCTTTATCAAATCAAATGATGTGAGAGAAAAACTGCTAGCTAGTAACAGCCGGAAGTTTTGGCAATTTTATTTTATTTTTTTGCAAGACAATTACATTGCATAATTCTCTACATTAGAAATAGTTAGAACAGCAGAAAAGTACATGCAATATATATTGCTTACAAAATATCTCAGCAGTCAGTGAACTGTTCACACAAGATTTGGGCTTCAGGGATTTTTTGTGCTTTTACTAAACAGTATTGCAGCAACTGCAGTTTCAGAAGCACTGACCACAGACACAGATGAAAGATCATCTGCCAGTGAGGACACAGTAAATCCAATAGGAACAGGCTCAGTTGTTCTTAAATAGGTTTTAGCCAGCCTTAAAGAGCCACTGATAATGTGAGGCTTTGAGCATGCAGGGTTTCAACAAAGTTCAAGGAATACAGAATAAGAAATATGTGGGTGTTTGGATCATATAGAAATTACTGTGCACAGTAGAAAAAAATGGACATCTGGGATGATTTTGACCTATGTCTCAGTGAACTCTACTTTACACCAATTTCTAACTACATTATTTACTCTAGGATGTGCAGCCTCCAATTCTAGAGACTGAGGAAAACAGCTTCTCTGAGCTGCTTAGGATGATGCACCGATTTTTTCTGTTCTGAGATGCATCCATAGCATATATATACTGGCCTATCCTCCCCCTTCATCACCTCTTGAACAGAGCTTCCAAAAATACCTTTTGCAGTAGTTTTGTGAGAAACCATCATGAGCCAAAACCAAAACTCTCTAAAGGGTAGATCCTCACCAGTTGTGATACAGGAAGTTTCTCAATCTGAGGAAGAATTCTCTGATGAAAACAAGGATGTGATCCCTTTAATACCATACCTTCCGTGCCATTTACTGAATATGTAATGGGAGACCCAGGTTCAGCTGCATGCCCTGCTGATTTATGGTGGAGGAACTTAGAACTCAGTCTCCCACAGTCATATAAAATAATATTCCCTCTTCTGAAAAAAAAAATCACACATTTTTCTAGACAACGGTCCTACTGCATCCTTTTCAGTGATACAGAGTTCTCTTTCCATTTGAGTCAATCTGCTTTCTGTATTTTTTATCAATCTTAAAAGCCAAAATACATTAAAGATTCTCTCTTTCCTGCAGCATATGCTGGCAATCACCTGGCAAGGAGATACTGGCACCATCATTAACTGAAGAACAAAATGTTACTTTTTTTCACTAACTACTTGGAAAATAAGAATACCTTGGGTAAACCTTTCCACGCTCGTCACAATACAACATTTACGTAAAATTATGAGGTGATTAGAGAACTGTGGGAAAAAATGCACATGGGGAGATTACTATTAATTTATTTGCAGCTACAGTATGAAATGTAATTGCAAGCAGTAGATCAGGTGCACAGCAGAAATCTTATCCAGCTGCTTGCACAAGATTGGCTGCTTGAGAGACTTCCTTCACCAGCAGAGTCGGGTGCTTTGCAGCTGTTCAGCTGCTGGTGTATCTGGGCCACAGTCCTCCTTAGGAAAGCAGAGCAGGTTTTGGATTCAGATCAAGTTCTGTTGCAAGCTGGGGCACACACATGGAAAGGGGGACCGGCTGGAGCAACCACAATTAAAACTCTTGAACTGAGCTACTTAGAGGAGTTAGGAGCTAAAGGCATGATCCTGCTATGTCCCACCGGACAAAAGCACCTCAGTTCCTTCTGTTGTCCTTCCCTCATATACTGCATCTCTCTTTTGATGTGGTGGGCCTCATTCTGAACCTCATTATTAGCTCTTTGAAGCAAGAACCATGCTTTCCTATAAGTTCATAAAGCACATAGTACAGCTGAACTTGCAGGGATGTTTCCAATAACAGTTCAGTCATTTAGATAATATTCTTCTAAAATGACTGAGAGTGATGCCAGCCATGTGTTGAGCAATGCTCTCTCTACCAGTAAATAAGGAACCCAGAAGTTGCATGAAGTCAACTTCCCAGAAAGCCCACAACAATCAAATTTGGTTTGTTGGCTTCAAGAAGGCACAGATCTGACATCTGCACTATTAATATTGAAAAAAGCCTCCTCCTGTTTTATCTTAGAGTGCCTGTGGTCCACTTATGTTGCCACATATCAAAAGGGCAATAAACAGCAAAGCTTAGTGATTTTATTACTGCAGTATGTTATGGTGGGAGTTAACAAATAGGTAATAAGATAGGTTTCCAGTTGTAGTTTTTAGGGTACTGTTACACACAACTCAAGAGCAATGGTGACCCAAAAAACATTACTAAACACATTTGCACTTTTTATTGTTGTGCTTACATGGAGATTTATGTAGGGTTTTTACAAACCTAAAATGGTTGTGATAATTTATGGCCACAAGATATTGCTTATAGAACAATTTTGAAACTTCTAGGTACAGACTGCCAAAAGCTATAAAATCTAGTTCTAAAACTTAGAAGAAAAGAGCAATAGGCTATTCAGTTTGTGTGTTAAACCACAGCTGTGTGCAACATACAGTAGAGTACTTTAATGCTAAATTATTCCAAGATGAATAACCTGTACAAAAAAAAAACAAACCCAAAAAAACCCCCCAAAACCCACCCAAATATTTCTTCCCGAACTTCTGCATCTCATGCTTTATACCACATTGCAAGGAGTCTGCTCCTTCATTACTTTAATAAATCCAAGAACATCTCTCTTTAGAAAACCTCCTCATTGGACACCCAAAACCCCTTATTGTCAGTAAGTATTATGGCAAGGCAGCAGCCTTTCCCAGTTTTAAGGCAACAACTCTGCTTCTGTCATAAGCCACACTTTCCACCACACATGAAAGCCAGTCTCACAATGGGTACTGAGATACAACACTTTACTGAACCATAAATGAGTTAGACTGACAGAACTTTCCAATGACAACATTCTTAAAAACATTATAATAGCATGTAAAAACTGCATTTTAATTTTGATCCTCCTAAACTACATCAACGAAAGGCAAAAAAAGATTTATGGCTTCATAACAAATAAAGTGGATGAATGTCATCTTGTCCTGCTACTTGCAGAGTCTGGGGGGGGGAGGTCAATGAGAAAATATTTCTTATTTTATTTTGTATTAAAAAAAATAAATAAAATCACAGTTAATCAGATGAACTATTTATAAGTTACAACATGTAATAAGGGATGGCAGACATTACAGTGAAAAAAAATCCCCTAATTTATTTTTACTCTGGTGGTCAGCAGAGCAGGGACAGTGGAAAACAGAGCGTAGCAAAGTGTGGCATTCCAACCTCATTCCTACTTTAATAGGCTTGATGGGGCCCTCCGTTTGCAACTGGCAAAACTCCAGAAATTACCCCACAATATATGTCTTAGCAGGCTCAGCAGGAGATCTTGCAAATAGCCTTCACCCACTCAAAGCCTTAATTTCGGCTATCCCTGCCAGACCAAAGGGGGCTGCTAGAACTGGGATATTTTCAGCAGACAACTAGGAGCACATCAGCTAAGCAACCAGTAGTTCTGTAGAGAAGATAGAGTTTTGAAGTATTTTCACATTACTAACTCTTTATTGCAGAAATGCATTTTTTTTTCCCTTAGAAAAGAGTAAACAGAATTTTTTTAAAGGCTTGGTGATTGTATGCGTGGGTACACAGTGTTTGCTCATGCAGGGCCCTCTCTTTTAAAAGTTTTAGAATTAGTAAATTAACTAAAAACCTGCTGAATATGCTGGTTTTGGGTTTTTTTTATAAACTTACAAAAAGCAGATTTTGGAAGAACTAAAAACCCCCCAACATACATAGATCTAGCAATAACTACCTTTCCCTAGGTTGTCAAATATTATGAATGCTTTATTTGAGAATAAGGTGGTGTGACATCACTTATTTGTGACAGAACAAAATTCCAGGAAGAATTACCAGCTTCTGGATAACAGCTATAAGTGGAAATTAAAGCTCTTTTGGTTATATAGGGTAGATCACCCACTATGAAATCACTGTGTTCACTCTTTTTACACAGCTTTTAGTTATCATAAAAATCTATCTTGACCTTCATTGCTCACAATTTTAAATTTGGCAGATTGCCTATTCCAAAAATAGGTAAGATATAAATCAAAATACAGAATACGACTTTTCAAGGTAGAACAGACATGAAGAATCTTACTGTCTAGCACAGTATTTCAGCAAAACATCATAACATTGAAGTACAAAAACAGTTATTATCAGTCATAAACCGTAAGTTCATCCCTAGAAATCAAGATTTCCTCAGTGGAATACTGTGTAAACAGAAGACAAGAAGGATGTCCATACAGACTCTCAATGTCACTAACATAAAAGAAAAAAAATCCCCCAGATTATTATCTTTACTTGATATTCATTATCACTTAATTCAGCTAAGTTGTTGAAATGCTTGTATTTTGAAAGGGTAGGAAAAGAAATAAAATCTTCTCAGGAGGGAATAAAGCAGAGAGCAGTTACACATGAATAAGTAAAATGTTAAGTATGCTATGAAATTATGTATGCAATTATTTGATGGTTAGTTAATTAAATTAAAAACCAGATTTAATTCTGTATAGAACTAGAGCTTTTATATATTAAACAATTACAGAAATTGCAACCAATTTAATTTCAAACTTTTGAGTTTACTGAGCCTGTGCTTCGTACCTTTTAAGGAATTCAAATGCAAGGAGTACATTTGCATATATGTCCTTGCTGATCAGAAATGAAATATGAGAGAACACTCTTAAGATCCCTGCTTGACAACTCTCTGAGGAAGCAGCTGAAACTTTAGATATCATTTTACCTCCTATACACGAACACTTTGAAACAGGCGAGGCTCCACTTAGTGTAAGCAGTAACAAAAGTGCTGCTTCACTCTGTAAAATTTATATATTAACATAAACTATTAAAGTGGTATTATTTTGGCCGTCGGATTGGATGGCTGTAGAAATTCCTTCCTCTGTGAAATAAATGGAAGAAGACTGGCATCTAACAAGCTTCATCCAATCCAATACAGAAAAGTTATCCTGAAGTCACAACCTTAAGTTGTGCCAGCTCCCCAGCAGCCACGTGGGCTCTGTATCAAACCTGTTTGCTTAATGCCAGTTCACACTTAGGATGGGCTTTCTCAGCTTTGCCTTCATCGATTCTGTCTATCCGTGAGTTTCTGAACGCCAGTGAACAAGCAGTGGATGTTCTGTAATTGCACAAAAGACAACACTTTGCACAGCAAAACCAGCAGCATGTGAAACAGCAGAGAAAACACGGAATAAAGCAGAAGCACACTTTAATAGAGGTTTGGGTGTCAGTGACAGGTTGCCGCCCACAGCAGCAATGCAGGTCCAGTTCTCCAGTAGTGCCCTGGTCTCACAGAACAGTAACCTCAGCTGCCAGACAGATACTATCATTTTTACTGCTGTAAGAGGTGTGGACACAGCTCAAGCGGGAGAGATCTGGCCTGCAGATCTCATAACTTGAAGGACAAAGGAGGGAGAACAAAGGGCAGCCCCAAGTGTTACAATGTGGAAGGAGCACCGCCAGGGCAATGGTGAGCACGTGCTCAGTTACAGCCTTTCATTAAGCACAGCAGCACCATTTCTCAGATGTCTTCCTCTTTCACAGGGCAGTGTAGCTAGAATGAAAAGCAGTTGGCTCAGGATACCAGTCAGATGTTATGGCAGAAACGTGAATATCTAACTTCTCCTGTTACTAGACCACCAAAGGGTCAACCTATTTGCCAGGATGATGCTTGTTTTCTGAAATTTGTGGGACTCGTCACTGACTCCACATGTTCAAAGAGCACGGAATAATGTCTGGGGTTTTTTTTCTTCACTCCAGATCTGCACAAGAATGTACATATTTCCTTTCAGTTTCATCACTATGGTCTGTGGTTTTATCGTCACAGCTCAGATTGTGAAAATGTTCAGCCTACACCAAGACTTTTTACTATTGTCAGCACCAGGCACCCAGCCATGCAATTCACTCCTCCTTCAGGTGATATTAAACAAACTCCTCAGCGCCTGAATCCAGAAGCCTGAGGGAAGGCTCCTGCCAGAGGTTTCAACCGGTAGAGGTGCATTCCTAGTAGGCAGGCACACACATATATACAACAAATATATACACATACATGTGGCCAGCCACACAGATCAACACAGACAGGAAAACTCAGCAGCAACGGCCTTACCCTGTTCCCCTCACTAGCTGACCAGGATGAAGGCCTGCTACAGGAAAACATATACACATGTATAAAATTTTGATCTCTTCAGTAGCTGAGCCAGACATACAAGCCCTTGAGGCCCAGAGCCCACTCCAGTTGCTGGCAGAGGTCACCCCTGCACACACCAACAAAGGCACAGGCAAACACACCAGAGATTCTGCCAGTAGCTGCTGTTAGTCTACTCAGCAATTCGTCCTTGGACCCTCTCATCTCCAGGTGTCTCACCCTGAGGCACATATGCATCCACTCACTTGACTCTCAAAAGCCCTGCAGTTTCCATCATAAATAACGTGATTCCTGCTGTTGCCACCTCAGTTCCTCTGGCCACTACCTGGCTTCCCCAGCAACCCTCTGGCTAGTCCAGCTTTGTACTGGCCAGTGATCACACACTGACCTGCAAACCCTCCCTCGTTCCAGCTGCAGACTCCACGGATGAACAACCCCTGTGAGTCACGGTCTGACTTCTGTTGCTGACTGCTGCACTCACACACAGAACAGAGTCCCTCAAAAAAGAGCAAAGGTTCCTCAGAAGACAGGACAGTCCATGCCAATCAGATAGAGGGCAAGGCCAGACAGGTGTACCGAGAAGAAACTGTTTACATGCGACCGATCTATTTTCTCTCCTCTTCCCTCTACTTTCCATACTTCTTTTTCCTCAAACCACCTAGATGTTTCCCCTTTGTCCACCTTTGTTTCCTCCACATAACAACCCACAGTAAATTTTCTGCTATCCCAAGATGCTCTTCCCCTGTACCCCATGATGAGTACCATACCCCAGGATGTGACCCCCTCAGTCCGTTACCTGGAGAGGTGTTCCCATCTTGGTCAGTCATGCTGGACTGTGGAGCTGATGTTCCCCTGAGACAGCCTTGGGAGGGCCCTGTCTGCTGCTGTGTCTGTTTGTGTGGACATTGTAATTTATCAAGATTTACCAGCAATATCTGCTAAACAGCTGTAAATCTCTCTCCAAAACCGTAACAGGCAAATGTCTTAAGAGACAAAATACAAACTGTGGAGGCAGGGACAAATGGCATAGGCAGAAAGCTGGTATTCCTTAAATTTGGCTACAGCTCCAGGAACTACCCAATTCCTTCTCAAGCCCCCCAGAGTGGCTTTACCCCTTGCCTGCACAGACAAAGCTAATGAGCACATTTAGAGCTTGAGCTTTACCTAGTCCTGGTGCTCAGAAATGTGGAATATGTAAAAGTCTCCCAAAAAAACCAGGCTCCAGTGCTGAGGAGGCTCAGCCTCCTAATCCCACTGCATTCAAAAGAAAGCTGCTTTGTTTACATGAATTTGGCTTTCAGAGTTTTTCACCAACAATCTGGACAAATTTAAATCAGTAGAACATTCAGGCAAAGTTACAGATTTCAGAGCACAGAGAGTTTAATGTGCAGAATCTCCTAACATACAACAGATATTCCTTAAACTGCAAACTAAGGCTAGAGAGCTGTTTTGTAGAAAGAAAAACTGCAACAGATCAAGATTTTCTGGATAATGGGAGTCTTGAAAGAATATAAAGCCATAGCTGCCTTGTCTGACAATAAGTGTTGTTTGAGATATCACTAGACACTGTACAAAACCACAGGGAATGACTGAAAGAGTAGGTTGCTGGGCTGTAGCTGAGCAGCAGAGACTAAGTGTAGCCAGGACACTTAAATCTAGGCAAATAATTTTCAAACTCATAAGTCATAAGGTATCACAGTGTTCTAGGCAGCTAAGGGAACTAGAAATGCAAGCAGAATATATAATTTCCTTGTACCCCAACAGCAAATGGAAGCACTGAGACAACGGCAGGTTTTACTATCACTGACTTCCAAGTATGCCAGATCCTTATTTCCTGAGGGATCCGTGCTTTTATTTCTCAGAAAGATATTTGTGCAAATATGCTTTCCTTCCTTCCCTCCTCCTCCATCCCAGCTTCCCCATGTTCCACCAGTCAAAAAACATCCAGCAACAACATAAGGGCAAAAGAGGCGGGGTGGGGAAAGGGAATTGCAATGAAAAAACTCTCTGGACTACATTTTGTAATCAAATAACCTCCAGGTTCTGCTCCAGGCTAGCCTATTTTTTTCTCTGGCTGTCGGCTATTCCACCCTGCAGAAAAGGGCTGTTATTGTGCTCTGCACAGGTGCATAGAAAGACTCCTAAAGAGAACTCCCAACGAACACAAGGCATAAACAAACTCAAGTGTGGTCTTCTCTTCAAGAAAATAATTCAGCCAATGTGAAACTCCCTCCTTGTAATAAATTAGCTCCTAAGAGTATTCAAAAGCTAACCTTTGACCTCCTCCCGTATTATTCTCATGACCACCAGTGGGAGAGGAGGTCAAGTTGGTCAGTTCTTCTCACCAGTCACTGATGCCTCTTTAGCAAAGGAGGGATGGGGGAGGAGGGAAAAGAGAAAGAAAAAGAGAGGGAGGGGGGAGAAAAATCAAATTTGCTTCTCCATTGAAACATAGGCTTAGTAAGTAAACCAAAGAGGCCCAAGCCTCCCCCGGCAGGCGTCCAATTTTACAACACATTTGTAAGTGTGCTGCTGTCTAAATATACTCAACACAGGGAAATTCCACACCATGGCTACAGCCAACGGGCCAGCACTCCGCAGCCAGCTGCTGCAGGATTTTTCGGTGTTCGGTCTGCAAACTAAACCCATGGAAAGCTAATGGAAAGGCCACAGCTGGCAGCTTGTTTTGGCTGCCTCACATACATAAGGCTCGTCTCCTGATTGAAAGCATATGAAGAAGGTTAGGGTGCTAAAAATAGCATAATTTGTTAAGTGGCACATTCCACCTACTCGTGGCTGGCACATGTTAAGTTCATTCATATGCACAAGACATTCCTTGCCAACCTCTTCCAACATTTTTCACTTAGTGGGTAGCAATTTTTAGAATAACTACATCATGGTATCGTATTAGATAATCTTTGTTAATAAACCCACACATTAATTTGCTTCCCATGTCACATGCAGTTTCATAGGAAACCCCTCTTTTGATAGTTGGGATAGTTACAGAACTCCTGGTAAATGGAGTTCTCTGAAAAGTATTCCAACTATCTGTAGCTGGCCAGCACTTGATTTATTTTGCCAGCATATACATCAGGCTGAGTTGTGAAAAGAACCCACTTTTATTTTTATTTGGAGTACAAAAGCTGCTCTGTAGTTTCAGTACCTCCCATTGCCTGGATACTTCTCTGTCACCTCTGCACTTTGTATTGCTGAGGGGAAAGACTGGGACTTTCAGCAGAAAAATACATTGACTGTTTCCCTTGTCAGAATAATATTAATCTGAAAGTCCATTTCATTACCTCTAAGCAAAGATGAGCATTTTATCTCTGCATTCGACAGTATATAATAAATCTACCTGGCAAATCATCACCACTATATTCTAGCTCCTTCTTGGAACTCCATGATATGTCTTCTGAGACATTGCTTTGCAATTATTCTATAAAACCATAAACAAGCAAACATTTTTACATAAAATAAATCTAAATTACATAATTCCATTATATTTAAAAGGATAGTAGAGTTAACTGGAGATGAAAGCTGAACACATAAAAGGTAAGAGAACAAAAAAGGCAAGACATCTTCATGCAGGCAGAATGAATACATTTTTTTCCAAATGTTGTTAAAGTCATAAGGAAAAGTTTATGAAGTTTAAAGGAAAATTGTATTCTTGAGACAGAAAAAAAACCCCAACATGACATCTTTTATTTTTAAGTTACACATATTTTTAATAATTTCACATTGTTTAAACACTTTTTTCTGCTTATTTTATACTCTACAGTTCTTCCCAGTTTTGTAAAATATCCCTGAAAAAGACTAATTTATAATTTCTCATCTGAGAACTATATGAATTTTGTGATTTATCTACCAAAGTGTATGACACATACTGTTTTGAAGAATTTTTACTTTTATGAAATTAAAGTGATTTTTTATCTTCTATCTTAGTAAATCAATTTGGAATTAAATATTTCAATAATTCTAACATTAAACAGTCCATCTATTGTCTAATAGCTTTCAAATCTTTATTTCCATTTCTGTCTTTTGGGAACAATGCAAGAATATAAATAGTACTGTTGACTCTGACGTGACTCATCCCAAACCAAACCCTGATGAATTTTCCAAGACAGCAAAGACAAACTGACAGAAACCTCACAGAACCAACTACTATAAATGACCCATATGAATTGTGATGGCAAACAATTAATGTGAAAAATAAGCCACAAATCACAACAGAGTCCATAAGCACAGAATTTCTTAGTTAACTAAGGTGGTAGACAGTGGACCTAAGCTGCCTAATTTCAGGAATCTGAGTATTTCAGAATAAACATGCAGCTGCAATAATTGAAACAGGGAAGTATTCAGTGCAAGGCTACTGTTGATCTCATAGTTGCTTAATGATCTGTGTAAAACAAGCAGCACGACCGTGTATCAGTTCACACCGGATAATTCACAACAAAACACCATTATAAGGGGCCATTCTTGTCTCATATTATCAGACAATACAGGCTCTAAAATTTAATGAAGTCTGACATACCTAGGTTAGTTTCCTGCTCAATAATTTTATTGTCAGATTTTTCCCCAGGAGCACAGATTCTATTTTCACTATCTTTACCTACACATGATGACTCCTGGTTCAAGCCGATGACTAAAGAATAAGTGACCAGATGGAGTTTTGAGCAGTACCTTGCCAAGCTGGATGAGAGGAGGTAAGATTTTCTGCTTTCCCACTTCGTGAATACATTCTGGGGTTTGGCTGCACCAAGGTACGTGAAAAGGAACACGCACAGACATCCCTCAGCAAATATACAATCACAATTCAAAATGGTTTTCGTCATTTTAGAGCATGGCTATCACAGTCACAGATAAAGATTTTTACACAGGACTTGGCCCCACAGGAAAGAGGAACTGCTATGGGATGAGGCAATGCAGAGGGCTCAGAATAGGCTGCAAAGTATAACATATCTATACTACACTTCAACTCCAACCAGACACCTGAAATGCTGAAAGCCTTCAGGATGTCTTTTACCAGCTGGACAAACAGTTGGTGGCACAGCACAGCGATCAAATTGCATCACACAAGGCAGAATTTGAAGTCATGCACAGACATAGCTGGGCTGCAGGCTGAATGTAAAAGGTTCTCTGTATTCACCCCCAGTAAACTTACTAAGGACATGTACTAATTTTCATGAAGTTCATGTGGGGATTCCCATGTGTCTGCTGTTTCACGATAACAGACATTCATCATGAGATCTGTAGGGTCATTAATACCCATTAATGTCACTGTAAGCCAATGAGTGTCCAAATAGAACTCTCCTTTCACAGCCCATGCTACGGCCTCCTGTGGGAGCAGTGTAAGCCTATGATCCAGGGTGGAATTGAGACATTAACTTGTTCATCAGTGACTTGGATGAAGGGGCAGGTGCCTCCTCAGCAAGCTCGCTGAGTACACAGAACCAGGAGGAGTGGCTGATGCCCCAGAGCTCTGCGTGGCCATTCAGAGGGACCCCGACAGGTTGGAGAGATGGACAGAGAGGAGCTGTTTGAAGTCCAACAAAGGCAAATTGGGGGGTCCTGCACCTGGGGAGGAATAACCCCAGGCACCAGCACAGGCTGGGGGTGACCTGCTGGAAAGCAGTGCTGCAGAGAATGACCTGAGGGTACTGGTGGACAGCAGGCTGTCCATGAGCCAGTAGTGTGTCCTGGGGGCCAAGAAAGCCAACAGAATTCTAGGTTACATTAGAAAGCACATTTTCAGCAGGTCGATGGAGGTGATCCTGCCCCTCTACTCAGCCCTAGTGAGGCACATCTGGAGTGTCGTGTCCAGCCCTGGGCTCCTCGGGACAAGAGAGACATGGAGCTCCTGGAGTGGGTCCAGTGGAGGCTGTGGAGATGGTGATGGGACTGGAGCATCTCCCTGGGGAGGAAAGGCTGAGGGAGCTGGGGCTGTTCAGCCTCCAGAGGAGACACTGAGAGGGGACCTCATTCATGTGTGTCAGTGTGTGCAGGGAGGGGACAGAGGATGGACCAGGCTCTGCTCGGGGGTAGCAATGGGACAAGAGGCCACGGGCAGGAACTGATGCCCAGTAAGTTCCAGCTGAACATGAGGAAGAACTTCTTTACTGTGCAGTGACCACACACTGGAACAGATTGAGAGCAGAGAGGGTGTGGAGTCTCCCTCACTGGAGATATTCCAGAACCATCTGGACACACTCCTCTGCAATGTGCTCTGGGATGACCCTGCTCAAGCAGGGACATGTACTCAAGCAGGTAGGACCAGATAAGCCACTGTGGTCCTTCCAACCTGACCCATTCTGTGATTCGAAGATTGTGCTTGTCTGAGTAGCTATTCCTTTTCTCTCTCACTCCGCCTGAAACCTGCTCATCAAACACTTCTTGACGCATAAAGAGAAAGCAACAGTAAAAACACAAAGATAAATATATTTTCACTCATTAAATTACAAGATAAAACTGTTACCCATCTCGCAGTTCATGTGTCAGAAAAGGAGTCAATTCATAAGAAAATGGAAATGAGTCCTGTGAATACACAGAAAGTTCAGGGCAGGAAAAGCCAAGTGCTCTGATGTTTATAAGATTTTGGCAATTTGGAACAAAAATTGCCTACATTGACACAATGAGCTTTCTGGATACTGAAAGGCCTGAAGCCAGAGAGTTGCCAGGGAATCTCTCCTGTAGCCCAATATTTTGATTTTGGGTTCAGAACCTTTGTTCTCTGCAGCTCCAGCACAAGCACTTTGCTGCTTTCAGGGAGTTGTTGGTAGTAAAAAAAAAAGAATCTAGAATGAAGAAGTATCAGATGCATTCCTGTAATGTTTTGAAAACATTAAAAAGCAGTCCTCGAGTTATTTTTGGCTGATATTATAGTATTTGGGGGTGAGGGGAAAGAAACCAAAACCCAACACAATAAAAAAGGGTGTGCAGTTAAGCTGAGCTTAACTTAACATCCCTTCTGAGCTTCACTCAAGCCTTCAAAACAAAATTGGAGCAACACACAGGGGTTTTACCCTACCTATTAATTTACTTCTCCCATATTCAGCATACAACAGATTAAGCTTTCGGGGGGTTTGGCATATGACAAACATACAGATGCAAGTCTTCAACATCTTGCACTCCCTGTGTTGTCACAGAAAGCAAACAGGACTAAGTCCTAGAAAATTGCTTACATGAGATGTGGGGCACAGAAGCACAACTTGCCCAATTCTGAGTGTTATTTCTAGTTCCACAGTACAAAGACAAATTATTTGTTTCAGAGGACAGAATTCCCTGTGTATCCTTCAATAGGTTCTTCTGTTCATAATTAAAATAAATAGCTTTAATGAAATCGAATTTCCTTTACATTCAAATATTTGGTAAACTGGATCTTCATGTATTTCAGACTGTTTAAAAATTCTGAATGGCTTTGCACTGGAACTATAAAAATAAAACATTCTAAAAGTTAAATAACTACAAAAATCCAGTTTACTTTTCATGAAAAATCCATAATTATTTGTGCTCTGTATTTGAATAAGAATTAAAAGTACTTAATCTATTTATAGAAAACAAACTCACTCAAAAACATACAATCCATAGTAACTTCAGCAAACCATTATTTTATAAAGTATAGCTGTATATGAATAATGAGCATATTAATTGAACCACTGGAAGCTTCCCTATACTGACAAAATTACCCAGCATCTTTTAAAATTGTAGAAACATTTTTTAAACTTGTTAGATCTGCAATGTAGAATTCACATTGTTTCAGTGAACACGACCTGCTTTTAACACAACGATGAGACCAATTCAGTAAAAAGAAGGGAGTCTACTCAAAAGTGATTCAACTCTACACTGTGTTATACACTAAAGTATAAAAATACTTTTAAATAGATTGATCCAAATCTAAATTTTGCATAGTTTTCAGATTTAACTATATTTGTAGTGATTTTTAAAATGAAGACATGAATACTACAAATTTTAAATGATGCCACGGAACGAATCCTCATCTCTGACGAACCGCTTGCCAAATTCAGACATAATTTTGGTTTCCCTGAAGGTGTGGGGGCTTTTTATTCAATTTTCTAAGAAAGCAGTAGTCCTGATTACTTAGAGGCTAAGGTTGAGCAGCAGATGTTTTCAAACTGTGACATTTTGAAAGATTTTTGTTTTAAAATCATCCAAAATTGGAATAAAATCTCCAAAAGTGTTGCAATCCATAGCTGAATAAAAGGAAAAAAAAAATCAGAATATTCTGTTTATGTTGACTTTTTTTTCATTTAAAATGTTTTACAATATTTTAAAGTGTTTGAATCAAAAATCATTAAATAAATGGAATTCAGTTCTTGAACTAAATCAAACCATTTAAAAAAAATATACTGCTTAATTCTTTTAAATTTTAACAAATTTAATGATATGTGAAGAAAACTAAAGTTAATGCATGAATTATGTAGTCTGTATTTAGGGCTTCTAACATGGTTTAGAAAAGCAAAATGAAGAGTAGATTTGCTTGAGTTAAAGCTGCTGAACGTCACAACTGGACTATGCCGTGTTTTCATAATAAAACCATTCAGTCTTTGGTAGGGATACTCAGATGATCACTCATACTCACTGATCTTAATTAAAACAGCTTTGCTTGAGACCACTCCAGCCTTGTCACCCACGGACAGATGTGCTTCTGGTCAACTAAAAGAGTTGCACATCCTCCCTGCTCTGCCATGGAACAGGGGGGCCCATTCTGTGCCAGCTGGTCTAATTCAGAAGCTTAAATTCTTCAGTTTCAGGTAAATTCAGATTTGTTGTCAAGCAGTTCTTTCATAATCTCAGGCAAGCTCCTTAATGTCTTTGAATCTCAGGCTTTGAACTACATCTCTTTGGCTTCCTTTCTCTCATCTTTTATACCTACCTAGTCCCTTCAGACAATCTGAACTTTGAGGAAAGGACTCATTTCTCTCTCCCAGCCACAACTAACAGAAGCAAATGCCATTTAGCAAATGTGCAAATGAAAATTACACATTTTTTCTAGGGAAAAAAAAGTTTTAATTATTTCTGAAATTTCCATCATACTTAGCTTTCTTACTGTGCAAAAATAACACAGAGTTTTGCCTGGGTTTGCCAGCAGCCTCTGCAACAAGGAATCAGGGCAAATATTTTCTGCTTTGAAGTATCAGCAAAGCTGGGTACTGTCCTTATTTATGAATGAGTTTAGAATCCAGTGAACTAGAAAACAAATGTGCCGTAACAATCTGAACTAGAAAGAAGACAAATATGCTCTATTCTGGTTCACTATACCCTCTATATAATGTTATGCAGTGTTTAACTGCAAATATCTCTGTTACAATTAAGTATAAAGGCTGTTTTATTTTCTGAACTTCATAGGATTTTTACACATGCTTTTTTTTTTTTCCACTACAGAGTTGTTCTTTTTAGAAGTGTTTGTAGGCAATTGGTTTTAAAAGGGCTCCAGGGGGCTTTTCCCTACTGTGTTAAGCTGTTTTGATATTCTTTTACAAGCACAGTCTTAAAGTTGTTCTCCCAGATGCATTGTCTTACTAATCAGCTTTATGAGGTTCAAGGTCGCCATTCAACATTAATTATTCATTGTACAATTCACAGCTGGTGATGATGCTTAAAATGGCAAATAATATGAGCATTAAAAAATACATTCATAAAGCATCTTTTCCATATTTCTTCAGATCAGAGTGAATAAGAAATCAGAAGAAAAAAAAAAAGAGATAAGATTAGTGTGGTACTATGGAAAACATGCATTAAGATCACTTGCAGAAATACCTGTGTCTTTCCTGATTTTATACAGACATTTCCAAAATTAACTACAGTGGAGAAAAGGGAGGTTGTGAGCACTGGTATCAAAATAGTCCAATATCTAACCTAAGGCAGCCATAACAAAATCACAAAGAACAAACTAGATATGTAAAATGCATTGTTCAAAGACTTACAAAGTCAAAATGTTTGAGAAAAAACTATCCGTGAATGAAAACTTGTAGCATGGAAAAAGAGTATAAGTATCTTACATTTATAGTAGTCCTTGTATATGTTTTAAATCTGTGCAGTGTCAATTTTAGAGAGGTTTTTTTTCTTCTTTTTTAGGCAAGCCAAGACTTGTCACGCTTTGACAGTGGCAGGAATGATGTCATCAGCAAAAAATAAGCCTTTTTTTAAAGGGCTATTTAGATTTTGGCAAACTGGCATGGGCAAGCTGCTGCAACAGATTCTGCCTGCTCTCTCCTCTGCTGTACTCATTCCTTAACTTATTAAGGATTCAAGAACAGTTGAAGCTTTGAAACAGTGTGGAACCAGAGCCAAAAACTCCTATTATAAGTCTAATTATTCTCAGTTCCTTCCATACACATTCTAACAAACATAGCACTTCTCTGTGTACAATATACTTGCTTAACCGAACCTTTTTTTAATGACAGTACGATATTAAAGACCTTCTGTTTTCTTTTCTGATGTCTTGTTTTACAGTTAAAATACAAAATACTTGCTGCCTCCACTCAATCACACTTCTGCAATTACTCAGTGTCTCCTGATAGTACTTCAGCAATTACTTTTATCTGCAGCTGGAATGCTTTTCTTTCCTCTGCATCTTAATTTCTTGGTTTGTTTGGCCCAAATATGTTAAGCTGATTTCAAAAATACGGTTCACAAAGTGCAGGTCACTGCCAGATGTTATTTAATACGTTCAGGCTGATGCTTTATATCCAGAAAAGTGGGTCCTGTGATGATTCTCTTGTCAATAACTACTGAGCTGCCATTTTACAGATGGATCTGATTCAACACAAATATTGAAACTGACACCTTAATTCTGGCACAAAGTATTGTTTTGGTTCTTTTCAAAAACAAGTTAAGTTTTTAAACATTATCAAATTCTAAATGCTTGCACTCACGCATGTGTGTGTTAACAAGCATGTGTATTTACAAAACCTGATTCAGTTATCAAGTACACTCTATTTCTCTTCATTAATGACGGTTTATGATAGCTTGGGAAAAGCTAAAGCAAGCTTTAACCACACATCTTATACTGCCTGCCTGCTACGTTTCTTTTTTTAACAACTGAGTGCTTACGGCACAAAATTTCATTGCCAAGAAAATAGGCAGTCAAATTAGCCATGTAAATACATTACTGAAAGAAACCAATTTTTATTTCCAGATCTGTTTTATGCAGGAATGAAGCATAGGAAAACATAATTTCTCTGAGTGGACAGACAGTGATTGTTTAAAAAAATAAAATAATTAAGAATACGAAACAGTGAGTCTTTTGATATTCATCGTAAATAATTTTAAAAAAAATCTACCTTTTTAGCTTGTTTCATAATTTGATCAACTTGCTTTAATTTACGTCGAAAACTAACTATGGTACTTCCCCCCTCCCTCTCTGAAATAAATATACTTTCCAAATTCTGTCTAGAAGATATGTAGATAGGCAGCAAGATAACAAATTTGAAATATCAACTATCCATTTTTCTGGTTTTCTCTTCCCATTTAGAGTTCTGTCATTTGTTACATGGCATCTGTAAGATCACTAACATCTGTGTTATTCTTGTCAAGAAAACAAAGCTTGCAATTTAAGCAAAGAATATATGTGAATACTGGCTGCTTCAGCATGTATTTTGAATGCAAACTGAACACTCTAAAGTGTACAAGAATTACAATTGCTTAATTTCAGGACATCACATCTCTACCTACAGGTCTTCCATTGCTTTTTCACTTAAAAGATTTGAGAAAATCTGTGCCTCCCTTACTCAGAGTTATAGATCAGCCTGTGAATAGTTCCTGACTCTTTAGCACCGGGGATGAGTTTTTCTGACATTAAATCAGAAATAAAAAAGGGAGCGTTAAGTTTTAGCTTGCTTTTGCTAAGAATCTCTGCTCATTCAGTTCCTCAGCAGAAGTTTTCCATTAAAAAAACCCAAAACTTCTGCATTTTTGTACATTTGCAGTGTATATCGGACTATGCCATGACCAATGTGCAACTTAACCTTTCAAGTTTGGTGCTTCAGTTTTCCCTTTGATTTCTGTTGACATAAAAGGCATTAAGTGTCTGACTTCAAAGAACAGCCAGTGTGGATATTTGTTGTTCAGCATGGTGGTCTTTGCTTAAATGGTTGCTGCTTTTGTGTTTCTATTTTTTCTGTAGTTGACTTACTATATAAACATTATGTTCTAAGCCTCCCTGTCTCACCATTCAGCCTTATTAAAAAAAAAAATTATACAGCCTTGTATAAATTACTCTGGTAGCCAAATGTAATATATTGCCAGAATGTTTTCTCTTTCTGTAAAAACGTAAAATTGCAATGTTTCCAAAGTTATTTGTTCTCACATCAAACACTATTTTGAAAAATTACAAATAATTAAGACATCATAGTTGTACTTACAATTCTACTCCCACACTTAGAAGGAAATACAAGGAAGGAAAATATATAAGAGGGTTAATTTCCTTTCTGAATTTTACGTCAGAGACTATCTCTCTAGAAATTAAAAGACTCAGTTATTCTCCCAGAGTCAATCATTTGTTTTACCATAGTGATATTCTTTCATATTCATCATCCTCATAATAATTGCATTTAGGGCATACATGTCTAAAATATTGTTTCCTTGAGTGAAGCAAGGAGAAAAGGCAGAAGCAACTTGTTTGCAAAGGCTGAGGTACAAAGGAGCAGCAACCACTGCTATGGGCATAAGCTGTCATTCATTCATTCACAAGCTGGACCAGCTGCTGGAAATTAATGCAGAACTCCCAAACTTAATAGAGATATATTAGCTTACACCAGTCGAGAATCTAGGACAGATTTTTGGATCACCAAACACACAACAAGAAGCGGCTCCTCTGCAATTATTCTGGATGAAACACTGTGGCCTGTGTTCAGGCTGAGTGCATCTCATGTATCATAAATAAGATTCCTCATGGCTCCTTTCCACAAAATTGATATAATGCACACCCCCAGCACAACCTGCATCAAGCTACTTGGGTCACAGTTTAAAAATGCCATCATGGTGTTGCACTGCAACCAGAGTGCATTTTTATCAGAGCTCCCTCTCAAACTTCTTGAGGTACAATCTACAGGGTGTACACAGACATGTCTCCTGTCGATCCAGGATATATTCCTCACGCTATTGGTGCTTGTTTCTCCACCATATGTACACAGCACTATGTGTTGGAAAGCTGTCAGCAATGTGCATTCATCCACACTGACAGTTTGAGTGGAAAATACTACTTATCCTGAATTCTAATTTTAAATTTCTGGAGAAGCTTTGCTGAGGAATATAAGGTTTTTTGGTTGGTTGATTGGTTGGGTTTTTTTCCTCACAATTCTCACTAGAAAAAACACTACAAGACCATGAAATACCATAGAACTTCTTGCACTTCTGGAAAAGGAGCACAGAAGACTCAAAAATTTGAAGATTGGGCAAACCTTTTTCCAGTTAATCCCACTTGTCAGCACACTTCCTATTGCTGAGGTCCCAGAATGCTTTACTGTTTGCAGACTGTGCAGTACAAAAGGGCATTTAGTTTGGTAAAATCTTCCCTTCCTTATCCCAGCACTGGTGCCCAGTCCAGCTGCTTCCCAGCTTCGACAGGTCCTTGCTGGCCTCACACCTGCAGCTGCAGTTCCTCCTCCCTGCTGCTGGCACAGAGAGGCTGCAGGAGCAACAGGAAAAACAGGTAGGGCCACAGTGCAGCTGAACTGTGCACGACAGGGTCAGATGTTTGGCAGATGGTCGAGTACCACGAGACCATAGTACTGCAGCAGCATTTGCTGTGGAGAGTTTGAAAGAACTCTTTGGTGCCGCTTACATTTGTAGAAGTATTGGCAGATATCATCAGAGAAAACAAAAGGGGGGGGGAAAGTAATGCTGTGGACAGCAAAGGCAAGAATTCCACTTCATTGCAGCATCCTCGACACGTCTGGTCTGTTGTTTTTATAAATGAATTTTGAATTTCCCACGGGACTTCTTAAGGAGTCTGAAGGGCCAGGTGAAAAGAAAATAATTGCTTTTCATGAGCTGGTATGACCCTATCTGGTAAGATAAGTAAGATGCTTGGATGGCACAGGACAAATGGAGACCAAGATAGTACACAGGTGACATTGCACAGGTCTAGTTACTTTTATTGCCTTCAGTTTTAGATCAATTTACACGCAAAAAGAAAATATACACGCCCGCTTTCGAAAATTAGAAAGGAGAGAAACTGCCTTATAATATTTTTTACACTGCTGAACGTCTGTCTCTCCTTGGAACAGGGAGAAAAGGGAGAGAAAAATAGAGAGAAGGAATACAAGGAAAACTGTGCCTGGGGAATAAATATGGCCGTGTGTCACAGCCTCTGTGAGCTGGGGAGGCCAGAAGGACTGCATTCCCTGTTCAGTCCTTCCACCAGATAAATTATACAGGACACATCCTGCTCCTTATGCACCAGATTCCACCTGCAAAATGGAAACAGCATCAGTAGTCTTTCTGTAAAGTGTTTTGAGATCTACTGGTAAACAACCTAAACCAACACAAAACAAAAACACCACCACAAAAATTAATTTCTTCATTTGAGTTTCATGAGAATATTGGTTGTAAACTTTCTGACAGCATCCGACTGAACAGTCTTTGCAGCTGGTTATGATGTTATTATTCTACCTGGGCAAGCGGAACTAAAAGAACAACTTGGTTTCTGCATAACTTTTCTGATTTTTTCACAAATGGATCTCAAAACACTTTACAGAAGAGACTGTAAAGGAAACAACACCGACTCTTTACATGCTGCCCTCACTTTTGAGTAAACAGAAAGCTCAGGGTGAGCAAAAAATTGGTGTCAGTGTCAGGAACAGAACCCAGAACTGAGCATCCTTTTCTTTTGTACTCTAACCAGAAGAGGAAGTATTTCTCAAATTGAAAATTAGCATGACTTTTCCCCTACTCCCCTTTAGAAATGAAGGCAGTAAAACAGGCTTGTGTTTGGCCATGAGAACTTTTTACTGCTCTAAGTCAGTTTTAGGGCAGTATTTGCTATCTGCAACAGATCTATAAAAAGATAATACTCTACATCATGTCCTGTATTGCTTTTATTGTTTGTTGAATTTTAAATGCCATATCTGTATCCACAGTAGCATAATAGAGAAGAAGCAGAAAACCAGACTGAAACTTAGACAGATGAAGAGAATTTTTACCTACTACTTATAAAGAGTAGGGCACATTAATAATAAACCTAAAGGTGAAAACACAAGTTAAAATCCCAGTGAAGAAATCCCTTAAATATAATTTATGCAGTGGTCTGTGTCAAGCTTTTGAGTCATCTATTGCATGAATCAGTATACAGATTTTAAATGTGTGTGCAGGTAAGCCTATCAGGTTCAGAAGGATGACTATATCATGCTCCAAATGTATACATTGAGAAGCAAGCAAGCAAGAAAAACTGAGGTCTTGTTTTCCTTGCATAATTCTCTGCCACTGTCACTTCGCTACAGCAATCAAGACAAATACAAAAAATATAACCTCTAGGATAAAAACCTTCCCTTCCTCCACTCCTTTTTTTTTTCTGTTACAGACTTTTTATCAGTTTGCACAAAACTATATCCCACAAAATGAGTTGGTTTATTGAGTAACATTATAACTGTTCTAATTATCAAAGGAAGTGAAAAGTCACCAAAACAAACATATTCAGTCTGCTAATTTTACTTGCAGTTTCTGAAGTGACATAATGCAGCTTCTTTTTAAAGCTTTCTTGAAAAAACAGCCATTTCCTGTGTTTATTTTGTCTTCTTATATCAGAAAAGGTCTGTCTGATTTGTGGCAGCAGATGTGATCTACATGATGGAAAGTTTTTTACCAACATGAGCTTTCAGCTGATATGATCAATGGAGAAATAAAACCCTTTGAGAATTACTGCCTTGATAGATTTTAAAAGAAATACTATCATGGGTCTTTCAAATGATTGTCATTCATGGTTTTTAAAAAAAAATAACCTCAACATTTAATTACTAGGACCATTATATAACAACTTATGATCTACTTTATGCCTTAAATTCTGCCTTAAACTTGATCCATTTTATTCTGCTGAGCAGAGTGGAAAATCATATGGTATTTGTTATCTTGCTAGAACTGTGACAATCTGTAGTAGGACTTTTCTATGTTTTTAAATTATAAGAGCAGCGAGAGTAGAACTTTTACGTGTTCATCTTATTGAAAAAAGGATTTACTGGACAGCATGGAAGCCAAGTGAACTAGATTGCAAGGTATAATTCAGTGTGCTTTTTTATTGCTTTGACTTTAAGTCAGAATATGCATATTTATAAATGAAACAGCTTTTTTTTTTTTTTAATGGACTTTTGGCCAAGGAGTACAGCCATCCTCTGGTGACAAATTTTAAATAAACTGCAACAATCAGTCTGCAAGCAATGGGGAGAAAATAGTAGAATGTAGATATAAAAAACCCCATCAAGTTGACAGGTTACAGGATTTTGCTAAAAGCACAATTTTGTGATGAAATATGGAAGGAGAGAGGAAGAAACAGCTTCAGTAAAAAAACTGTCCTCCCATAAGAATGATCCATAAAAGACAATATACTCCAGCTACACCAATAAGCATAGAACATAGAATCACAGAGTAGCCTGAGTTGGAAGGGACCCTCAAGGATCATCCAAGTCCAACTCCTGGCCCTGCACAGGACAACCCCAACAATCCCACCATGTGCCTGAGAGCTCAGGGCTTGCATCAGGTTTGGAGCTGCGACCACTGTCCTGGGGAGCCTATTCCAGTGCCTAACCATCCTCTGAGGGAAGAACCTTTTCCTAATATCCAACCTAAACCTCCCCTGACACAGCTCCAGCCATTCCCTCAGGTCCTGTCCCTGGTCACCAGAGAGCAGAGATCAGTGCCTGCCCCTTGTGAGGAAGCTGCAGATGCTGTGAGGTCTGACCTGTCTCCTCCACGCTGAGCAAACCAAGAGACCTCAGATGCTCCTCATATGGCTTTCCCTCTAGAGCCTTCTGAAGAATAGACTCATCAAATCACATTTAAGACATGAAGCCACGAATAAGGAAATGACAAAACAGTTTATAACTAATCAAGAATCACATATAAGAATAACTAATACATTTGAAAACACGACAGCCAATGTACCACATTAACTGAGCTCTGACCTTCTTTTCATCAATGTGTCTCAAAGAGATTCATTCTATATTTTACTGCTCTGTGGTATGTAAACCCCACCAATACTGAGGGAGGATAAAACACAGTATTATGACATAAGGAAGACTATGCTTGCACCCTAGCTAAGCAGACCCATAGCATGCTAGTTACATCTCTTTCCCCTACCCACACAGTCACTCAACACAGAGCTTCACAATGAAAATTCAAGTTTCTGCACTAGTATAAGTTTTTCCCTAAAATTCACATGAGCTTGAAAGAGAAAACACCCAGAAACAGATAATTTGAAGAAGCGAAATGAATGCATAAAAGAAACTCTTCTATACTTATTTGCCACTAGCAAGAAACCAGAAATAGGGACTTTGCACACAACTCCTGTAGTTCCCCACAAGAAACTCCACATTTTGTTCCCTTTTTTGTTTATGAAGTTACTGTTAACTTGCGTGTCACCTACTCAAGCGAAAACAAAATGTTAATTTATTACAAGGATCAAGCAACATAAATCTGCAGATGCTGCACACAGCACCCACAGACTCCTTAAACACACCTACAGGTGAGCTCTCAATGAACCAGTACCTCACGTTCAGGAAGCACAGCAGTGCTGACGAGTTTACAGCACATAACAAGGCCCACAGTCATCACATAAAGCCTGTCAGGAAAATAGGTTCAAACTCCAGCAATATAGTCTTTAGGGAGGAATACTCTCCTTTGATATGAACACTACTTATTCTAAAGCCTTCAAATGCTTATTGTTTCTGTGATGGCTAAATATAGAGCATAATTTACTTCACATATTGTTTGGCTCCCCGCATTTTGAATAGATGTGTTGCCACTTATTGACCATTTTTGCTGGGAAGTTAACTCTGCTCTTTCTGGAGAAAATATAAGGAAGTAATGCCTAGAATTATTTGTCACCACTGTGGG
This sequence comes from Lepidothrix coronata, assembly GCF_001604755.1. Classification (NCBI taxonomy): domain Eukaryota; kingdom Metazoa; phylum Chordata; class Aves; order Passeriformes; family Pipridae; genus Lepidothrix; species Lepidothrix coronata. The sequence continues at coordinate 918,819 of NW_016690388.1, forward strand.
CTTACAGAGGCAAATTGCCTTCCCCGCAAATTCTCTGCAGAAATCTCTCCTGTCCCTCCAGCTTTGTAGCCTCTCAGAGAAGTACTCAAAACATCTGTCCTGTGAGACTCCCACCAAGGGATGGGCAGGCTTTATCAAACCATGCACCAGCACCAGTTCCATACTGCTACTTTCAAGTGGGAAAAAGAAAGGAAAACGAGGAAAACAGAAAGGATTTTTCTCACAGCCACACAGAACTGCAAAACAGATAACTCCTGTGAGCTCTGATGGGGGGAGCTTTTCTGAGAACACTTTGCTTTCACACAAATGCAGCAGATTCAGAATTAACTTAAACACAGTTTTGCCATGAAAGCTTTACCAGTCTTCATACACCAATATGTCCTGCAAAGTTGCATGCAAACACCTTAATGGGCTTGAGTTCACTTGACATCCATCATACCATAACACAAGAAAAATCCTATCCACAGGAAAAAAAATGAAAAAATAATAAATATGCACACACTAGAACTTCAAAACAAAGCAACAGTTTGAACTTACACACAGATACACTGAACTCCAGCAAACAGAAACCAGTAGTGACAGTGGTTGAATGTCTGGTGAAATATGGGAGCTGGAGGGATTTGTACTTTAAAGAGAAGTTAGCACTGCACATTATTTTCTAATAGCTTCTGGTTCAAGACTCATGCAATATCTCTGTTTCTAACACCAACCATCTGTGCTAAACTCAGAATGTATCAAAGCTGCGTATCTTTAAGATACAGGAAAAAAATGAATTATGTAACTACTGTTCACTAGCCCAGTGTCCTTTCTGCCTTACAAGAAACACAAGTTTCTGTTACTGGAAAGATAGCCAAACTATAACATTTTGATTGCTGATGCAAAGAAGGGAATAATTTTCTGCAGTCATATTAGAAAAAATTAAATCAGATGCCTTTAAAATGCCTTTAAAAACCTGCAATGTCTCAATGTATATTTGCAAGGGTTAAGAGAAAGAAATAATAAGGGTCCTGGTACATTTCAGATTTCTAGTAGCATAAACAGAGATCGTTCCTGCTTGTTAGTCTAAAAGTTGTTCAACTTTCGGGGCAGAGGTAGGAGAAAGAAGAATCCTACCTCTGCAAAACCTATGGGCTCAAACTAAAAATAAACCCATTGCTCCGTTTTCCCTAAAACCCTTTTCTGCTTTTGTTTGTTTGTTCTGGATTATATCAGTCCCTTTTTCATGCTGGTGAATCATGTCTCTGTCACAGCTGATTCCATTTATCTATCCTGGGAGAAAACAAAAGCTAAAAATAACCCTTTTGGGGTTTCTGCTGGGTTTTGCATGAGAAGGGACTGAATATGTTCATTCCAAGCTTGTGCGTCAATGTTTTGCTTTATCTTTGCCAGGGTTGATTTAACTAGTACCATGTTCAAAAAAGAAAAAAAAATAAAGCCTTTTGCTGTCCATAAAATTCCAAGTTGGCTAAAATTTAACAACATCTGCGGCAAATGAAAGAAAACTTTCTTAACATCCAAGTTAGTACTAGACTAATTTTATTTGCAAGTGGGATCTTTTCTCCCCAAAATGCTTTGCCATTTCTTGTAATGAACAACAATACACAGGTTCTGCCAGGCTTCAGTATTTGTGTTTAAAAGGCCTTCTTTCCTACTTTGAAAGATTTTAACTGTGTAAAAGTAGTCACTAAATTTAAAATGTCAATGCGACCAATAACGAGACTCAAAGCTAAAGGCATTTTGTCTGGGCTAGGCTGGAAATCTTGCTGGAACATTTATTTCTATGATCTCCAGTTCTTCTTTCCCCCTTTGTGTCAGGAATACCTGACTAGCTCACTATGAACAGGGCCAGGAGAAGCATTTCAATGTCTGTGGCTTATTCTACAAAGTGCAGTGGGAGGTTTCCAGGCTAAGTCTAACATGACTGCAGAGCAAAAATTCAGGTCAGTATTGCATTTCATTAATTCCACCCATTTCATTCTAACAATAAAAATAAGATGTTAATTGTTGGGTTACCTGCTTATGCAGCACCTGGGTTCAAGACACTTGCAGAAGAACTCAGATTTTCAGAAGTCTCACAGCACCTGGCATGTTTAGGGATAAGAACTTCAGGTTGTTTTCTCTGTATGCAAGTGCCCTGAAAAGTTAGGTTCTTGAAAAACCAAGCTCAGTTCTTACACTGAAAAAATGCACATTCAAAATGAAATATACATTGCATAAAACAGGAAAGGCTGTATTTTTCTACCCCATCTTATAGAAACTTCGTGGTTTCAGTTAAAAAAACAAGGAACTTTTACAATACCGAATCACAGTTGCTGGCCAGCTTGCTGCAAAAGAGAAAGGAAGCATCAGTACGACTGAAAATACTAAAAAAAAAAAAATCTACTGATTTTTAAGTATGTGGGGGAATGCAGTAGAAAGATGTAACACTAAATAAAATGGTGCTACATTTAAATGGCTGTTAATTTTCTTTTTCAAAGCTTAACAAGATCAGTGACTGTGACATACATGGTCACCTGCCAAGAGAAGGCAGTTAAGTTCTAAAGAGACCATCAAGAAACACAGAGTGGTTTGCACCAAAACAGTCCATAGGTAAGAAACATGTCTTCAGGAATCATTAAAAGCTGGTAGGTAAAAAAAGAAGGCTGTTTTGAGATTATACCTCAATTATGATACTACAGCAAGCTGTCAGGTTTGCTTTCCCTCTATTTCCGGGTCTTTCAAAAAATGTAGACTAAAAGTTACAGACAATGAACAAGAGCAAAGCAAGGATACCAGCTTAGGCCTTAGGAAAAAATCCCAGGGTGGCAGCACCTGCACATTCTACAAATGAAACCTTGAGAGCTCTCTAAACACATCTAAAGGCAATGTCATGAAGTATGAAAGCATTTCTGAAAACAATTTTCATCAAACAACAAAAAGTTACTTCTGTAAGTCACTTGGCAAAACTGCCCATGATATCACCACATTCCAGGCTTCTTAGGCTGACTGAGCTGGAAGCATTTAAGTTCATGAACTCCAGCCTCTCAAAGCCACTCCTAGAACAGTTATCCTAACTGGGGCCACACTGTGCTTTTCAAAATGTTCCAAACCCAACCTTGAAGTGAATGTGTGCTTCTCCTTGAGAAGGAATAGCTTGTTCTTCCTGCCATCCCCCAGTAACACGATTGCTCTGTCTTACACAATACAATATAAGAAATAGCAGGTTTGCCAGAGTTTCACTGAACATGAATATAGTGGGGATGCAGGGCCTACACATTCACTGAGGTGTGGTTGTTCAGCTTCAAGCCATTACATATTTCAAGATCAGGAAAGAGGAAAAGAAAGAACAAAAGGTTACCCTGTAGAGATGACAGGAGCAAAATACTGATGAACTATATAATTTTATGAGCTTGCATTTGCAATGCAAGTATATTTTAAAGTGTACTTGTTTAGCAACACAAAAATTATATATATTTTTCCATACCATTTCTTTAGACATGCCTACTTTGGGTGAAGAAAGAGTTTGCTGTTGCATCACCTAACATAACAGAGCAAAATATGATCTTACTGATCTTCCCCTTATGAATCATTTACAATGATCTACAAACCTACTCAACAAAATTTGTAAACCACTACTGAAACCAGAAAACTCTCATTTTCACTTCCAAAAGCCTAGTTAAGATAAAAGGGCTGATACTCAGAATTTTTCTTTCAAAATACTCATACCTGATCTGCAAGTTCTTTGTGCTTAATGTGACACTATTTTCCTGCCATTTTTCAGCATGCACCCATATTTTATCTGGAGAACTTCTACAGGAGATCTGTGGAGGAGGTATAAGTACCTATCCAGAGTTTAGGATTTGTAACAAACACAGCAAGTTATACCACAGTCATAACATCAGAAACAACTCCACAGTACTAAGACTGTATTTAGTTTTCAAAATTAAAAATGTGACTATGCACACACACACAACAGATTATAACTAGAAGCAAAAATAAAGCCTGACACAGTGACATGTCTCCAAGCCAACAACCACCTGCAGATATGGGAAGTGCACCATACAATCAGAAAACATAGGATTTTCCCCTCTTGCCAGAGGAAACAGAGTTTTGTTCTGTTGCACTGGTCACAGCCAATGCAACATGATGTCATTAAAAAACCCAAGTGTTCTTTTTCGTCCCTGGAGCGACACATAGATGGGACAGGAGAATTTACTACTACTGAGGTATAGTAGGAAGTACAGGAGGAAAATAGGAATTTTTATTTCTACCCGACCTTTAAAAATACCTGTTTACTGCAAAAGTAATGGGTCCTTCTTCCACTCCTGAAATCACCAGAATCCTAAAAACAAATACTTGTTATAGCACAGCCTCTATCATAGTGGGAAGCAGCTGGCAGAAAGTAAGCAGTAACAGGGCCAGGTGGCAATTCCAAGTGGGCTGTGAAAAAGTGTGGAACTGCCCAGACTTTTTAAGATCCAGAAAAAGTGTGGCAAAGCAAAACTGCTTTTTAAAGCTGCGTAGAAAATAAAACAGGAATTCAAGAAGAAAGTTAATACCTTCTGAGCAGGACTGAAGTCTTGGAAAACAGCTTCTCTCTCACTATTACTTAAAAGGAGAGGTGTGAGGAGAGAGGGATATTTTAAGTCTAATAAATATGTAGATTACTTCTTGTCACTCAGTGCATTGTTGAACGGGTCTTGTCCCTAACCCCTGCCCCTCATCCTGCACACATAGTATTCCTTAATTTAGGCTCCTTGTCCAGTCAATCCTGGCACAACCCTATTTGTTCTCTCTCTCCTTGAACTGTGTTTCCATTTTAACCAAATGTCTGATCTAACACTCTGAAATGGAACTTTCTCATTCTGATTTTTCTCTTTAAAAGACTCTAGTTGGTGAATTTATAAAATGGTCTTATTCTCAAATACAGATAAATCTGATGCAGGATACTGGAGCTGAATGTATTATTTTATTCCTTTTTTGTCTCCCACTCCCCTAGTGGATATAAAGGTATTTCCCTTAAAGCATTCACTGTACTTAAACATCTGCTGGTGCTTAAGTGAAAATGCATCAAGATGCTTTGGGACACAAGCTTCAAATGCAAGTGCTTATTTTCACGTTACTACCCTTAAACAGAACTTTGTAAATAAGGAATAGGAAAATATATCAGACTGAAGTTCACAACCTTAGTATGTCGTCTCAGTAGCATCCATTAATCAGTGTATTGTGACCTGGTTCAGCTACAGCCATGAACAAACAGAAGCCTGACCATAACATTAAGATGTCCAAATATAAAGTGAAAGAAGAGGGCCAAGAGATTTAAAAAGTGAAAGAAGAGGGCCAAGAGATTTAAAAACTGAAGAGTAACTCCGTAAACCTTGAAAGCTCACATGGAATTTTTTCTTTATTAGGTTCTCAAAGAATTTTTGTGAAACCACAACCATAAAAGTAAGAAATAGTCAGGATTTCTGTAACATATCAGTGAGATAATGTAGAAAAGAGCTGGTGAAACAAACTGAATCTCTTGGTGAGAAACAGAGGGATCTATTCACAACTTCGAGAGAGTCTTGATGGCAAGTTGTTGGTTTAAATATTGCTTCTACTTTTTTAAGTGATTTATTTTTTTTTAATAACTACATCAAAATTTCCAAAAATTTGCTGCCCTAAGTTACTCAAAGGGCTTTTGGAGACTCCCCTACAAGACATCTCTTTTGCCTATAGGAACTAGTTTTCCTGAGCCACACCTTCCACAAAACTAGACCTAGAGGAAGCTTCAAATATCACTTTTTCTTCTGAAGGATAAAAAGAAAATGAAAAGACTGCTTCTGATTCATCCTTCTCATGTGAGTCCCGCAAGAAACCTGTGTGAATTAGAAAAACAAAACAAACCTCCTCCCCCACAAAAAAGCAGACCTGTGGCTTTTTATTATTCTCTGTCCAAAGAAGCCTACCTTTCAATTGCCTGGACTATAATCCATCTGTAATTGCACTCCCTATTCCTTTTGTTTATTGAGAATCAACAGAATTTTGTTAAAAACCTCTTCTGTCATCAGTTATTAACCCACTGATTTTTAACATTTTACTCCCTTCTCTATTCCCATTTTAGTCCTCTTGCATCACTTTTCTTAATTCAATCCTAAAAAGAAAGTAGCAATATTAAAAAGTATTTGGAAGCTACACTGCCCTGTCTTTTATTTCAGTGGTTGTTAATTAAAAATTCGATAGGAAGAGCAAGCATCTGCTCCAAAGGCAGTCTGTGTTATCGATCTTCCTTTGCAATGAGAAAAAAAAAATCATCTTCACATAAATGACCATTTGTATAAAAAATTGGTAAAAAAATGCTTGTTTGCATTTTCTCAGGAGTATTATTTTTGGAAGTGTAATTTTTCATCTGAAAACCCCAGAGTATGTTGCAGGAATCTGGGAGCTTGCACTACTTTCATTGCAACTCTGATGCTGAGTATGCTGCACTTTTACAAATGGGTAAAATGAAGCAGAGACTGAACTTCAGAATCATGGAATAACCAAGCTTAGTAGTATATTAAATGAAGATCAGAAAGTATGCTTCTCTTTTACAAGTGCCACAGAAATTGTTGTACTTTTAAAAATATTTGACGTGATCATACTACAGGGGCTTGTCTGAACAAGCACAATCAGTTTGGACATAAGTAGAAAAGAAACATTAACCACTGTGACAGACTGCAAGAATTGACATTCTTCCTTTAGCATGATAAGGTAAGTACATAGAACAGCTAAAAATCTCACTAATTAGCTTAGTTTTTTTTCTTTAAGGAACTTAAAGAACTAAGCAAAGATATGGAATGCCTACAGGGCATTTCCTAGTTTAGGAAAAGGAGAAGGCAGGAGAAAGGCAGAGCACAAAACCCCCCCACAGAGTCAAAATTTCAGTCAGGTGTTCCTTTAGTTCACAAAGTTCACATCTCGTTTTTGTTGGCAAATCAACAACCAACTTCTACTCTTCTAATGTCATTCACTTAAGTTTTTGCCAATGCATTAAAGCATTTTTTTCCTCCAAAAGAAAACACATCGCCAGCATCATTTACTAGTCCCCCTAAAAATACTTTCAGCACAACATTACATGCATACTTTTGACAACTGCTTTTGGAAAACAGCATTCTCTGTAGCAGTTAGACAATAAAAGGTTTACTGTTTTAAATATGTGCTACTGACTAAGAACAGACAGACATCAACAAAAACTTTAAGATAAATGTTCATTTCTTGTCTTTATAATCATAAAAGATTTTACTGTATATAGGTGCAAGTCTGGATAAACCCAGCCATCGAGCCTTGTAACTCCCAGCATCCCAAAATTTCTTAATACATCAGTGTTTCAAAGTTCTCTTGACTTTGACCTACAAACAGAAAGGTAGAAAAACTTTAAGAGACTTTTTTTAATGCTAGTTTTCTTCTTTTCTTGTTGTCTAAAACTAACAATTCCTCTAGAAAGCAAGACTAAAGACTAAGTCAAATATTTTTGTAGATGACAATCATCTACATCAAGGAACATAATAAAAGTCAGGTGATTAAAGTTCTATAGTTATTAGTACCAGGACAATTCTTATTGTCCTTTGCTGAAAAAGACAGAAATTCCTTTTCGCTTTGTTCCATAGATATTTTTGAAGACGGTATGTGCAGAAGAGAAGAAGGATGGCATTTTGCAGAAAATGCAGGTTGACAGAAAATTACAACAAACATAGCAAGAATTACATGGCTAAGCAGTGATCAAGCACCGTGTTTGTACGCTCGTAATCATATGAAGGAAATGAAGATAAGGTCTGCTAGTTTGTTATTCAAAATTAAGAGGCAGATTTTAGGATAGGGAAGACTAAATTTGACTATCAGAATATCTCATTGATAGAAAAATATATGTTCACAGATCTCCTACTCAGTATCTCCAAGGACTACGAAATGCATATGTTCCAATAATATCAAGGAGAAATTACATGACCCAAACCCTGATTCCTATTTGTGATTTGGACTTTGTGGATTGCACTTGTGCAAATGTGTCCTTTCAGAGGTTGCTGTTCCCAATCCCTTTGAACTGAGTCCCCTTTGGAGTCAGACCTTTGCAGCGGGCACAGGTAAACACGTGACCCTCAGATCCTGCCTAAGTGCAACCAGACAGCTCATGGGCTGCAGAGCAGTCACTCAGCACAAGCTCATGTGTTTGCAACCCATTTAATAATTTGGGTTCAGAGCCTGCACAGAGAAATTAATCCACTGCACTTCAAGAATGAGCCAAGCTAATATTCCATGTTGAAGAGTTCCTCAGATTTTTCCCTGCCTCCATGGACTTCCATCGCTGGCTTCGGCAGCACAACTACAGATTTCACCTGCCAGAGCACAGCTGGTTGTTAGTCCATGACAGGCCAGCTGTGTTTAAATAAAAGAACTCAAATCAGAACTAACAGTGTAAACACCAAAAGACCTTGAACCTAATGCATTTTAAAACAGATTGATAAGGAAGCCATGGCCACAACTGTGAAGATTTCTTATAGATGAAGCCATCCACCCAAATTCTATTGCTTTGATACCAAACAAGAATACTGAAACCAATCAACAGGCTGAAACTTCTTACTCAGGGAGAAGTACAACTGTTGTCAAACTTTCATACTTATATTAACCTTGCTCAGGCAGTGCCAGAAGAATAAAAGCCATGTAGACAAGGAGCAGTGAGGGGAATGGTGATGTCTTGAATAGCAAGTTCTATAATGAACCTCTTCTATTTGTGAAAGATAAACACTTTCTGAACAAGGAGAAGGCAAAGATAAGATTAAAGGACCTTGGTTGCAGCTCCAGCTCTTCATCAGCTCCTGCATTAAAGTATCACAATGCTGAAACCAGAGGTTTTGGAAATGTTCATTACTAGTGCTCAAAATGATACAACTAAAGAAAGAGGATGACTTTCTGAGTTGTTTTTTTTTCCTCAGTTGCTATAATTTAATTATGTAATACTTGTCTGAGATAAAGACTGAATGGATAAGGTAAGGACATATATTTTGGTTTTATTATTTCCAATTTAGTTACAGAGGTCTAAGATATCAGCTGTGGCAAAGTCTTTAATGCAAATACTAAAAACAAGGATCACGTTTTGAGCACCACAGAAGAAAACTTTACAATATGCCTATAAAAAAAACAAAATAATTTTTTTAAAAAATGTTTATATTTATCTGTGGGATATTTGTTTCTCACATCAAATAAATCAACTAGTAAAATCTACTAAACCATGGCTAGGTGTTTACCTACTGAAGGTGAAGAAAGCTACCCTTGCGAACAAACACTTAAATTTTATTTTACTCTAGGCCACCCACAGTGTGTTTACTCATCACACACACAGACTTGCTGTAAAGTAAGCAGGAGGATAATTCTGACTTAATTTTCAGGGTTTAATACTATGTGTGAGTAATAAAATTAAATTCAGACTCCGAGTACATTTGCAGGGGTTCAAACACACAAGTTGGTTAAGAGCTTTCACAACTGGGCAAACAAACAACAAAAGACATCTAAAAAGGTGTAACGTAATATCACAGAAGAGACCTCTAAGACAGTCACACACACTGTTTTGCAGAAATCCAATAGCTACCTGCATGATTACATCTCTAAATCTATGTTTAATCAACTACATACAGGGCTGACAGCTCATTGCAGCCAATGAGTAAATTTGAAGGGAGTGGGGATATCCTCTGCATCCTGGCTTATCCATCACACCCAAACAGCAGAGAGCTGCTGTGAGGTTGCTCAAAAGATGTGCTGATAATGAAAGATAAAGATTTCTTTCCAAGTTTTCCAGATGCAAGTCATTCTTCCTGGGAAAAATGTAAGGCCAGCTGAGGACACAAACTCAGATCCTTGACCAGCTAGAGAGACAAAAGTCAAATGCTTGATCACTGAAATAAAAGTCAGAGCTCAATCAAGGCTTCTCAGTAGAGCAAGCAAAACCACATTTTGTTGTCCAGGGCTTTCATCAGAGGTGCATACACACACTGACCCCACCCCCAAAAGAAGAGGAGAAACTGCAGGGATTAATGAGATGTTGAGATGGTTATGAATGATAAGAGAAGCCAGAGGAAACTCTGAGTCATCAGGAAGATGTGTAAGGGAGGTCTGGGTAAGTGTGAGGGTTCCTTTAATCTTCACCCAGACTGCTGCTCTTTTTCCTGCACCTATTCTATCTGTGCAGGCATGAGCTCCCCATCTCCTGTCCATCTCTCTACCACAAATGACAGAACCTGCACTCACCACCTAACACTGCACCTAATCAATCCCTCATCCTAAGGAACTCATTATTCCCGTGCCTTCAATGTTGCAGGGGGAAAAAGGACAGACAGCACAAGATGGCACAGGCTCAGCCCATTCCAGCTGAGACAAAGTCTATGTCACAAAGCAATTCTCCCTCACCAACAGCAGCAGTGCTGTAAAGTAATAGCAGGAATAATTAGCTTAATAAATTGTGCCTTATTTTATTTAGAGTTGACCTTGGATTTCCCTGCAAGAAGGGGCAAAGGGCTTGCAGTCAAAACCCTCAAGGTACCGTACCAGCTCCTTGGCTAGCAAGTTCTCCTTTCCCAATGCTTGTTAAACACTAAGAGGCTCAGTTTCTAAGTTAAAATTTAAATCAGAGCTTTTCAGGTGGATAACATGAGATTAATAGAAGCCTTTCACTTAGACATAAAATATTATGCATACAAATAAAACTGAATTTTTCTCTACATTAAAAAAAAGAAGCAAAAACTTAGTTCTTGGTCACGATGAAAAAATTTGAACTTCCACAACAACAAAAATCTGAGATGAAATATAAAATTTACAGCAGTCAAAGAGTATAAAGAATAACAAAAGAACTAAATACAGGAAGAGTACATGCTTTGTTTATTTGAAATGCTTGGTAAGTGCTGCAAGTTCCACACATTTCAGTTTAGAGGTAATATTTTTCCTTTAATAACAAAATAGCCAAGTTAGCACAGGAATGTGTGTAAACCTTTAGTTTACATTGTATTATTGCATTTAGATTACTACAGGGACAAGCCACAGAACCCACTGGAGGGGATCCTCCAGTAGCAACCGCTCAAGTAAGAGAAATCAGCATAAGAACAGATTTATTAGCTCTTGGAGTTCTGTTTTCAAACATTTTCGTACTAATGAGCACCACACATATTGCAGACAGCTGACTAAATAAAAAAGACCATCGAGATTATCTATTCTTGCCAGTCCTCGAGTGTAGGCAGCCTAACTAACGTAAACCAGAGCAGATAAGTATCAGTAGCTTATGAAAAATGCCATTACAGCATGCTAGAAGCAAAACAGCCATGTGCACTGAGAGGAACAGAACTCAATATAGCGTGCAATGACTGTAAGCTTCAGTGCCCACATACTAAGCTTTCTGTACTGTAATGGTCTGATAAATTCATTTTGACCCAGAGACCAGAGATAAATTGTCTTAGCAATACAAACAAACAGCTAAGCAATTAGGGCAAAGTTTTTTGAGAACATAGTGATAACATCTAGAAGCTTTGTTGGGTGATGGGGAAAAGCAGCCCTCGAGATAGGGGGGTTTAATCTGAAGTAAAAGAGAGAGTATAATTGCTTCTCCAAATTACAGTGCACTAAAAGAAAAAGCAGACAAGCAACTGGCACTGGTATTTGTCTGGCATCTATTTCAGTGTATCCAACCTGAAAAGTAACTTTCAATGTCCCATTTGGAGTTCATCAAGTTTTGCCTATAAAAAGATTTTACATGTGCAGCTGTGAAAGTGTCAGAGCTGAGAAATCCATAAGGAACCATCACATTTTAAAGAATTGCCATCACTTAAATTTCCTGAAATAACTTATTAAAATAAAGCTTTCAAGCACAGAGATTAATACAGAAGTCAAATGACCAAAGCAACGATTTTATCTACCAGCTTTCACATATCAGCACTCTTTGGAGGGTCAGACACAGACATGTATTAGTTGCAATGCAGAATATGGGCTGCAACAGGCACAGAAATTGAAGTAATTAGTATTTAACCCAAATTGTGTGTTGATTTCTCAACAAGTATTTGGTTATTGATTTAAATCTACATAATTATATATTATATATGTCAGAATATATATATATATACATACATACATTCATAAAAGACTGAAATACCAGGTCTAGAATACATCTCTTCAGTTTGGGTACAGTTACCCAAGAAAATAGCTATGAGCAGAGACAAAATGAACTCTCAAAGTAATACTAACTTTTGTCGTTGTGAACATCTTGTAAACATTAAAACAGTTGTATCAGACAGAGATGCCTGCTCATTGCAAAATATCTAAATTTGATTTTAGAGGAAAAAATGTAATATGAAGAAGATAAATTCATATTGTACTTTTACTGCAGCTGAATGACCAGCGGTCTCGGTGTCCGCTGAAAAAAGAAAATTGATATTGCTTTTAAACATTAATGAAATGAAGATGCCAATGGCAATTTTTTACCAAAGAACCTATTTTTTTCTTGTAAGATTTTTCTTTGAAGTGTATTTTAAAAAAGAAAATCAACAAGACACATAAGTCAAACATTAATGAGAGGTGTTTTTGGAGCTGTCATAAATGAACTATAGCCTTAACTCCATCCCATGCAACAGAAGCAGCTCCAATAACTCAGCCATGTCATCTGAACTCTAATGTCATTTAATGCATTGAAAACAAGCCTATTTCTTGCTTCATTGTTTACTATGTTGTAGTATACAAAAGTCTATGAAAAGCCACCTCAATTAAGTGAGCAATTATTTATATTTCAATAAGGAAAAGCAATTTACCAGTAATTACAAAATAAGACTATACAGAGAATAGCAAATAAAGCAAGACTGAAGCAGCCCTTAGTAAACATCAAATTAACACTTAAAAAGACAGAAAAAGAGTAATTGTTCTTTTATCTTAGGGTAAGTGGACAGTCTACCTGCTTCCTGGGTAGAAATAAATTAGCAACTCCAAATTTTTTGTTTGTTTCTTTCAACTCCACTCTGAATCACCATAACCAAAATAATGTCATTTTAATTTATAATTGACATATTATTTTACAGGTTATTTTGAAAAATTCAAAACAGATTTTAATATTGGTATGATGAAATATCAAAGAAATCACCTATAAACAGCACTCCCTAACCACACAATTGTTCTCAACAACTGTAATAAAGTTTTCTTTTTCATCTGTTTTCTTCCTCTAATCCACTTATCACGACCTGTTGATTAACCACACAGAGCTCTCTTAACTTTCACTTTCAGTTTCTCTATTTTTTTTCCTGCTTGATACTGCCCCAGAAATAATGTCTGTAGGAGCAACATGTTAGACAGCCACATCACTTCTTAAGAAAGTAGGCTACAGGGATTAAAAGTCACTGAACTGGAAGGCAGAATTCTGGCCTTCAAGCTTTTCTTCATTCTTTTTTCCACCCTAATTGCTTATAGAGTCCCTGCTCATACAGGGATGGGCCTTTGGTTTGATTGCATTGATGGGCTGCCTTACTTTTTGTCACAGGAGCAGCCCCATGGAAGCAACTGCAGACAGAAAAAGGAAAGACAACTGGTATATGCAATTTCTAAAGTATTTTTTGTGTTGAATCCTGCCCATACAAAATACACACTGTGGTTTATGGATGGAGCTCAAGCACATCAGGAATGACCTATGAAGTCCTCTCCCTGTGCTTTTCCTTTCCCTCAATACACTTTACATAAACTGACACAATCAGCACAACAACGTGCCTATGACTAGAACAGGTACAGGTATGATCCAGCTACATCAAATTTAGTCTCAAACAAGAAGTGTTAAAGTCAAAACTATTGCAAAACCACAAGACCAAGGGGAAAAGAAAACACATGCTTGCTTATTTCTACAGATTCCATGGTAAAGCACAGTCATACTTCTCTCTGCATTGCAATCATCTTTTTTTTTTTTCCCCACCAAGTTTTTTTATCCTCCCCTCCCTGAAAAACAAGTATCACACTCAGCACTTTCATTCTGCCTAACCATGACATGCTGAAGTGATCTGATATAGAGGGCTGTGCTGTCATCTTCAGCAAAGAACATACTTCTATGTGATGTTTTTCTAAACTTTCATCACAGATTTACATAGTGGCACATATGATAGATACTGCCAAGTGTCATAGAGCTTGACAATCATAATCAAGTGAATTGTAAAAATCAATATTTAACTGAAAAACCTCAATAAATGATGAACTCCAAACAAACGTTATTCCTCCCTTTGCTACCTTTCTCCTCACACATACAGACAAGAGGTACCAATACTGAAGACTAGGAATCCAGTCTAGCTCTTTGCACACTTTTCAATAACAAGTGAAAGAATTGCCTTATTTCCTTTCTCAGAGTTGCTACTGAGATAATTAACAATTTCTGTGTAAAACAAAGCCACAAATGTGAGTCTTTAACTTTGATCCAGAAACAGATACATTCTTCATAAAGTATTTCTGACACAAGACAGGTATTTGCAGGCTTATATCCCAGAGTCATCTCACCCCCCCTTCATGCAAAATTCTATCCATACTCTAAAATTCTGTGAAATGATTAGAAAACTCATTAAGAAAAAAATCATTATATTAAATGTTTTGCAGAAGCTTCTGTTTCCAAAGCAACCTTTTATTTCAGGCTTTTCCATCAGATCTGGACATTTTGTTGCCTAGAGGCTTACAAATTATATATGCACTTACTTGTATTTTGACAGTCTTTAGTGGTCTGTTACAATGGTCTGTTTTTCAGAAAAGAAAATATAACCACAATATCAAGCTGAGCCTTTGGGGGTTGGTTAAGTTTCTCATTAAACTGATGTTTAAGTATACGTAGGGGTTTTCGTTAGTGTGGCAAGCCAGTTTAACACTGGGGAAATTCAGATGCCTATAAATTAGTTTTATAAGTAAGTTCGTTGAAATGACAAATCGGATTTTGAAAACTGAAACGGGAGTTTCTGTCTCTCACTGCGTTATGGGGCAGTGCCCTCCACTGGCCAAACGTCCTCACTTAAAAATAAAAGAGCAAAAATTCACTGTAAAGTTGCTCTTCAGACTAAAAACCAAAAAATACCTCCAAAACCCCTCAGAATCAGTGTCAAATTCTTTTAAAAGGTTACTGCATAATGGCACCAATTTATACTAATGTCACTCTTACTTTCATATTATATGGTAATAATAATACTTTGGGTGCCGAAATAAATCCTGAAGCAGCCTTTTTAAAGAGTTCAAAATTAGAAGTGACAGTACAAACCCAGGTAATACTAAAAAGTGTAACTTAACACAAGGCCTTATATTGGTAAAAAGCATAGAACCAGATTAGCAATTACTACTGCCTGCTAAATTTTCACTATTTTACCTTTTTTTCTCTTCAGAAATGACAGACCCTCATGTAAATTTATCTTTGAAGCGATTAATAACGTTTATGAGTGCAGCAGACAGAACTAGCTGCATGAGTAACATCCATATTAGAGGTACCTGAGAGGAGGGATTAATAAGTGTCAGGAGCCAGCAACACCATGAGAAAGCTAGAAACATGATATATATACATATATATATATATATATATATGCCCTCCCTTTGTGTTACTGTGGGTTGCCCACTTATTAGTATTTCAACTCTTCCTCTCAATTTTATTTGTTTCAAAAATATGGATGAAATTTTAATGCAGAGGTGGTAGTCAAACTGTAGTATTTTCAGGAATATTCTGCACTCTAACCAAGCTTGCTGCTGTCATTTGGCCAACCTGCTCATCTTGGGTGATTTCACCTCTTCTAACACCACTCCCTTCACTCACTGCTTGATGGCCAATATTAACTCTCTCCAACACCTATATTAGCTCAGAGACACTGTCAATATTTACATGATACATCAACTGCCTGATTTAACTTTCAAAAATTAAGAACAGTATTTTAAAATAATACCCACGAAAACATGCAAAAGGACAACAGGTCATACAACAGATCCAGCTGATGATTAAGGACCATAGGGACAATATCTTAGTAATAAAAGTGTTATAAATGAGTTTATAGCAGATTTAATCATCCTACACAAAATTACTATCTAATTACTAGATCTAATAATATTCTATGCAATAGATTTGCTGGTCATAAGGTGAACTGTTTCTTTAACAAGACTAAAAGCAATAAGCTATAGGAGGAAGTTATGACGAAAATACAAAGATAAATGATGCTTGCAGAGATAAAACAAAACCACAGAAAGATTGAAAATATACTTTGTGATAGGAGTTGCACACTGTTAGATTTCTAAACAGACAAAAAGGAAAGAAAATATTCTTAAATCCTGGATAAAGCCTTCACTACCATCTACACATGGAGGGAACAACTAAAAGGCTGAAACAAAGTTGAAAGATGGATTTAACATGCCTTTTTCAAGTGCTGAACAATAATTTCAAAAGGGGCATACAGTACCATTTTCTTTGAGCACATCTAATGTAAGCTTTAAGACTTAGCATAAGTTTTACCATTTGTTCCATTCACTTTGTATAAAATTTCTGTGTTAGTGGGCAATGAAGGAAACTAGTAATTTTTCATATCTGCCAATCCTGTGATAAAGTACTTCCACTAGAAAAAAACCCCAAACATCCAGCACTGGTCCTAGACTTGTTTTTAAAGAGAAAATCTAGATTCCAAGGCTATTTATGAACCATCTTCCTTAGAATATAGCTGTGTGGATTCCTAACAGTGGGGGGATTTTACGCTCTAATGAACAGCAGTGCTAAAGGTACCCCCTCAATCTCTGCAGAACCTGGTTCCAATGAATTGGGGAGCAGCTTTGGTGCTCTGTTCTTCTGGGCAGCCTGGACCGAGTACAAACACCAACAGACAAAAATAGCCCCTTTGCTTCATAAGGCCTCAGTCCTCACAGAAGATCCTGCTCCTCATTGATGATTAACTTGTGATAGTCTTTTTGCATCAGGATTCACCACTGATGACACAGAGCAAGGCATTCAGTTGTTCTCACCCTCGGAGCCTCAGTTTCTCCTGTTAGAAGCAAGCGTTTTGAGGTTTGTTTTGCAGCCCTTGCCTTACCTCAGATCTATCTTTTCACCCTTCCTCAGAGTTCATTTGATTGTTTAATAACCACATACTAATGCTGGGTTGTTCTGCTAATCATTTGGCAGATAAGATCTCCCTCGTACAATCTGAGCTGCTTTTGTACTATGAGCTTGAAAGAAAAAAATTGGAGGTGGGAACACTGGATCATAGAATCATAGAATCATAGAATCAGCTGGGTTGGAAGGGACCTCTGAGATCATCAAGCCCAACCCTCGATCCACTACTGCCATGGTTACCAGACCATGGCATTAAGTTCCACATTCAGTCTTATTTTAAAAACCTCCAGGGACGGAGAATCCATCACTTCCCTGGGTAGCCCATTCCAATGTCTGATTACCCTCTCTCTGTAAAGAAATTATTTCTAATATCTAACCTAAACCTCCCCTGGCACAACTTAAGACCATGCCCTCTTGTCTTGCCTGGGAAAGGAGACCAACCCCCACCTGGCTACAACCTCCTTTCAGGGAGTTGTAGGGAGTGATGAGGTCTCCCCTGAGCCTCCTCTTCTCCAGGCTGAACAGCCCCAGCTCCCTCAGCCTCTCCTCATAGGACTTGTGCTCGAGTCCCTTCACCAGCCTTGTTGCCCTCCTCTGGACCTGCTCCAGGACCTCAATGTCCTTCCTGAACTGAGGGGCCCAGATATTGGGTTGCTTCCACATTCAGATCTATATGCTTCTATTACACCATTTTAAGGCCTTAAACTGAAGCAGTGAGCCATTTTCACAGCCACGTTACACAGATTTATGTACTTCTGTTACAGTCCCATGCATTAATACTTTCTAAACTTCTGCATAGAACTGTTTCAGTCAGCTCCTTAATGTGACTTTGTTGTGGACAGAGCCTCAGAGAGAAGAGCAACTGTTGGTCTCACTCTCAACCCGTGAAAAGTAATTAAGAGCCCACTTTCCCCATGGGGAACAGGTGTAGCTCTCGCTGCCCTGGCAGCCTGTTCCAGCTGAAGAGTTATGACTCCAGCTGTTCGGCTGACGGCAATTACCACCGCCGATGGTCATCGTATGTGGATCTCACCTCCTAAAGGTTTCCTCCCCAGAGGGCTGACGTGATGACTGCTGAACTGCAGCATTACCCTGCTTGCTGCTGAGAGACCAGCTGACATTTACCTTTACGTGACCTCAGCGAGCTACACAACACACACTCGACCGCAGTCGCTTAACCGTGCTGACATAAAGGATTTCTAACTTTTGCTTTTCCTTACAGCGTAAAGAGCTTAAAACACCACAGCATTAAACCACAGAACTCTGAAAAACAAAAACAGGATGTCTGCCTCTAAAGCTGGTGCTGTGTGCATTTTTCCTGAGACTTTGCTATCTGGGACCAGATTGATGTAATCTTTCAATGCAGCCTATTGGCCAAATTCTCTCTTTCCTGCTGAAAGGTTAACTCTGGTGTGTATGACAGAAAATATTTTCATGGCCAAGGGTTGTTTTCATCACAATCTGCCTAACAATAAGACCAGCTGGAGATTAAAAAAAAATTAAGGCTTAAAGTTATTTCAGTGGTCTCCTTTACTCTTGCAAAGCTCCAGTGCAGCCAGGTAGAATCTAGGAGAAAAACATCATTTGCACAATTCAACATAAGAACAATGCTATTGTTTCGTCTTCTTCCTCAAGAGTGGATTTTGATACTGCAAGGTTATGTAAGTGCAGGTCTACAGGACTTGTAGGTCCCTTTCAGTGCTCATCTGACCAACTGAGGGCTGACCAAGTTCAGGCATATCATTAAAGGCATTGTCCAAATGCCTCTGAAACACTGACAGGATTGGGACATTGACCACCTCTCTGGAAGCCTGTTCCAGTGTCTGACCACTCTCCCAGTAAAGAAATATTTCCTAATCATAGAATCATTAAGGTTGGAAAAGACCTCCAAGATCAAGTCCAACTTTTGCCTGAACACCAACCTGTCAACTAAACCATCCAGTTGTTTCTTGAACATGTCCAGGGATGGTGACTCCAACATCTCCCTGGGCAGAGGTCATTTTCTCTTGTCCTGTCACTTCTCACCTGGGAGAAGTGATCAACCCCACCTGGATACAACCTCCTTTCAGGTAGTTGTAAAAAGTGATAAAATCCGCACTGAATCTCCTTTTCTCCAGGCTAAATATCCCCAGCTCCCTCAGCTGCTCCTCATATGACTTATCCTAGACATTTCACCAGCTTCATTGCCCTTCTCTGGACATGCTCCAGCACCCTGTCCAGCCCAAACAGCACCTTTGAGATATTCTTATGTGTCCTGTCACCGGATACCAGGGAGAAGAGACCAGCACCTCTCTCACCATCTCCCTTCCTAAGGAAGCTTGAGAGAGCAGGGAGACTGCCCCTCAGCCTCCTTTTCTCCAAACTATCCAAGTCCAAAGTCCTCAGCCTCACAGAATGTACCTATCCCCCAAGACTGTAACTTAACACATGTAAAGCACAACTATAATTTCTGGTTTGAGCCAGCTGTTGGGAGCAGTTGGCCTTAAACGTTTGGACTAGGAAGAAGGACCAAAAATCCACTAAGGTTTGTTGTCCCTGCTCCCATTCCGATGTGTATTTCCCCTCCTTTCTTCTATTTGTTGCTTACCAAATTCACACAAAATTTTGAGATGTTTTCTTTGCATTTTTGTTGTTTATGGACACAGGTAAAGAATGAGTAATCTGCCATCTTGCTAATTTTACAGACCTCAAGAGCATCAGTGCTTTTCCTCAAAGACATTGTTATATACATGATATGTTCATCAAACAGATAAAACAGTCCTGCCAACAATGGAGAGGAGACAAGACTGGAAAAAAAAAAGCAGAAATCACAGCTTGCCACCTGCTTAATAAGTGCTATTTGGAGTAATCTCTTGCCTCTGTCATTAGTAAGCAATCTGTTACAGCAATAAAGGAATTTGTCAGGTATTATTTTTACAAACAGGCCTAATTCTATACCAGCTTCTACGTCCTTCTGTCAGAAAATTTGTGTACATACAGTAGGAAATAAGAGGGGCTTCAAGACATAACATTATGGAGAAAGCAGTGGCATTAGGCATTATGTTGAATTAAGCTGGATGACGGATCCATCTTTAAATTGTTTGATTTTACATGTTTCTCAAGAAAAAAAAATCAGGTAATATAAAGAAAGTGCTTAGGATAGCAAGAAAAAGCAAACTGTTATTCCTAGAGCTGGAAAGTTAATGTTTATCATTCTCAAGATTTAGACCTTCGCTAATGTATAACTTAATTTAGATAGTTACCAATATATGTAGAAGACTAACGCTAAGGATCAAGAAATTTGTGCTGCAATGAAACAAATACAATTGCTATTTTTTTCTAGATTTCAAAGTACAAAGGACCATTTTGCAGGCTCTCTATGCATCTATGGAATCACCTTCTGACTGCTCATCAGAGAACTTGAAAAATTAGGGGGGTAATTACATCAGGCAATGAGGTACTCTAAGCATTTATTGTTAAAAACAGAACTACTCATCAGATGATTGAAATTAACGTTTACTTTAGCTGTCAGATTTGATTAATCTCTAACAACATCATTCTTATTCAACTTTAGACACCTCAGAAGCAGCCAGATTAAAGCAACATAGCTCTACTCAGGTCAGCAGCCCTGAGATTTTTGCCCCTGAGAGGATGGGCCTGAGATACTCAGCAAGAACTTCAAACAGTCACAGAATTACATGTCAAATATGGTGCTTTGGTTCCCTAGCTCAGGCATTTTTTCACATTTTTGCACAGATCACTAGAAACAAACATCATCCCTACTATCTAAAGGATCCAAAGCAGTTATGTTTCTACAAAAAGGTCTCTTAAACTCAATTTTCAAGCTTGGTATTTGGCTTTGATTTTATTGACACCTTCTACTAGGATAACATATCTTCTCTAAGCTTGCATGGATCACTAACATCAGAATTCCAATACTGGATGTATCAACCATGGAGACCTGGGAAGTGCTGCAACCCATCGAACAGGTTTGCTTTCACTCAAAACATCTTAAACAGTAACATCCCAGTTTTCAACCAGCCTAATGGGTTTTGCCAAGCAACCACTTTAATTATAAACTTGATGCAGACGTGGTGCAGATTGATGCAAGAGAAGTTTCTCTAAAGGCTCAAGGGTAGGAACTCTCTTCTCCTGAGACAATGCGTGCCCTTCCCACCCAAAGAAGGGAGTTTTGAAGAGAGTATGGCCTAAAGTAAAGGTTACTGTCACCAGAGAACATCTCTCCTATCATTGGTCCAGCAGAGTGGATTTCAGAAGAATCTATTGCTCACATTACAGAAAAAAAAAAAAACCTCAAAACATTACCTGACATTTCATGTTTAATAATCAACACAGCAGCTTAGAAGTTTGAAAAATGACCAGTTACTGGCTTTGAAAGAAAGCCCATAAGACTTATTGAAGGCAAAGAAAACTTCGCCTTTTGGCAGCTTGACAAAGTCAAACTTGAGTCCGCAAAGTGCTCTACATGAAACTGTTGTCGTCATCAAAGGATACTGTCATTAACTGCTACATGAAAGCCACATTTTCACTTATTTTCCAAGCTGAGAAGGCTCATAGTATGTACATATATATATATATATATATATGTATATATACACACCCCTTTGGCTAAATTCTACTCTTGGAAGTATTTTTGTCTAATCATTGACTGCTTTTGTGAGTCTAGGATGAAAATTTGTTGCACTAGTTAAGTGAAAAGCAAAGGCCATGCTGTTTTGGAAAGCTCACACACCAAAGGAAGTGTAACACACACAAAGACTTACCTGCTTACACTTCTGCTAAAAGACAAGATAAATAATTATGCTAAGTATATCTAATGTTGATGTAGGTGCATATCAAGTAAATACAGTGTTAATATCTTATTGTTTGCAATAGAATTAGCAGTTTAAAACCA
The DNA here is from genome assembly GCF_001604755.1 of Lepidothrix coronata. Taxonomy (NCBI): domain Eukaryota; kingdom Metazoa; phylum Chordata; class Aves; order Passeriformes; family Pipridae; genus Lepidothrix; species Lepidothrix coronata. The sequence goes on from NW_016690388.1 coordinate 940,769, forward strand.
AGATCCATAAATATACCATGCTCTGTGCTCCTCTAATGAAGGTCACATTTTGAATAATTAAATACTACATTTCTGCTCAAGAATCAGGACAACTCTTAAATGAATCCTACTAGGTAGAACTGCACACAGAAAATGAGATGATCAGTGAAAGAGGTGAAAACTGGCAAGTTTGACTTTAGAACCATAAAGCTACATATGATGTTTTGATTTCATTTTTACATGGCACCTTTTAACTTTATATTACATCTATAATTTTTGGCCTTATATATTCTGTACATTTGAGGTTTATTACAAATATTCAGAAATTAAAAATTATGCATACTTTATCTATGGTCAGCCTTAGAACATAAAAATCATTAATTTAGCAATATTCAGTTGCAAGATCATTCTGTTGACATCCACATCATTAGAAATTAATGATTTAATAGTATATTACTTTAAATCTCTCCCCACTTTAGGTGGTTTTTTTGCATTTGTGCATTTGGTGAGCTTTCTGCTATTCTTTTTCTTACTTTCCCCACAAGAGAGAAATGAACTAATATGAACTAAAACCACAGGTATAGTTTGCAAGGTGCACTACACAAAACAACACAAAATACCTCAATTTTTTTCATGCACTAAACAGTAGAAATAAGATTAGAACTGTTTTTTTTAATGTAAAACCCTGTGTTTGTACCACAATGATTAAAAAAAAAAAACAAAGCCAAACCAAAACCAACCAATTCAAATAGAAAAATTTATAATTCTGATTTGAAAGCAGATCCAAAATATAACATGTTGGGAAACTAAAAGCACCAGGATATCCAGTAGGAAAGCAGAGTATAGTTACTATAGATGTAGCAGACACATCATCTGTATGAATTACCTGGGGAGAAAGTAACCATATGATGTGAAAGAAAACATCTTGAAACCAATCATTCTGTACAATGGAATCATTGCTTTCAAATTCATCCTGAACACCATTGTTGATATTTTTCCCTATCGGAAGGCAAGCAACAATTTTTGTTGTTTCTTTTCTTTCCTTCAGTCTCAGATATTTACTTGAGCTGACTCAAGAGCTCTACACACCATCATCATTTGTACCAGTTTCTGCATGTGAGATAAAGTATTAGTATGATACCTGGATGCTCTGGTACATCCAGGCCTTGCTCTATGTTTTAATGTTCTGCTTTACATTTGAAATTTACTCTAGAATCCTCATCCCCAAAACTGGACATGTACATTACAGAGCAAAAGAGTGAAGGTCACTCAAAATCCTGCCAAAACACAATATGGAGGTGTCCTGCATGAAGATACTATCATATTTATTTCAAGAAATACATATTTGCTAAATTAAATAAAAGTAACAATTCAGACACTGCAGTGAACTACCTGATAATGGGCATTTTCTGTCCTGGATAATTTAGAGACCTGCAGCATCGCCTCAATAATTTTACTTTCATATTTGTGAAACTTTGTTTCCTTAAAAGTGCACCTGCTTTATAAAAATATTACACATAATGTAGCCTTTCTATTTTCAGGTTGTATCTACAAATGATGACTTAATTTATGTTTCCAATCAATTCATATTAGAAGTGCTTTAGAGCTTAAACTGATGCAGAATTCTACAAAGTATAAAACTACCTGCAAAGCTCAATCTCAGGAACTCTATCAGCTACCTTAAAATGTAAAACAATAAAGACACAGAGCTGTGTGCACGGTGCTGATTTTTCCAAGTGTCTTGAATACTTCTGTTAACCTTGAGGCTAAACTTGCATTTTGTAGAAATGTTCACGTTTAGTTAAATAAGATCAAGCTCGTAATCACTTCAAGTGCAGCCAGCCAAAGAATAATACTTTTATGTAGCGACAAGTCTCCCTCCCTATTCATGAGCATTTATATTATCAATTAAAGAGCTCTTGTTCCACTTACTGTGCCACATCGGATACAGCTGGCAGGGGAGACTCTTCCGATACAAGGTCAATGTCATCAGTGAAACTGTTGGCCCGTGACATGTCTTGGGTGTTCCCTTCTAAACGTCCTTTCACTGCACAAAGAATTCAAAGAAATCATAGTACATTAGGGAGACAACATACACAAGCTCTTCCCATGGCTTGAGATACTGTGCAGCAGATTAAAGAAATGGCTCTAATATGAGACATATGTTTCTTTTTCATCAGAATCAGTAAAGTCAATGCTTACAATGTATGCCATACAAAAATACATATGTGCATATATACAGTTCAAACACAGAGGAACCTCTTACAGGAAAGGCTTGTCTTCTTGAGGGCTGTCTCCCTGTGAACACAAATTCGCTATATCCACAAATATCAACGTGGGCATAACAACAGAAACAATCAGCCTTTCATTTCCTCACTACCATTTGATACATATGCTTTAATTTCCCTAGAACCATTCTTTAAAATGTTATTGCTATGATCATATAAACAGAATACTTGAAACTTAAGTGCTGTTTGGTCACTATATTTGAGGGCATTCAAAAATTCTCCTAGGAACCAGGGAAGAGCCTCAGGTGTTTGAATGCAGTTGGCTCCACAGAATAACCATGATGGATACAAAGCTGTGGTGCAGCCCAGCTTATGTTCCAAGCATAGCAAGGGTACAAGTTTCATTACAGGTTTGGAAAACATATGATGGCCAATTAATGGAGTTTGCTCAGAAACTGCAAAAGTCAGACAAGTGCAGCCAGCCCTGTAACTGATAAAACCTGATGTTTTATAAAGCTCTAGCCTCAAAACTCATTTCCCTCAAGGGCTGACTTCACCATAAATGTGCAGTAAACACATACCCACCTTTCTGAGTTCAGCTGCATCAATATTCAAAAGCCATTTCTGCTTTAAGGTATCTTCAACGTCTTTTCCTGTATTTACTTCATTCAAAGGCTATTACGGATATCTAGCTTAAGTTGGTGTGATCTAAAATAGCAATTTTATTCATGATTACTCACACTTTCTAAGGAAGTTACCTATAAATTTTAATCCTTGAAAGCTTGGCAGATACAGTTACGAGCTGGCAGAGTATCTCGGAAAATGGATAGGATGGCACATATAAATTCAAGGGGGGAAAGAAATGTTTGTGTGTTGGAGGAATCACTAAAAGTAAGTGTCAAAAAAGTAGTGTCACTTGCATAGGCTGTGATGGGAAAGAAGAAGAAAACAACCCATATGGCAGAAATAAAAAAGTTTTCCTCCTAGAAAACAAAATCTTTTAAGTCTTAAGTTACTTCCAGAACAACACTTTGGCTGGACTGCATTCAAGCTAAATACTAAAAACTATACAACATCAGAGCTTACTATTGGAAGAGACATAATGTAAGTGGCAAGCAGTGAAAATTAAGTCTGTGGAGTGGAATTATCAAATAGCATAACTGAACACTGCTAAAGGACATAAAGTTACAAGGCTATTTTATTTACATCTGCTGCATTTAATCACAAATAAACTATGTGTTTACCAAAACTTCCTGGCACTGGGAACATGAACTTCTGTGCTTTTCCAGCATGACTGAAACACTTTGTCTGTTCTAGGGGAGCTTTATTTTGTGAGACCTGCCAGTTCTGCCCCTGTTCTGATAAGACACTTTTCCTGTAAGAAGTGTAGTCTTATTTTCAGACAAAGTCTTGAAATATATAGATCCAATATCTGACGTATTGCTTTGGGAAGCACCAGTCTCTAAAGAAGTAACATGGCACATGATCACATCTGCAAAATTAAACTGGGGGAGTTTTGGCTTCAACTACACTAAGGTTTACCTCACAGAAAGCTTGCAGAATTTGAGAGTCAGCTGAGGCAGAGTTAAGCTACTGTGCCTATATAAGGCACATCAAATTAAAAGGAAAACTCTGTGTTGCTATCAATTCCTACTACACAATTAATTGCTGAAAGGGTAGGAGAAGGACCTATTAAAGTCATGGCAATTTGCCTTCTTTATAGCACAGGAGAGATATTAAAATTACTGCAATGCATTTGTCATGATAAGTAGTAGGATTTTATTTTAGTTTTGTCATTTTAAAGGTTTGGTCCATATTGCCTTATCAAGCTTCTCTCTGACTCATCACACTGCTGTTTGCAATCTGCATACATGGGCCCTTAAAAACCAGAAAACCCTGATTGTTTACATTTGGCTTGCTAATTCCTTTTCTGAGAAGTGTTCACAATGGCTCTTGCTCCACACCATGGTAGTTGTGAGAAAGGGGGGACAAATGCAACGAGTTCTGAAACCTTCACTTCCTCCTGATTCCCGTGTGCTGTGCTGAGCAGCTCTGCTGTTTCCGTAGGGTGCACCTGGAACCTGCTTTTCTGACCAGGGACCTTCTGAGAGATGTGGAATATCATTAACAACCTCAACCAGGGCTTGGTTACCCACACAAGCAGGGAAAGTTCTATTCTGTCTTTATATAAGGCAAAAGCATTCAAGTTTTCTCTTTGGTGAAGACCTTGCTGTGATTATCTGTGATGGTCTCATCCCACAAGTAGTACACATACAATTCATTCCTACAAGCATTTGGGGAAAGACAGTTGTGGGGTTATATACTTTATACGAACAGGAGTTCTGTAACACATACTCCATAGTTCATTTTATCAGTTGATTGTGTATTTAAGTCCACAAAATAGTACCTGGGTCATGTCTCAAAGATTGCCTCACTGCTTCCTCTCTCCCCTCCCACACTTCCATGGCCAGGTCTGTGGACAGAACAATTTTTGCCATTTTGCTTACAGATTAGATTTCTCTCAAAAACCTGTCTCCAGCTTACGTAAGTATTAAGAGAAAGAAGAGCTACTCACAGAAGTGCTGCTCTTAAACGTCAAGTTAAAGTAGAAATCACAGCTCATAATATTTGGATGGTGATATTATAAGATTCCCTACTGCTCTCAGAGCCACTTGACTCAATTCAGAGTAAGTTCAGGCTTGTCTTTTGTGAAGTATTAAACCACCACAAGAGAATACCTGTTTTATCCTTGTAACCCTAATAAAAGTTATTTAATGCTGAATCCCTTCATGTTTTTATCACTGGTTAATTCTATGTGTTTCTGTTTTAAGATATTAACTCATTAATAATGGTTCTGGTCCATAAATTAACATTAATGGTAAATGCATGTAATATGTTCCCTTTTCTAAATATCTTCTGTCCTGAAAGTGACTGTTTTAGTTGTGAGTAGTTTTCTTATCTGAAACACTCTTTCTAGAACCAACTTGGTTTTCGAAGTTAACTCACTTTCCCTGAGTGACCTTCCAAAAATCATTTAGACAGCAATGTACAGTCATAAATCAAAATTCCCAAATCACACTAAAAGGAACATTTTTTTTCCTAATGTCAAGAACCCATAAGCTCCTGAGCAATAAAGTGATTCATAATAATCATTCATGATAATGCTTTGAGGAAATACGGAGCATTAAAATACATTCAACGCATGGCAGCGATGCTTTGAATTTTATTTCTGGAAAGTCGTAAGGTCCAGCTACTACATATGGTAAGTTTGTAACAGCTGCAGTTCAAGCCAGAACAACTATATCTTCCCTCTCTATATTTATTTTAATAAGCTTTTTTTTTCCAAACTGACTTTATGGGAATTAATGCCTAATGTTTGTGCTGCAGAACAGTAATCAGGAGAGACAAGGAAATGTGAAGAGGCAAGAGAAGAGGAGCCACCCTTCTTTCCACGTGTTACTACTCACAATATGAAGAAGCTCTACTTATTTCATTATAAAATATATAATATTTTCTGAGCATGAACAGTTGGAAGCAGCAAGTTGGAAATACAGAACGGTGTCTACCACAGTACAAAAACTAGTGAATGCCATGACCCAAGTAATCCCTGAAGCAGCTCAACTAATCAAATGAAACAGTCAAAAGAAAGCTAAGTTTCATATACCTCTAATTTCAGTGTCAGTTTCTAAAATGGTAAAATCTTATAATAAACACATCAAAACATAACCCAGAGATGTTTTAGTAATGATGTTTGGCCTTATCTAACCTCAGATTCCTTATCTATATTACACTAACTCCTGTCTTTGCAATATGGGGAAAAAGAGTTCCCAGTATACAACTGCAACAGAAAACATGACTGCACATGGTTCTCATTGCCATGGTCATTCTCAAACAGGCAGTGCCTACTAAAAGCAGGACAAAACAACACAGAAGATTTTGCACTAGTCTCTTCTCAGATAAAGAAGGTGAAAACCAGAAAAAGCAGGTCTCTTCTCCTGCAAATAATTCCAACCTACTCTTTTTATTACAAGTTTTTTTCATCTTCACAAGAAAGAACACCCAATTCAGCAAATTGAAAGGTGACTTGTACCATTCCGACATAGTCTACTTTATAAAAGTCTGCAGAGTATTGCAGTGGCTGCTTACATTATATAGAAGAGTACCTGCAGTTGCTCCTCCCAGGAGTACAAACACCAAAAAATTTGAACAAAAGGAGATATCTGCAAATTAAACCCGGAAAACACAGGCACACGTATAGAAAAGGACAGTAAATTTGAGACGGTTTTACATAAAACAGTTCCTGTCACAAGAATATCTACTTCTCAAATTGTTAAGTAATAAATCTCATGAAAACAACACAAAGTACCTGATGTCAGGGGAGAGCTCACACAGCAGATGAATAAACTAAACCTGTGTCCACAGCAGTAGAAAAATTCATGTATAGAGAATGCTGGTGAGGATATAACCCTGCTAGATGAAATGGGGGATGGGGGAGGCCTTCTCTGTTTATCTTGGGGTTTTGTTTGTAACCAACCAAGGTAAAACATCCAAGTTTAAGAAACCAAAAACAAATGCCACTGTTTCCCTTCAGTCTTTTCATCACTTTCAGATCAGAAGCTGTCAAAACAATCTCTTTCACAATGCCAGGCTGCACTACTCAATGTAACAAATATATGTGAAGTAAACATGTGATTTGATTTCATATGTAAGGCTGCACCTCAACAGAAAATCCTTGGGATGATTATGCTTCCTTTATCCAAAAGGAGGAACTACCTGCGAGGTCACAGCATTATGTCTCATTGGCTTTCTTGTGGCAGGAACTCAGATCACCTCACTAAAAAATACTCACAGTATTTTTAAAGCTGTAGAGAGGCAAACTGCTCTCAGTCTAGGCCCCAAACATTTCCAAATCCTTACTTTTCTCAGAAAAAAAAAGGAAACTTAACAGCTTAAGAAGCCCAAGGGGCCCGTAAGTGTCAGGCACCTGACCACCAGCCCGATTTTAAAAACCTCTTCACCTGGCTTTTATTATTATACATCTCAGCAGGCAAATGGCCTTCAAGCTCACCTGAGGAGTCATGTTGAAGAATATGGCAAAACATATCATTAGCATAGACTGAATCACTTCTTTACAAAGTTATGAAAGCTTTGCTCCATTTCTGTTGTGGAGCTACAGTAGTGATAGGAGTGTACTACTCTAAATAAGGCAAGGATATTTTTATTTTAGGTTTCTGTAGAACTGCTACAAATCTGAGCATCTGAAGCTGGGTTTTAAATCCTTACTATATACTCATTTGTAAATCATCTGCAAATGCCAGATACTCAGATTGTCCCATATACAACTCTTAGAGCTACAAGTGCCCAATATAGTTAAAAAAGCCAAGCCACTTTCTCTACCTAATTTTAGGCAGCTAAATGTATTGTCATTAGAGATGTTGCTGATACTGCAATTCTTGTATATTCTCCTGAATTTGATTTTGTTCCCAGAAGACCTGCAGAATCAGACCGGAATGAACTAAGCAGTGGTTTGGTAGCAGAACAGAAATAAAAGAGCACCTGAAAAAGTGAATTGAGGAATAAGAATAAATTTGTATTTGCTGCAAACATGTTGCTAACTATATGCAAAAAGTGCTGTGCACTATAACTGCTGTACTTAGCTACATGTTCAGCTGCAAGTGTTTTAGATAAACTTCAACATCTGGTTTCCTGTGTATCTGATTTGAAACAATCAGCACTCAAAATGCACTAATGCTGACTTTATTTGTTGTACATTCTTTTGTTTAGATAAGCCTGCAGGCCAAATTACATACTGACTTACACCCCATGGAACTCAATCACTCATTACATGTCTAATGGGACAGCACAAAGATGTACATGAATACCAACACATCATTCAAAATCACAAAGGCATGTAGTACTGGAAAACATGCAGAGAGAAAACAAGGAAACATACTTTAGAATGTATATGAGGATGCTGACATCTACCCAATTGCCTGAACATCCTTTTCAGACCTACCAAACAAGAAGGATGTAACACATTGACCAAAACCAAAAGTACCAAAACAAAAAAACAAATCCACAAAACCAACATTTTCTACAGCATCATAACTTATATCTCTACTTTACAATAAGTACATTCAGCACTTCTTTAAATGAAGTGTATCAGCCTAAAGCATATAGCTGAATATTTTGTACAAAATTACTTGTAGAGTGAGCAAGTGTCCATACTGCTGAATCTGTGCAGTGTTTGGCATTAACTGACAAGCAGATTTGTTGACAGATTCAGAAAGTGGTCAGGGACCAATTGCACAAAGAGCTGCAAGTATCTCCTCATGCACAGATAGGACCTGTCAGAAGAGAATTGGAGATTAATGGAGCACAGTAGAGAAGCCTGCAGTGCTAGTGTCACTCACTATCTGTTCAGATAGCAAGCTGTGTTCTCCAATGGGCACAGTTCACTCTCTTTCAAAACCAGTAAGCACAGATTTTCCTTGCCAATTTAATCTGAGCAAATTTATTATTTTAGAATGTCTATTGACTCTGCTGTGATTGACTGTGCTGTGATAAAAGCATTAATAAAAACATGGAACTAAATGGCAAAGAAAAGCTACTAATCTAGGTATTTAACTTTTGTATTTCTGGCTGCATTATCCCCAGGATTGTTTTTCAGTTTTCCTCATGGGAATGACTCACAATAAAAAGCCAGAGGAAGCATTTTTCAGTTCCTTGTCAAAGTACCAAGCTAAAATTTGTTCCAAGAAAAAGTCAGATGTGATTTATTTTTTTTTAAACAGTGCTAAATGCAGCTAGCTTGAGCAAGCTGTAGTCGTGCTATAATCATTTAGTCACAGGGCCATAAAGATGAAGAGAGGGCTGGAGCAAAGGCAGGCTGAAAGAGCTGGGGCTGTTCAGCCTGAAGAAGAGAAGGCTCCAGGGAGACCTCCCTGTGGCCTTCCAGTACCTAAAGGGCCTTATAAAAAGGGAGGAAGAGAGACTTTTTATGCAGGCACATAGTGACAGAACAAGGGTCAATGGTTTAAACTGTAAGAAGGCAGGTTTAGATTAGATAATAGAAAGAAATTGTTTACTGTGAGGGTGGTGAGGCCCTGGCACAGGTTGCCCAGAGAAGCTGTGGCTGCCCCATCCCTGGAAGTGTCCAAGGCCAGGCTGGATGGGGCTCTGAGCAACCTGGGACAGTGGAAGGTGTCCCTGCCCATGGCAGGTCCCTTCCAATCCAAACCATTTTGGATTTTCTACTCTGTTTGGTTGAATAGGATGGAGGGCAAAAGTTCTGTTGTAAGAGGTAGAGGCTTTAAGGGCATGTTACACATATGCATGGAAAAAGATATGTGGCTGGCAGAGTTCTACTTACTCCTGAAATGCCATATCCTTTCTCCTATGAAAGGCAGAGGGGGAAGCATCCAGGCAGGTGGACCATACACCTTGTCACATAGTAGATGTTCATATTATTGTCCAACATGCACTATAGAATCATGGTTTGGGTTGGAAGGGACCAAAGACCAGGACAACAGAGAAAGAGGCAGTTTATAACTGAATCCTAGAGGCATTTCTAGGATTCCCTAGGATCCCCTCTCTTAAAATGCAGGGAACTATACACCTGTATCTCAGGTAACTGAGAATGGTAACCCAGTTTTCTGTGTGGATATAGAAGTGAACAATTAGCATCTTTGTTTTAACATTTCCTCTCTCTTGGGCCCTGCTCCTGACAAAAGAAATGCCTTTTCTCTCATGAAAGCTGTTTCTTCTTAACATACACGAAAAAGTAAACTTCCAAACTTACTCTAATCTATGTGGTTGATACGGAGAGTATTAAGGGGTAAGGTCTGACAAAGAGTTGTAAAACACATTTTCCTAGTTGTTTGGTGAAGAGAATAATTCAGAGAAATCCACAGAGTGAATTGCACAGTAGATATAGTTCAGCAATTAAATTTTGCCTCAAGGCAGCAGTAGGAATATTATGACAGCAGGAAAAATACAGTAGGAAAAGTACCTACCTACCTATCTTACCTAGACTTTCCAGCCCTCAAGTTTATCCTTCAAGCAAGGAGACCAGGTACCTTACCTCTTCAAACATCTCCTAGCAAAAATCTGGTTTGGAACATATTTTAACATGTTTACATTGCCAACAACTTCATGATGAACAAGAAATCCCTGAATATCCTTCCTCTTCCATTTCTCTTTCTTTGCAGGTTTACTAGTTTAATACTACATAGTCTTGCATTAAACATTTCAATAACTGGGTAAATGTGCAGGCGCAGCTTTCTGCAGAGTAGCTCCAATTCTGCCTCAGCAGCTTTCATTTGCCATTAACACTTGTTGGCTGAAGCAGCACAGAATAAGTTGCTGACATCTCTAGTCAGCAGGGAGCTCCTTTTCATGTACACCTTAGGCACCAAATGCTGCCTTAACTGGTCCAGGAGGAATGTGAACAGGACACCTCTGGGAAAGCACCTAACAAGTTGTATTCAAATGATGTCAAGAAAGCAACATTTCCCAAAATTCTACAGCAAACTATTTTGACTCATTTCAACCTTGATAGCTATTTTTCCCCCCCTTTAACTAAAAACTTGCTCTTTTTTTTTTGTTGTTTATCTGACACAATCCTTGCACCCACAGCTATTTTTAACATACTTTCAAGTTGGAGATACCATCTACACCTTGTGAATATGTTCAGAGATCAGCTCTCCAAGACTGAAGTCAAGCCACCAATACTAATGTATTTAACTCGTTAAGGCCAGCCATACTTGACTGTTCATTCAGTTATTGTGAAGAACAAAACAACAGTAAGAACAGACAAGAAAAATAAGACAAAAACAGCTTTGAAATTGATCCCTCTCTACTGCCTTTTTTTTTTTTTAAAGGACAAGAAGAACTTGACCTTAAACTGAAACAATTAATAGTCAGTGAAATGTAATTTGGCAGCTTGTTAGCTCCACAGGGAGAGCTCTTAACACATACACACTCTTAGAATTACACATAGGGAATGTATCATGTAATATAAATATATAGAGTTACGTTCCATTATGGGATTCAGAACTGCCATTATAGTAAAAGTGTTTATTTTAACAAGGAAGTACAGTTTTAGTGTGGCTATTATAGAAAATAAACCAGTCTGAAAACATTTTTATTTTTCATGACTGTTAATGGTCAAAGCATACAAATTGCAGTGACAGTATAAATAGAAACATCTTCTGAATTGTTGTCAATGTTTTGACTCACAAGAACACAAAACTCAATTACTGTAATTGCAGTGAAATATGCCACAATTATTTGGTGGTCTAATGCAGTTCTTTGTATCATACAACTGAATCCTTGTAGAAAAATTTCCCATTGACAAGCAGTTAATCATGAATTCAATACATACAACCTGCCTGTTCCATACTAACTAGAAAAAAACCCTGTAAATTAAAGTAAATCTTAATACTAGAGGAAATAATTGCCCCGTTTGTCCCAAAACTCAAAACAAATTCAGCAAAAAAATCTGTAGCTGTTGACAGCACTAAATCAGAACTAGTCCTAATGAAAACTCCAGCTGTTATTTCATATATTCCAGGTGAAAAGACAACATTTTATGGGATTGTTCCTTAATTCAAATAAATTTGCTCTGAATACTTATTTCTTAAATGTTGAATGTGAAGATATTTTAGGTAGGGCATTAATTTCAGTAAGAGTAAGTTACAACTGTTAAAAAAGGAATTCAAAGTAGCCACTGTTATGTATACCCAATATTATAAAAATTTTGACTGACAGATATTCAGATCATAAAATTCAAACTAAAACATCTAATAAGTACAAAATCCCTTCATAATAAGTTATCTTCCCAAAAATGCTTCAAACCAACTGATCACATCTTATTTAAAATTAAATACACGGGGTTTTCAACCATGTACTTGTGAGTTCAATCAGTATATGCACTCATTATTATCCTTTCTCATATTGCTTATTCAAAACTTTCATTAGAAAATATTTATAATTAAGAAAACATTTAAAATATTCTAAAGAAGTTAAGCTTTTGCTGCTACAATTAAAACAAGGCTTGAATCCAATTTTTTGAAACTCGAATTACGAGAAGGCCCAGAATACTTAGAGCTTCTACACTCCCAACAGTAACCAAAAAGTTCACATGACAAGGGAACAATGATATTTACAACCCTAAGCTGACAGACACCCTCAGTCAGAGGCATAAAGTCTTTCTTTTCTGATGACATTAGGGAAACACATTTGAATGTGTCTTGTAGCTCTCAAAGCTTAAGGTGACCTTGATTCTCCTCTGGCAACAGGCCATGATTGTGCTTTGACAGTGAGAACCACAGAGATGTCCCAAGACAAACAGCTCCACCACACGTCTCATCTTTCCCTCCACCAAAGGACCTGCATGCAAGAGGGTGAAAAAGTTCACTCTTAAGCAGACCCTGCAATTCTCAGTTTGACTGACCCACTGTCCCCATAAAATGCATCTCCATGGAACAAAGTTTCTGTGGAATAACTTGATTAGATCATTTGGATTTTTTTCCTTGTAAAACATCATTGAAAATTGTTAACTTGCTTTTTTAGAGTAAACTAACAACTAGTAAACTAACTCAGCTGAAATAAGAAATCCCTCAAGACTGAACTTCTGTGGGGAAAATGCATTTCTGCCCTGGCAGACATTTTCAATCAGAAAAACTGATTTGTAAGACAGTCTTCGACAGCCACAGAATACCATTTCCTTTTGAAAGTGTGTCAAATACTTGACAACTTCATCCCTGCCTTGAAGGGTTCTCCCTGCTCACTTCAGCTTGATTTTCCTCACAGTAGATTTCACAACTCTTTGCTGTTGCCAAAGGGCCAAGAAGGACCTGTGGGGAATCTATGGTATTGCTACACCTGTATCCAGTACAGAGAGCCACGAGCACACCCCAGTCTGTATTCTGAGCATGGCCACAGGTCCTTGCCACAGGGAGGCTGTTTTGAAGGTAAAAATTTTTGTCCCCCAAAAATTTCTATTTTATTCACAGACTAGGTTAAAATAGAACGGATAATCCTCCCTCTACCTTTGCCTTTGGCAAATACAGGCTACATGAAGAATATTTAAGACTTCAAGTGTTCATTCAGCAATGGTTTGAAATAACCATTTTGCTTCATCTGTTAAGTCTGGACAAAATGGATGATTCACTATATATATATATATATATATATGTAAGTGTATTTAGGAGGTAGCAGGATTCCATGGTTGTTCAAATGCAGAACATATGCAAGCACAAACCATCCCAGGATGGTATGTACAACTACTGGAAGAGAAAAAAAAAACCATCTGGATTGGCCTAATATCAGATAACAACAGACCAGGACAAAGAACTGTATTATGCACTGCCTTGCCTCCAGCTGAGGTGAAGAGCAGATGCTCAAGGACAGAACAAATATACAGTGCTAGCTTCACAGAGAACTTCCTATGGTCTGCAGCTGTGGGACTTTCCAAGACTGAGGTGGTATCCAAGAATGCTTGATGGGTTTTCTGATACAGTAAATTTGTTCACATGGTGCTGAGAAAACACCAAAATTTGTTTACACTGATTTTAGTACAGATCTGAATGTGCACTTGTTCAGTGAATGGAAAATTCATGCAGTGGCCTCAAATACTGTTAATATTGCTACAGGGGGAAAAAAATGCAACACTAATGAAGCAGCATGTCACAACCCTGAAAGGTAAGGTATAAATAAAATTAATTTTATTCCAATAAACTTTTAGAGGAAGGTATTACAGACTCTGGGAATAGTGAAGGCATAGGCCAAGAGGTAAATTACTACTTTGGGGAGGATAATGTAAAGACTCCTGTTACAATCCTAAGGCATTAAGACCCAAGATTTTCACTGCCATTTGGACTCTTGGCAGCATAAAGAATATCGAGTGTTCTACACAAAGGTTTTGGAAATTTGGTTTCAGATAAGTAGGGAGAAATTAACACCTTTTCTCCCACCTCCCCTCCCCTCATTGATGGTCACGTTGTTGCAGTTGCTTGTTCTGAGCACTGACTATGTTTTTCTATTTGAGTTCCCCCCAAATCTCCCCCAAACTTATACCTTATATGAGCTGACTTTCAAGTTATAAACTCTTTAGTGTTCTCTTATCCAGATTTGGATATGGCCCTTTTCCCATCTGAGATACAGGTTTAAATTAGGTTGAAGTTCCAAGTGAATAGAACACTTGGTTCAAAATAGTGATCGTTTCTGACTTTGCAAAGCTTATTATAATGATAAGGTCTGCTAAGGTGGAAAAGAAGCACCTCTTTGACAAGGATCTGCTCCTCTTATGCTCAGATTTAATCATCACTCATCTAACATGACAAAGCTGAAACTTTGGCAGTCTTGTGTTCCGCTCAGATCCCTACAGATGGGCAGTCAGCACCACACAGTCACTTGCAGTTCAACGGGTTAAATGAAGGCTGGCACCACAGAGACAAAATTCAGCAGTATTATTTACCCTGGAGTAGTAGTTCAGTTGTAAAAGCAACTTCTTAGACGAGACTACTGAAGAGAGCCATTCTAAAACAATCCCTTCCTTTTTTGTGGCTAAGACATTGATTACTTTGGAGAAGTCTCGTGGAAAAAAAGCCACATTTCAGCATTTGAGATAGGACACACCTGCACTACACAAGGGAGGATGTGCAAAGCTAAGACATCCTATCTCCCTGCAGCACAGTTTCTTCAGATGGTTGGCAGAAAAGCTAACAAGATAAACACTGGAAAAGTCTCTGACAGTTCTGTCTCACATAGAGAAGAACTGCCTGGCCCAGTCACAGCAGCATCTAAATGAAGGGAGGGAGAGAAAATTGTAGATGTGTGACTGCACTCTATGCAATAGGAACACAGTAAAGACCTTTCAATGCTGGAGAGAGGAGATATGAAGATGAAAGGGATAGAAGAAGAGAGCATCAAAAATCTCCTTAATAAGCCTTATATTAAATTAAAGGCTTGAAAATAGTAAGCAAACTCATTCAAATTATTTTTTTTTTAAGAAATTACTACCAACAGACTTTACAAACTCCAACTTAAATTGCAGTGCTCTCCAATTGTAAGAAGGGTCCAAGAAGCATTTCCCTCCAGACTCCTTCCACTCCAGCCAGTCCACATCCAAGTTTGGCATATACTAATGCATTTGTTTATCTAGCAAAGAACATCCTTACCCCTTTAAGGAGGCTTAAGCAGAAGATAGCAAATACTTTAGATTGAGGGTCTTTACCAGGCAAAGTAACTCCCCATAAAAGCTATCACTATCTTATCCAAGTAGATCTGTAGCAGCTAAAACTGACATTGCTCATACGATAGACCTACTGTATTATGAATGTGGTTTTACCTTACTAGAAAGAGTGCAACCACAGAACTTCCAGAGATACCATTTCTTCAGGGGAAAAGAAAAAAAAAATCCTATTTAACTCCAATATTTTATCATGGTCAGGCAAACTTATGTGTATTTTTGCATACACTTTCTGCTCATCAGGCTTTTTAAATTAATCCCCATAAATCTTAAGATGGTACACCAAAATCTAGTGCACCAAAATCTGCTCTTTCACAAGATTATAGAAACAGCAGCCAATCTGAGCCCTTCAAATAAACAGCAAGAGAAACTTGTGGGTTGGTTTCTGGGGCTGCCGGCACAAACATGCTCCGTGACAGCTCACTCAGCACAAACTAATCTAGGAAAGATTCAGGTCAACCTGACCTGAAATGGATCTTAATTGGGTTAGTACAACCAGGTCTAGAGTATCCCATTGCCATGGTCTGATTCACCCCATTAAAAACAGAATGAAAAAGCCACTAGCAACAAATACTGGCATTATGCTGCTTACGATTTTTTTTTTACAACTGGAATCAAGTTCTGACAACTCAGCATAGTATAACAGTTAAAGGAACACAAATAGATCAGAAGGTCAGAACATGGTCACAGTACACACTCATGAGGCAGCTTCAGGACCAAGTTGTGTGCAAGCCAGAATTCCAGGAATTAGTCATCTGAATTGTATTACAGATGCTCTTTCCATAATTCACCTTACTCAAAGGTGAAAAAATCTTCTCCTTTTACAGGGGACATTAAGTCCATGCCAGACCACAGCAAGAATGAAAGAGAGGAAGCCCAGGAGGTTTTATTTCCTTGATGGTGGATTACCCCTACTACAGATGCTTAAGACAAAAATAATACATTATTAAAATCATACATTACTTTAAAAGCCATCAGAATTGCTTTATATTTCTAAGCTGGATACTTTTCTGCTGCACTGGGTAGAACTAATTACATCTGTATTTTTTCATAATACAAGACAGGAGGGTGCCACAGAGGTGTCTCATCCACATTAGCATGGAAGAGAAAGCAAGAGAACTCCCTAATAAAGGGGGCAAAGCAGAGAGGAAGGGATGTTCACAGTAATTCATCAACTTCCCCCAACTCTCTATGGGCCTTACCCCAGAGGAATTCCCATAGAAATTATTGCCAAGTCACCTGGGATATTCATTGTAAACTTCCCTTGAGGAGAACACTAAGAAGAAAAAGCTTTTCCCAGAGATACAATTACTCACTCGTGGTTTCCAGAGAGGTTCTATAAAAAATATAAATGCTCTCCTGCAAGTAAGCAGGATTTATATTGAA
Organism: Lepidothrix coronata; assembly: GCF_001604755.1. NCBI lineage: Eukaryota > Metazoa > Chordata > Aves > Passeriformes > Pipridae > Lepidothrix > Lepidothrix coronata. The sequence continues at coordinate 957,617 of NW_016690388.1, forward strand.
AAAAATACTATGTATTCCAGTTTTGCCAACTTCCCCTGTAAAGAAGGAATGCATTGTCTACACAAAACATTGCTTAAACCCATGTTATTTTTCCATATATCTCCCATTGAGTGGCTTTTTAAGTGGTTTCCATTTTATCTAGTATTACTATCCAAGTCAGCAATTCCTTTATTATTTAGCAGTAAAGTCAGATGAAAAGCAGATATCAATAGCTAACTACAAAAGTCCAACAACACCCTAATTCTGCAGGAAAACCTAAGACATTTAAGGAGAACCACACAGATAATAGGCAGAAGCTTTTAACATCCTCAGTAATTCAACATATTCATAATTCGACATTGCTTCCTATCAAAAAGTAACAAGGTCAAATGGCTCCCTCAGTTGTAGTCAAGCAATGCTGAACAGTTCACAATTTGGCCCAATTTTAATTAATACAAATAAACAGTCCCACTCACTTAGAAATTTATTAACTCTGATCAATATATTTCATACAACAGCTGCACAAAATCAATGAACAACGCAACCTATACAGAACATTGCAAATATTTGCTCATTAGGAAATTACTGTTGCTTCCTCTTTTCTTTCCAAAAGATAACAATATTGCATAATATAACTTAGCCAAGTATTCTGATGCTAAAGGTGCACCAGTTGTATGTACACAGCAGATTACTGGACGCTCCAAAATTGAAAGGGAATCAGTTCCAGATGTTTTCTACTGATTAAATTCAGCCCAAGCAAGGTTAAGTAAATGACAAGCAGCTGCTTTTCTTTTTTGCCATAGTCATGAAAAACACTCTCAAGAGTTCTGACTAACTCTAACTGGCAGACTCTTGGTGCAGCATCCATTTTCCTAGGTTTTCATAACTAACAGAGACTGTGGACAGTCTTCAGAGCAACTAATTCTTTTCACCTCATCTGTCAGATCTTAATGCAGATAACAATTAGAAGGAAGCAGCTTAAAAATAATAATAATAATAATAATAATAATAAAAATCTTCTTTACCCCAGTGGTGTAAATCACTGTATATACTGCTTTCTATTGAAGTAAGTAGAAATAAAACAAGAAAATGTTAAAGTGTCACTAAACCAGATCATGGCTCAGTGCAACACTGGCATCACCTTTATGCCCCATCACTCCATTTCACAAAGGGCAGAAAAGTTTTTACCATGTATAAAGGTTGAAACAAGATTTTGTTAGACTTCTCTCGTTCTATTTATACTCAGACATACAGACTTTTTTCACACCTGACAGGATTAAACTGCAATAAAGATGTTAAAGTCCCTTGTGCATTTATTCTTAGGCAAACTGACAGGTCAGATTTTCCATCACAGCATTTACTTTGAGTGGTGCAAGGAAGAATTTCCAAAGCACAGAATTTCCAAATGCTTTCCAAGGCAAATATTCCCATGGATTTGTGGTTGGGGAAATCTGGGAAGAACAGCATATATACCTATATATCAAAATTATTTTCCAAGCATTTTCTATAAGACTGCAAACAGCATGCTACATAAAGAGATATATCAAGCAAAGTAGAATTGTTTACAGAGAGGCTAACACCTGGCTAGTTAAAAAGGGAGCAAAACAAACAAACAAAAACGGGTATACCCAGTCTTCTTCATTTTTTAACTAATGGCCAGTGATGCATATATATAGACATCACCCATCCCCCCAAAGGGTCAGTGTTTATTTTGCTTCTAATTATGGAATCTTTTCAGCTTTCCCAGCTGACATACAAGTTAAGTAAGTAAAATACATACTTTTCAAGACATTAATTCACTTATTCAAAATGAAGTGTATTTTAAGGAGTAGTAAAAGTATATTTACTACTCCAACATTGAAGTAAAACCAGTTAAAAAGTCATAATTTTTTTAACATGATGCCCTGATCTCCAAGAATAATGTTTTGTCATTTTCATCAGAAAAAACAAATTTTTGTGGCTAAGAAGTAGCTTTACATTCTAGATTAAATCACATCATCTTTTCCCCACTGAGCATTCAGTACATTTTCTACAAAAATCAGCTTCTCCTCTTGCAAAAGCTGACATTCCTGATTACCACTCCTCCTTGTTTACGCTAACGATAAACAAATGTGCAGGCCTATGTTTAATACTGCATTGACTAATAGCATTCTTCACTTCTGTAATGCTGTGTCAGCCTAAAAACACTTCATAAACAATTAAGACTCACAATATCTCTGTGACAGAGACGAGACTTTTATTCATTTAAGAGATGATGCAACCGAAGCACAGTGAGTTAATTGTCTGCCCAAGGTCACACAGGGAATCAGTAACAGAGCTCAGCATGGAATCCAGGAACACTGACTCATGCAGCCCTCCCTCCTCAGCAGGAGATGAGCCTTTGACACACAGCCTCAACACCAAAACAGGGTTTCCATCACAGTCTAACAGCCCAGTACCACACGCTGGAGCTCTGTCATTGTCTTACGTTCTCACTTTAACAGTTTCTTTAGCTGCCCCTGCTTCTCTCATGGAAAAGGAAAAAGCAGACAATTTTTGGCTTTGAGAAACCAGTATACATGCAAAAAGGGAGGGAATACAAAAAGCTGGCCTTATTCCAATCTATGAGATGAAGTACCTGCTTCTCACCTTCAGTGAGAAGACACCACGTTGGCTCAAAATGCCTTCACTTCCCTACAGTCACCAGGGAGCTGCAATGGAAAACCTCTCTGTCTACAGTAATGCAATATGCACGTCACCACTGTCCTAAATGCTGGTTGGGGTCCCCCTGCCTCCCATTTCCCTTTTCTCATGCACTGGGGCCGCGGTCGGAAAAGGGGAAGGGACTGTGGCATTGCACGGGCCAGGGACACGAGGGTGGGATGCAGGTACAATGCTTTATTCACGCCTGCACCCGGTCTTTTATCAGCTCGGGAGGGGAAAGGGCCAGAACATAGGGCGGAGCATGAGACAGACAAGCGGGGGGACAAACCAGGATAGGGACACGGGCAAAAGAGGGAGGAACCGGGGAGAGAAGGGGCGAATGGAGGCTGTCCCCTCTCTGCAACTTCTCCAGCCAATCGGCAGAGAAACAGAGGAGCAGGGAGGCAACAGGCCGGGACATGCCCGGGAAATATAAATTCTGGGGAAGCATACAATGTGTATATACATAATAACTGTAAAGTCTGTATCATAAAGTCCTTTCAATCACTGTACATCTTTTTCCACTTCCGAGATTTTCCCGTGATTCCTGGTCCTTCACACACTGGATCGCATGGAGACGTGCCTTGCATTTTGAAATTAAATTACTGGTGTTTGAAGTTTGGTCTTTAGCACGTTAGACCACATATTCCATATCCTAGGCACACTGGAGTGAGACTGTGTGAGACTCTGAAACCTTTAACAAGAGATGAAATTCTGCAGTAATAAGAAAAATCCAAATTGTGTAGCACATTCTTATCTCTCGTTTTAAAAGTTTCATAGACTGTTTCCCGAGACAACCTTCATTTATGTATTAGTTCCCCATTCCCTACTGCACAATCTGCTTGACAATTTTTAATATCAAAGATACTTGACTAATTAGAAAATCATGGTCTTAACCAGGGTTCAAGCTCTCCATAAAAAGGGAAACTTTAAATCTAAATTTATTTTTTTTTCCCCTACTCTCCTACTTTTTCTTTCCTAGTCTTTTGCTTCTCCAAAATGATTTGGATCATGGAACCTCAAGCAGGGCAGGTGCTGCAGTGCAATGCTGTGCTGGCTCTGCCTACAAGGGCTGATTTGAGCCCAACACATCCCTCAGGGCTAAGTGGTGAGTTATGTCTTCCACACTGTGGCATCACGTACCATAAACAGCTGGTTAATAGAACAGAGATCAAGTCAAGCAGCTGCTTGATATCAAAATTGTGGAGACAGATCACTGCAGGGAAATAGTGACACAGGATTAGCAGGGGAACGCAAGGCAGGAGCCAATTGCACAAACATCCACAGGCTATCTTCCAAAGGGCTCTCAGCCACTTCTAGGTCAATACCAACTGCATACTGAATAAAAATTCCACTCTAATCCATGATCTGGCCCACTGATAGGCTTATTTGATAGCACCAAGCACCAAAAACCTCTTGAAATAAATGTATTTGTCATTTCAACAGTGAACCGCTGGTAAATATTTTGTTAAGTATCACATTCCAACAAGTTTCATCTGTTTTACAGTAGCCTAAGCTAGCTTTCTAGGCTGTAATCCAGATACTGTTGTTAATGCACATACAAAGATGATACAGGAAAGGGTGACTCAAATCAGTATGGAAATTGTCTTCTGCTTCTCTCCTGTTTGAAATGCACATTGTCACAGAAAAAAAAAAAAAAGCCCAATCTGGCACAATTACTCTTGACCAATTCATGCTCCCTGTTACTTATTTCCTTTTTACTGACTGGTTTGTTTGTGTGGGGGGGTTTTTTAATTATTTTTGGGTTTGGGGGGTTTTTTATTGGGTTTTTTTTGGTTGTTTCTCTTTTCTCTCTCTTTTTCTTTTTTTTTTTTTTTTTTTTTTTTTTTTTTTTTTTTTTTTTTTTTTTTTTTTTTTTTTTTTTTTGTGGATTTGTTTTTTTCTTTTTAAATTCCTCTTTCTCTTGGAGCCACATTCCAAAACTAAATACCTTCAGGGATTGCTCCCACATAAAAGGTGACAGAACAGAAAGCTGTTGATGGACTTTACTTCTCCCAGGCAGCTTATCATCTGTACATCCAACACAGGGGTTAAGTGCTTTCCTTCACAAGGAAAGGTACTGTCATCCTTTCTCAGGAGCCACTCTTGAAATTCAGAGCCCAGATCCAAAACTGAAAACACCTCACAGCTGCTCCTGACAGAGGGTGATTGTACCCTTAGTTGTCAAGGAAAGCAACTTCATCCCATGGCTCACCATGCCAGAATACCTCCAGTGCTTATATCCTACTTCACTTACTGTGCTGCATGCTCATATTAATTAAAGAAACACTCTATAAGCTCCTCATACAACCACCAGTTGCATCTTCCCTCTGACATTCCACACTCACCTCCTCCAGCGCTCGCTCTGCTCCCCTCTCCTGTGTTGCCCTTTGGCACATGGCTCATCCCTTGGCATCCTTCTTGGGCCGTGCTAAACTCCATATTCAAGCATGCACAAGATGCTCCCCCAAACTCTTATCAGATAATCTCAGCACTGGTCCTTGATAGACCAACTCAGCCAGTTCCCCTCCACCAGCTCCCTCCAGCAGGGACACCAGGCAGCCCCTGAAAGCTAAAGCCTCTGCCCACAGCAAGACCTGCCCCATCATCATCCTCACTGGCCCCACCTGGGGCTGCCCCAGGCCAGAGCAGCACAGCACATCCCCCTGCCCACAGCCCCCACCTCTGCACCTGGAGTAAAGGGAAGGGGAAACATTGCAGGAGAGATGAGGGAGGGACACAAAAAAGATATGCGGGTGGTCCTTTCTACAAAACAGGGTTTTAACACCCTTCTCTAGCAGAGACATCTACACTTATACAGCTACTTAATTGCATAGGGAATAGATACATTTCACATGCCTTACCTATTTTCACTTAGATCTATTTAGACATAGACATATTTACACATATTTGATTTTATAATTGTATAGCTTATCTATTCAGCCTTATCTCGTATCACACTTTTATGTTTACACTTCTGTATCTATTTAGCCTGTGTCTGCTTACACTTGTATTTAGATTATGTATTAACACTTATTGTATAGAAAATCTATTTAGACTAGATATCTATTTAGACTTAAATGTTAACACTTACATCTAATTACACATCAATCTCCTTAGATTTAGGTATCTTATATTGAGATTGAGATTACATGTATCATCTCCTTTGACTTACTATGCAATGCAAAGCAACTGTAAATGGTTCTAGTTGGACAGACATTTTGTATTTTAAATTTCTTCAGATGTAAATGTAAAATGCCTCATATAACATATTAACTATAGGTTTTTATTTGAAAATCATTGTATATGTAAATCAATATTATTTTTCAAAGATTTCAACAATTTTTTAGCAATTATTTTTCAAAAATGGAAGACATCCAGGAATTGCTTTTGCACGACAGTGCCAGGACAGAAAACTGCTGCTGGCCTTTCCCTTCCATGAGCAGCCTGTCATCTGCACCACCAGCACTGGGCTAGGTGCTTGCCATCTTATCTCAGGACCCACCCTTCAAATTCAGAGTCCAGCTCTAACACTGAAAACATCTCACAACTGCTCCTGGGAGATGGTGATTGTACCCTTAGTTGTCAAGAAAATTCCTCCTTCCCTTCATTTCAAAGCACATGCTGTGTGCCTTTTCACAGACCCCTGCATCTCCCCAGCCTCCGATCACTGGTGTTAGTGGCTCTCAGGTTCTTGCTGATCTCTCCCTTACTCCTCAGCTGCTTAATTTCCAAGCCCAGATAATTTAAACCAACCTGACTTCAGTGTATCTTGTCCAGTCCTTTCTCTTCTCTTCTAACTTGATTTGCTCCTCACCAAATCATTAGCCAAATAATAGCAAGTTACAACTTGTAGTGCCAGTTTTAGCAAATTCAGTGTTACTTTCAAGTGAAAACAAAAAAAGTATTAACTGTTCCCTGTCATTGCTGTCTTCACACTTTATTGTTAGTAATTGGGTCAAACTTCCACTCTGCACAGATTCTCATCTCAAGTTTAGGCCATTAAGAAAAAGCTCACAATTTATCCAGATTGTTCTCATCTTTCCTATGTTTTGCAAAAGTCGTAGCTTGGGATATTTATGTGAACTCACTATGGAGCTCTTACATCTCCTGCATTATTCTGTGTTGTCTTAGCACTGCTAGTAACAGAGGCTAAGGTTTGTACTCAGTGTGCAAGACCTCAGTGTGCAAGGCTTCTCCAGCCTGCTCTGTCCAGACCTTCCCTGGACTGACATTAAGTGATTTAACTGTGACAGCAATTTTCTAATTGAGCAGGTGTCTGTATCTAGCTTGTTTTACTTTTGTTTATCTTTGTGTTGCACAACCATACTTCCCTATCTCCAGCAGTTATTTTAGTAGGATGAGACATTTACAACTAAATAATGACACAGTTTACAGAAATACACGCTGGGTAGAATATCAGAGGCCTTGAGAAGTGGAAACACAGGATGCAGTGTACGAGTACAGGCATGAGATAAGAGATGGGGCTCAGGCTTGGCACTGGAGACCCCACAGTTCTAAACAATTCACTAATGGTCAGTTAAAACAAAAATGCAGTCCTGGAGCAGGACAAAACCGGTTTTAAGGGTAACAGAGAACAAAGAAATACTATTTCACACACATAAAAGAGAACATATATAGTAAATTCAGCTAAGACTTGGAGCTGCACAGCAATGAAAAAATATGTAAAAACGTGTTAGGAAACATTTTTAAGTGACCCCAAGTGGATCCCAGGAGAGAAAGAAGAAACTGTCACCACAAACTTCATATTCCTCCCTGTTAAGGACACAAGATTTCAACAACTCATTGTACCACTTCCCCTGCTCTGCCTGCAGCGATACTTTAGGAACTGGAGGAGCATAAATACCAGGAAAGTGGACAGAAATTAAAAAGTAGATTTTATGGGTTTAATTGTATTTTTACTATTATTGCAACTTTTTAATTACGGAAAAAAAATATTGCATTTGATTCTTTTTTGTAACAATTAGATCTGGACTAATAGTGATTAGACCAAGATTTCAGTTATTCTAGCACTAAATTCTAATTCTATTTTTATACCATGTGCATACTCATATATGTATAGACAACTCTGAGTATAACACTTCTTAATCTTGCTTTCTACCATACCTTAGCTATTATCTTTGACTTTCCATTCTTGAAGTCCAATAACCCTGTTTCATTTCTCTGCTTTTCCCAAGGCTGGCTAAGTCAATTGTTTCATGGTACTGTCCAACCTTCTGGACCAAGGCTACAGAGGACGTAGCTCAGTAATAGGTTCTTCCACTACAGATGCCAGGAAAAGCACACAGGGTCCTGTATTGTGAGAAGAACCTGCCGGTTGCTCAAACATAACAAAAGAGAAACCTATTTCTTGACTTGATCACCAAGAGTAGAACTCTCCCTTGACACCCCAATGACAGGGTCTTGGATTGTCTTCCTTCTTTCTCTTGCCCAGAGCCTTACACAGCAAGATTGTATATTCTGGATCCAAGAGCAAAAACTACCAGGGCCACATCAGTTCCATGAAACAGCTGACCAAAATCTTTACAATTTATGAGGACAATTTAATCTCATTTTAAAAAGCTGCCTCTTTTATTATTATTACTCAACACGTTGACTCATATATAATTTATTTGCTTCTGTAATTTTCTACATTTTTAATGTTTTAACAGTTATCTGAAATATTCATTTTGGCAGCAAAACATCTGGGGTATGCCCTCTTTTGCAACTCATGGTTATTTTTTTCTCACTGCTGTGCTGATATAGTGTCTAGAAAAAGTTTGAGGGAGCTGCAAATATCTTCTCTCACTATGCACTCCCATGGTCTTTGGGAACATCTGGTACAAAGTCCCTGTTCGAGTCTGGTGTGACCAGTGATCCAAACTCTGGTCTTAAATCAAGCACAACGGGGAGCTGAATAAGTGCAGAACAAAAATAAATTTTTAAACCTCAAAAGCTGCCAGATTTAATCAGAAGCAAGAGTGATTTTGGCAGAGGCAGCTGTTCTCTTCCTCCATCTTCCCTCACACCATCCCCCACACCCAGTCCTACCATCCACTTTGGCCATGCAAGATAAACCACAGAATTCTCTGAATGTTCTCACTCAGAACAGCCAGGGCTGAAACAGTAAAGACTGAAAACGTTCTGGTAAAGGCAAAGAGGTGTTTCCACAACTCTTACAGGAAAGTACCATTAGTACGAGTACTGAGCTGACTGACAAATGCAGAAGCTGAACAGCTGTATGCTGAACACAAATTCTCACTGCAAAGCCACCAGCATCTGCTAAACTCACCTTCCTAAGAGCATGATGTTTTTCAGAAGCATGGTATCTGGATACCTTCTACTGCTGATTTGGAGCATATCTCTATATTTATGCTTTTCTGACTTACTGACAAGTCATGCAGACCCTCAAAAACTTTGGTGTTTGCTTTATTCTGTTAATTTTAGCCATATGTTTTTCCTCACCTTTCCCTCAGCTTGTCACTTCATTTAAAATGTTTGCTTCTTTGTATGTACTGCAGATTGTAATCCATCTACACCATTAAGGGAAAGCAGCCCTTTTTCCCAAGGGGAAATGCAATCAGTTTCTAGGAACAACCAGTGTATTACTAGATAGATGAATGCTGGAATGTCAGCATCTAAACTAGCATTACAGACAGAATAAATCAACATTAACAGTATTACACACTTTATATGAGAGGGCTTACAAAGTTAAGGGGGTCAGAGAAAATTACAGTTCTCTCCTCCTTCCTGGTAGAAAGTTACTCCTGTGAAGTTTTGCTTTATACTGCACATGCACCAGCATACAAGAAACTCCAAAATGCAAACAGAAAAGCACAGTGATAAACAGGGAAATTTATTTTTAGCCCAGCAGAGATTTATCACTGTGAGAGTCTTGTGACTTTGACAAATTTAACAATAATGAGTTGTGTATACAACCTACAATAGCTGACAGCAAATAATATATTCCATCTGCTGGAGTTGTCCCAGGAGGCTGATGTTCAAGGTCTAAAAACTTTCAAATTTCTGTAATTTTTTTCCTCCCTAATAAAAAGCATTATGAAACAGCTATTTGGTTCATTTTGTGAAGCATACATTGCAGTGAATAGCTGTTATTTGAAGAGAAAGCTCAAAATGCATATAGAAAAAATTCAGTTACCCCAAAATTTTATTTTCCTTCTATATGGCTCGGTCTCTATGACCTGCCACTCACTTAAGTGCCTTTTTTAAAGCTTACAGGAACATTAAAGATGCCAGAGTGCTCATACGTGTCTTGTCATCCTAATAAATGACTCTGCTGCAGGGGAGTACATACACAATGGTTGACAAAAGTACAGGTGAAGATCGATTTCAAGACTCCCTATGGATATAAACTCAAGTGAGGATGAAAATATTAAACCAGACGCCCTGGTATGAAACAGTTCCTCAGCAGAAGCAGAAGTTATGCATGGGAAAAAAAAAAAAAACTGCACTAGAAGATCTCAAAGACACTCTGAGGGCTGGAGCACCTCTCCTGTGAGGACAGGCTGAGAGAGTTGGTGTTGGTCAGTCTGGAGAAGAGGAGGCTCCAGGCTGATCTCATTGTGGCTTTCCAGTACCTAAAGGGGGCTTGTAAAAACACTTTTTATATGGCAGACAGCAATAGGACAAGGGGGAAAGGTTTTAAACCAAGAAAGGAGATATTCAGATTAGATATTAGATTCTTTGTTGTGAGGGTGGTGAGGCCCTGGCACAGGTTGCCCAGAGAAACTGTGGCTGCCCCATCCCTGGAAGTGTTCAAGGCCAGGCTGGATGGGGCTCTGAGCAACCTGGGATAGTGGAAGGTGTCCCTGCCCATGGCAGATGGACTGGAACTGGATGATCTTCCCTTCCAACACAAACCATTCTATGACAATTCTCTGATTTCTCATCACATGTTCTAGAACTGTTTTTCTAAAAATCTATGTTTGCATGAGTTGTTCCTTATTAATTTCTTTATAAAAATAAATTGTGAGAGGTTTGACTTCAAACAAGGAAACTATTATTGTGAAAGATTTTGGCCTTTCCATGTCTGTAAGAATGGTCAAGTTCTTAGTGTTACAGAGCACCCTAAATCAGTCACATCCAGAACCCCATGCATGGTGCAGAAATCAGAGGCTGTTTTCCTGTTAGGTTATCAAGCATTTGTTTCAAAGTTCCACTGTTTTTGGTGAGCAAAGATTTTATTTCTATATTATGCACTATCCACTACCTGGTTTTTATTCCACATACACAAGTATCTCATAAAACACATGATCAACATTATTTCTAAGATTTCCCTTTTCTAAAACCTTCTTTGTACAAAAAAGGAAAGCATTTTTGCCCAGCTTGGAAAGATATGCCTCCTAAGCAAGTTTTGAGCAAGCCAAGAGGATTCTGGGTGGACATGGAGACATGAACAAGATTTCATAAGAAAAATTTTATTTGCATGAAAAAAGGTGCACATACATAATGCAGTTCCTGGATTAAGGTAAATTCCTCATTTATCAAGGATATTTTAACTATATTTCAATCTATTTCTGCAAGGAAACAAGGAATTTTCTGTTGTCTGCACTTGACAGGCATTTGTTTCATGCCTTCCTGCAGTCCCTCTCACATCTGACCCCAGCAGCAGAATAGAAGAGCTGTTTTAAAGCAATAGCTCTGTTCCTCTTAGTGAAAAGTGATATAGTAAATGTGATCTAATTCAACACCTAAGTTCACCATCATCTGTAAAATATCCAGCCCCCACAACCAATGGATAAAATATTCCACTAGAGCAACACTCAAATAGAAGCTATCATAGCTCTTTTCAATTACCTTTTTTATTATTATTATTTTCTCTGCCTTTTCTACTTTCAGCTTTAAGAGAAAAAAAAATAACCCCATTTACAGGCTTGAAGCCTAGTACTTCCAGTTTCCAAGAATAGAAGCCTATTAATTCTGGCAAGGAGAACTTCACTGCGAGAAATCAGGTTTAAACTTTTTAGAGGTGTCAAGAATGTTCAGTCAATTGAGCAATTGAGTTTGCCAACTACATTCCTGGAAGCTTTGCAACAGAAGGAATGAATCAGAAAAATCAAATTAAGTGTGATTTACCCCGACACTGGCTAAGGCAAAAAGTGAAAGAAAATGAAAAATAGATAAAACTTAATCGGTAAGGGAATAATATGCATGGCTGTCTCTCACAACAAGAATAACTTAGACCAGCTTAAAAGTAAAATAAGAAAACATTTTCAGAAGAAGGGGGGAAAATTCTTTCATTTTCCTGTTACCAAGCAGAAAGAGATACAGGCTTGTCTTTTTACCCCCTTTCCTGTGATGAAGAGCTTTGCTCAGATTAATTATGACCATTCAGAGAACAAAGCTTTAGTGAATAAACATGCACTGCCAGAGTCCTGAATGCAGCCAACATAGTCCTCAACATCTTATGGTCTACAGTGCTGTTACATATTACACAACACTTTGCTCCTTCTGTCCAGCACTGACTGATATCAAAATACAAAATACACTCAGTGAAATCTGCTATTACGTGGTCAGCAAGGGAAGCTACACTGCTTCAATAAATGCTGAAAATGAACACAGTATTCTGAGACATGTCATTTATAAATATCACACCCTTCACCCCCTTTCCCAGAACCCATAAAAGCACCACCAGTGCCAAACAACAATTAAAATACCACAATTGCTGAAAAGCAACCTGACCTCAAAGTAACAGATTAGACATTTACAGCAGAGCATAAAACACAAGGAAGAGCATGAGGGGGAATGGAAACTTCCATCAGTGGAAGGAAAGCTCTCCTTTCTGCAGTGGCCCTTCATGGCTATCAATTGCATGAAACCTCTTGAAGGTCTCCCTGTGAAAGCCAGATGTCCCTGTCCCTTACAGATGTGCCTCAATATGCCACAGCTCTCAGATTCCTGCTATTCCACATCTGACTGCTCCAGCATGGATGACACAGGTTGCACTGACAATCTAGCAACTCTATAAAGTCAGAGCAACCCAGTGAAACTCCCACTTTTGATTGTGTTCAGTACAAGAAGGTACCACATGTTCCCTTTTGGGGGGAAAAATATTTGAAGTACTTTTTATTAAATAAACCTTCATGTCAAGACTACAACCATACTCTGTCCAGGCTGAAGTTTTGTGTCAGCTTCAATGTGATGTAAGAGCAGCAATTTCATACAGAGTTGATGTTCAGGTTTATCAAAGACAGATGAAAACCTAACTCAAATCATGACATAACATACCCCAGACTAGGGCCAGCATCTCTGGATAACTCAGTAAACTTGGCAAGGCTTTGTATGCCTCTAGGTATGGAACATAACTCAGACTACAAGGAAACATTCTCCCTCTTAGCAGATCCAGAACAGATCCCCAACCCCATCAGACAAAGGACATCAACACAGAAGTGGAAAAACTAGCTTTCCAGAAAATCTTCTTTTATAGTAAACAATACCATTTCATATGCACATTTCCATTACAAACGTAATTAAAATAAGAATTTTACAAACAAAGCAACTATCTTAACTTAGCACTGAAATTCAATCAGTTTTCAGGTTGAAATACACCTGTCATTTATAGAAACATACAATATTTTAAATGAAGCAAAAAAAAATCCCATTTATAAAAACCTGTTGGTTGATGTAGGCATAAAAATGCTTAGCTGTTCCTATCACAATTTGTTTGCACAGTGTTTAAGAGGGTGCTGTAAAAAAAGTAAAAATATTTTTCCTGGTTTATTTTTCCTTCCTTCAGATTCTCTGCGAGATAAAGTTTAAAGGTGGGGCAGATTTGAGGAAGCTTTCCACACACTTCTGAAATAATTCAAAAAAGGAGAATTAACAATATAGCTGACATTTTAATTGATTTAAATTTGGTAAACAAAGAAAGATCTTGATATTCACACCATATGTATCTAAATTTGTGTCTTCCTACTTTTGGTATGCAATCATTGGTTGGAGGCATCTTGCTTTACTGATTAGGTGAGAAATTTTCCCTTCAGCATGTCAGTTCTTTCTAACATCATCTCTTAAAAAAAAAAAAAAAAAAGCTAAAGTCAATGTAAATTACCTCTAGGTTCATCAATGTAGAAAGATACATCTTTTTTGTGCTCTTGTTCATCAACGTGATCATAAGTGATCTGTGGAACAGACAAGGCATTTTCTCCTGGGTTTATTGCAGGTGCAGAACCATTACCACATCCTAGCTTCCCTTTTCTTTTGTATCTTCTAGCCTGTGGTGGTAGAAATGGAATTATATCAGAAGATATTATCAAACACAGACAGGTACACACATGACCCTCAGGATACAGTAAATTTACTTGAGGTCATATGTTTTTTATTTAAATAATGAAATTGAAATTAAGTGAAAGGGTTAGAACCTTTGTTTTCAAAATATCTGATTCCGAATTATCAACTAAAATCTGGTAAGAATTGATTCTCAGGAGAAGACGCCCAGCACATTTTGAAAAATCAGGTCTCAAGTACCAAAACTCAAGGCATACAAAATACTAATCACTTGAGTACACATCAGCTTGGCTGTATCATCTTTCTAAAGCTTTAATTAAACATACCCATAGACTTTGAACTGTGAACTAGGCCCTGTGCAACTTTTTCAACTGAAGAAAAATTCACCTTTTACCAAAAAGGCCAACTTATGCACATCAGGAGAAGATAAATTCCTCCTCCTGCCTCCACACAGTTCTCCTGATTTTAGAAGCCTAATAAACGTCCTAAAATTGGCACTTAAAAACAAAAAAATTAAGGTTTAGATCAACATAAGAGAAGATGAGCCTTTGGTAAGAGATGAAAGAACCATGGCTTAGTTCTTAAATTAGGGTTAGCAGTTCACAGGAAGGTTCAGGTTTAATATGTTCGGGAAATTCCTCTAAACAGAGAAAAAAAACAGAGGGAAAATACCATCTATTTTTTTCAGCTCTCAAACCATTGACTGTTTGCTGTTCAGCACCACTTACAAAGGAGCCTTACTTCAGCTTTACCCCTTTCCTCCTGTTTTTTCTGTCTCCAGTTATGACAAAGCAAAGTCATGGCAAAGTCACACTCTGCTCAATACCAAGCAGGTCACACTGCTGTGACACAACACGTACGTGCACACACATCATGCCCTTACAGCCTTCTCCGTGTGAAATTGTACTGCCCTTCTCCCCGGGGCAACAGGCATCAGGGGCATTTCACTGCCTAAAACCAGGCCTCCAACATCATTTGAGAAACCCTGAGCCTCTGAGCTCGAACTGCTGCAGACCTCTGCCTTTCTGGCCGAGGTGCTGAAGGCTGGGCAAGCTTGGCAGTGCAACTACAGGACTGTGTTTGGGCAACCCCACCTGTGTAGGCAAACACTGTTCCACTTTACTGCACCCAAAACTCAGGAATCTGCCCTAATTTCTACACTCAGCCTCAAATAAAAGTACCACGGAGTACTTCAGGAAAGCACAGCTACTTGTCAGCCACAGGTTGAATGTGAACATAAGTTTTTAAACTATCTTTCTCCTTTCTTCTTGTATGAACTACTATGCAAAACGAACACATCATTGCTTTACAGTACCCTTTGAGAATGTAGGAGGCTTCAAAGGGGATAAAACAATGGAGAATTGGCACCTGTCTGACCACCAAGGCAATTTAAAGTTCCCTCAGAAATATCTTTAAGCAAAACGCAGCCAATCGCGCTGTGCCATGAGGAAAACAATCAAGCGTGTTTCAGCTGTCCAGATTCTTCACTCACTTCACGAGGCTTTTGGCAAGTTATTCCACTGAGATTTAAAAGCAAGCACAGAACCGAGCTCTGCCCATCCTCCGTTACCTGTTTTCTCAGACTAGGGCTAGATGGCGCTGCTGACTTTTTGGGATTTTGCGCTGGGGGTGTAACATAGATCTTCCACGTCGCTGTGGAACTGCAGGATTTCTCTGCTGCGTAGCACCGCCACAGAGTCTGCAATGAAACCCAAACCCAACAATCGCAGTGAATAAGCAGCCACTGTTGGGGCAGGTAAGTCAGATTTTGCTGCAAATCGAACTGACAACAAAACTTTCAGTCGAGGTAAACAAGCTGCAAAGGGGTCTGACTGCAGTCATGGTGCTATACCACAACACCATAACTAATAAAATACACTCCTCCCTCTACATAACCGTGGTGAATGTAGTTTGCACCAGGACAGCTCCACGCATTACACAGTGATCTTCAGGACACTCCTTGGTGCACTCTCCCTAGGAGCTGGGATCTCTCCCTGCCCACAGCATGTGGGGTGGGGGGGATCAAGACAAAACAACCCTCATAGAAGTGAATCCCCACAAGCATCACTGGATACTGCTGCTTCCTTTTTCCTTCACTGTGCCACATTCAATATTTGTGCACCATGTTACTGTATTTGTTATATTATCATATAGACTTATCCTGGGGCATTTGTCTAAACAGAGGTGTGTGTTTACATGTGTTTGTACACTCATTCACCACCTCGGGATTTCGCAGATACACAGGACCTAAGAGAATATAAAAAGGAAGTTATGAATTAAATATTATAATGAAGATTTTTTATTTTTATTTTTATTTTTATTTTTTTTTTACTATTTCACCACATATACTCATTGTGTCCAGTTAGGGTCCTTATGCCTGTGAATATCAGGTTAGCACACCTAGAGATGGAGGACAGGCAATTATCTAATTTTCTCTAGTGACTAAAGTGGATCAAAATGACTAAGTGGTTAAAAACAAGTTATAGATTTATAGTAAAATCTAGGAACCATGATTCTCAGTATTTGAACTACTAGGCCACACTCCTTCTCCAATAAGCTCCTATGTATTTTTACTGTTAGGGGCCTTACCTGAATTAGGGAAGCTGCAGCTGGGATTTGTCTGTTGAAATGCTTCTGACGTTGCTTTTGCTGTACTTTCAGGGCAAAACCGGACCCCAAAATACCCTAAATATATCCAAAATTCCTAGTCAGACTTCAATATGGCTTCACATACCTAAATCAAATACTTAGCATATGAAAGAAACAGACATTTTATAAAAGACTTTCTGAGAAAAAGAAAAATCATGATTTTTCAGATGTCCCAGTAGCAGAATTTATTTATTCCAACAAATAAATCTGAAATTGAGCAGATCAATACTGGCATCGTGTAACTTCAATAAACAGCATGTGTTTGTTGGTGTGAACATCAGGCTACAGGAATCAGAGACATTCACAGAGGCAGACACATTCCAAAGGCAACCCTACACAATGGCAGGAGAAGCAAATGACAATGTCACATGACTGATTCTCAGCTATTCTTTGCACTTATTTTTAATTCCTTGCCACAAAAAAAACAAATCCCAAACCTTTCCCAATCCCCCAAAAAACTTGTCCCCAACCCTCCCTAAAAAAACCCCAAACCCACCTGCTCCCCCACAGTAAAAAAAAAAAAAAATGAAACAAAACCCAACAAAAAAACACTCCCACAACTAAAGCCAGAACCTAGTTTGATTTTCCAGTCAAACTGAGCAAACAAGGCAAAGACATGCTTAATAATTTCAACATTTCTGTTAAAATGGATAGTTACTGGAGAAATACTTTATCTTGTCTAATTGCCTCGATGCTGTTGTCTTTATTCTCACCCTGTTTATTCAAAGATCCAAAAAGCCCAAAGATCTCTATAGCACCACATAGGATGGCAGATGCCATAGAAGTGTTCTTTTTGTTCCTGTCTTCACAGGACACCAAATTGATATCATATAACCAAAAAACAGAAAGAAAGAAGTGGTCACCTCTGGCACAAACATGCTGATAAAAAACCCCTCTACAACTCATAGACCAGAATAGCTTCAATTCTTCAAGTAGTGGAAGTTATTCTTACCTCCTTTCTAGGCCACCTTTATCTAAAACAACTGCTGTAAAGATACAGCAGCTTCATTCACAGAATCAGAGAATCACTTGGGTTGAAGGGACCTTAAAGGTCATCCAGTTCCAATCCCTGGAGAGGGACACCTTCCACTAGACCAGGTTGCTCAGAGCCCCATCCAACCTGACCTTGAACACTTCCAGCCAAAGCTTCTCTGGGCAACCTGTGCCAGGGCCTCACCACCCTCACAGGGAAGAATTTTTTCCTAATTCCAATCTAAACTTACTCTCTGACAGTTTGAAGCCATTCCCCCTTGTCCTGTCACTCCAGGCCCTTGGAAATAGTCTCTCTCCATCTTTCTTGTGGGCTCCCTTCAGGTACTGAAGGCCGCAATTAGGTCACCCCAAAGCCTTCTCTTCTCCAGGCTGAACAATCTCAATTCTCTCAGCCTTTCCTCATAGGAGAGGGGCTTCATCCCTTGGAGCATCTTAGTGGCTCTCCTCTGGATGACCCCAACAGTTTGATGTCCTTCCTTCGTGTTTCCATACACACAAACACACACCTGGGGATGTGTGTGTGCACATTCTGAAGCAACATCCAACCCTGTTATTTCCTACCAAAGGCACCAATTTAAAATTACCTAATTGTGCACCCAAGTCAGACAGATTCAAACTCTACTTACCGCTGGCAGAGCAAAGAAAGAGATAGCAAATACTGAAAAACAGGAAGCTATTGTCTTCCCAATCCACGTCTGGGGAACTTTGTCTCCATAACCAATTGTTGTCACAGTTACCTAGGCCAGAAACAAACACCTGTTTCAGTGCAACAGAGTACCTTTTCTCTCCAAAAAGCAGGGAAAAAAGAACAAAAGGAGAAATAAATTAGAGAAATATCAGGAGACAGGCATGAACGAGCAGTGTTTGGATATGGGAGTACCCTAAACATCACTGTTGATTCATCCTGGTTTTACATTCTTCAGCAGACATTCACAGCTGACCACTGTTTTGGAGACAACAGTAGTCTGGGTGTAGGATGACTGTTCTCACAGCTTGTAGCTGGCTGCTTCCACCATTCCAAAACTGCAAGAATTGGCCCTGTGGGCTTGAAACCATAGGCTTGCAGTTTTTCTGCCTTTGCTTTTAAAATGTAGTTCCACAGCGGACAGAAGAAAGCCCTGAAAGCACCGACTTGCCCACAACCAACATGGGTATTTGCCCATCTCTGCAGTCAGGCAGACACTGGGAGAGGCAGGGTAAGCCCTGTGCTGACAGGGATGAAAAGCGACAGAATTTACACCATCCCAGCTGAATTTTCATGGCAAGAAGAGGAACACACAACCATTCCAGGACGTGTTAACTCCCAAAATCAACCTGCCAGTAGACCAAGAGCTGAATGCAGCTGAGCCCTGTGCTTACCTTTTATTCCTCCCCCAACAAATAGAGTATTTTGCCACTCAAAATTGTGTTTAAGCCACAAGATGCTTATACCTGGATCTGCTCATTGCTTACCAGAGGCCAGGTACTCCCTAAGAGACAAAGGAACCCAAAGTCAAGGAAGATAATGTATCCAGCAGGCTACGTTATCTATCCTGACTTCTCCACTAAGGACCTGGTCCCACAGCAGCCAAGCAAAACAGAAGCAGAAAGTGCAGCCAGATCCAATCAAGAGTCTGGAGTATAAAGCAGTATCTTAGCAACAAGACAGGTCTGACATTAAGCCAGGAATTCCATCCACAGTTCAGGATTAGGATCAGGTACAGTGGTCAGCATGTAGGTCCACAGGGATGAGGCATTGGCAAAATATTAGTCCTTAGGTGAAAGTCAGGATTAAAGGACTCCACAGCCAGACCCAGATGCAGTAAAGCTAAAGACCATCTCTCCTGTAGGAAGATTCTGAGTTTAAATAGAGCCCCTGGATGTGGCTGGAGGCCACTGGTGATGCTGGCCAGGGTCATTAGGCCAATTAGTGCCCTCGGGGCCTTAACAACACCCCTCCCCACCTCCACTCTAAGCAAGGCATGTGCTTACACAGCTCTGGGATCTGTAGGGACTTGTTGAAGAGGGACTAAATCACTGTGGGGGTGGCAGGCCAGCCCTGGAAAATCACGCAGGCAGGAGGACCTGAGCATGATGGAGGTTTTGGGCTGTTCCTGATGAACCCCAGCAGGAAGGAAGAGAATTCATTATGAGGCCAGTGGACAGTAAAGAATTGGTGCTGGGCAGGGATCAGAGTTCAGGTAAAGGCTGGTCCATCAGAAGGGCCCACCAAGGGCCAGCTGCTCCCCAGAGGAAGGTGATAATCAGCGGATCCCAAAGAGGATCCCCAGGCAAGCCAAGGGAATCCTACGTCTGGCCAGGCAGGGGCCTCACCATCCTGGGCACAGGCTCAGGGTAGGATAGACTCAGACACTGACTGTGCCCAACAAAGAATCCCAGTCATACAGCAATATCCAGGTAGTGAGGGATGTCTGAGGCTGAGTATGGAAGCCAGACTGTGGGTTGAGATCCAGCTCACCAGACCGTGGCTGAGCTGGGAACCAGCTCTCCTCCAGCACAGCTCAGGCAGCAAAAAAAAAAACCCAGGGCTGAGCCTTAATAAGTCATGAGGGTGTTGGGGTGACCCCTGGTGTGCCTGGCCAGAGCCATTAAGGCTTTTTAGCATACTCAGAGCTCTGATGCTGCCATAAAATGGTGTGAGAAATGTGGCTTGTACTCCCTGAGAAGTGAAAGGCTTCTGGTGAGGAAATGAAGAATTCTGTCACCAATACTAACCACTGGGGAGAACTTTAAATAGAAAAAATGCACTTCTATTTGGGAGCCCTAGCCCTAAACCTAGTCCCCCTCCCTTCACTTTGCCTTGAATGGTAGCAGAAATACAGCCAACACAGACTTAAAAGAATATGTAAATTTACACTGACTACAAAAGAGGCTGCCTTTTATGGAAAAATTTGCTGACAAATGCTTAGATATTATGCAAAAATAGGCTTCTCAGAAGAAGCTATCAAACAATAAAGGCATGAGAAGAATATATTTCCTCCTCCTCTCAGAGCAGTTCTATGGAGAGCTGGAAGAAATATTTGGAGGGAAAAAATGACCAACTACTATCAAACTTAATTTTTCCAAGTTCAAAAAAAGTTAGGCTTGTGTTTATTCATCATAAATTTCTCACTTGATGAAGTTCACTTTGTAGAATCTATATCTTCGAATGAATATTGTTATTTTGAACTGTAAACTGCTCTCAGCAGGAACTCTGTCTTTCCAGGTGTTTGTCCAGATTTAATGTGGCTTGTGAAGTGACTCAGGTGCTGTGTACTACCAGCAGTACAAACAGATGAGTTTGCCAGTCCCCAAAATTAAACCAGACCCCCCAAAATTCAACTTTGAAATGCAGTATGTGTTAGTGGGCAGTGGAGGAAGTTAAAGCAGTGTTTCTTTAACAGCACTTCAGCTCCTCAGTGCACCCAGATGACCCCTTAAAGTCTGTGATTTTTCCTTCCTTTTCCTCTCTTTTTTTTTCTTATGAAAGGCTTCTTGGTTTTTTTGTGGGTGGTTTGTTTGGTTTGGGCTTTTTTTCTTTTTTTTTTTTTTTCCTGACTTCTCCAGCACTCAGGGCTCAAAAACAAACTGCAGTAATGTTGAGCTGCCTTAGTGTTACTATGGAAGACAGCATGAAAGCTGTAACCACAGAAAAGATGAATTTTCCATCTCTACAGCAAGCATTTGGCTGGCAGATTCCTGCAGGTGCCTGAACATGTCTCAGAAAGTTTTTCCCTGGCTACCTTAAGAGGATGCCTTCTTGGTAATCTAATTAGTACATAGAATATGGAAAGGATTATAAATAATGTAATTTTCTGGATTTCTTAATCACAACAGATTATTTTTTTTCTACTTGCACATCCAAATGTTATTAGTATCTCTGAGAAGAGAATATTGAATGTGGTTTTTGGAAAATGACACCTCCTTCGTAACACAGATTTATGGTGGCACATTCTGGCTGGTGTGCACATGCTCTAACACAGGCTCTGAAAACATATCTGTACACTTCAAAAAGGGAAAAACTTAAATTCAGTAGAAGTCAACAGAGTTGCCCAGATGCTTTAAGACAGGCAGGTGTCCTGAAGTGTGAAGAGTCAGAACTGCACACCTCAAAAAACATACTAAATATAAAGGGGTTCAAACTGCTACCTCTGGCACGAAAATTTACTACTGGAAATTCTGAGCAACTGATCCTAAGTACCTCTGCCAGTTAACACCAATTTACTGGAGAAACTATTTAATGCAAATTCAATGGTACAGAACAGTTGAGTTTGCAGCAAGACCAGTAAGTGTTACCAGCAGCAAGAGACAAGTGTGGAAGGGCCAACAGAAGAGAAGCCTCCTACGTGCCCTTCTTCTTTCCTCAAGAAAAAGTACCCAGAAAGGACAGGAAAACTGCTGTGACATGGATTGCAATTCTGGCAGCCCGACCATGCTGTTAGAAATGCTGTTGCATGTGTTGTACATGCTAAAACTTCTGAAAGTAGCTTCATGTAGAATACAAGTCTTTGATATTTTATTGCAGTTTAACCTGTTTGCCTACCAAATCTGGGTGAAACGACTTTGCATTTAACTGAAGCAGGTGAATGTAGTTAGCATCTAATTCCAACTCTCCTTCATTCTTTATTTTTTCTTTTCTTCACATTTAAACCTTTCAGGTCATTTGTATCAAGTTCAGCAAGCTTGCACTTTCTACTCAAAGCAAAATATTCCCCATAATACACTCTGTGGTTTTTGTCAGACACTTTCAAATACTTGCTACTGAGATTTTTTTTTTCCTCTGGTTTAGTTTTGAAAGGCAAAAGTGAAATCAAATTTCACTCCCTAGTAACTCCACATCTGTGTTTCTATGTTACAGAAGATTTGAAAAGAAAAAGAAACTGATTCACTTTGTCCTTTGTCACTGTTCCCAGCTGTGAACTGCACCTGCACCGTGACTCACTGAATGCTGAGGAGGCCTAGATGCCTGAAAAGCTTAAACAACAAATTAAACAGTGTTCTTCATGTGCCTCACACAGCTAGAGAAAGAGAAGCTGATTTTATCTTGCTGTTAACACAAAACAAGTGAAGTTTTGGAAAACAACATCAAAACCCATTGAACACTTTGCACGGCCTTTACATACACTTTGAAACACAGATTCCAAGTCATCTATCTCAGCAAGGTAATAAAGTGCATTTTAAACTTATCTGTTGGTCTTCATAACTGAATTCCTTTTATATTCCTGAAGTCCAGGAATATTCCTGTTGTATAAACACATCCTGGCTTTTTTAATGTTTTTTTTTTTTTTTTACTCTTTAATCAAATCAGTGCTTTAGTTTCTAGCATTTAAAAGTATTTTGTAATCCACAGCTAAGTATTCAATGCAACTCATAAACCAAGCTCTGGATAACTAGAGCTTAAAAAGAAAAAAAAAAAAAGGAAAGGAAGGTAGAAAGGTAGAAAAAAGTTCACTGGAATAACCTATGTATGAATATACGTGGACAGAACTGGATGCTAAAAGTGAGGGCTAGTTCCCAACTCATTGCTGGAAATCCTCTTTTGTTTTCCACTGTACCTTGTTTCTCTCAGTTTGGTAAGTTCTTCGTCCAACTTCTCCCCCCGATCAGGTCTGATTTTGGGCATTTCTGGCCTTTTGCACTTACAGGCCTAGGAATTACTTTATGAAACACCAAAGACACTGTGCAGAGCCAACGAGTCACTATCCTTTAATGTTTACATATTAAATTTAGACCTCCTTATTAATAAACTATATGCTTTCCCTTTCTTTCAATGGTGTCATTCTGATTCAAAGATACTACAAACTTACTTGGAACTTCACTTTGGTAGAAAAATTTATGAGCTATTTTTCATGGGTTTATCTGAACTAGCACAAACTTTTATGGGAGTCCCTGATGCTGCTGAACTTCCCCCAAGAAGCCCCACTTTTAATCAGATGTACTTCACAGACCATTCATAAAGCCAGAACAGGAGCTGTGTTCCAATGCATTCAGTCATTGGAACGCTGGTGTTGGAGCTGAACTGCTCAAATAATAGAAGATTAAGTGAACCTGTGTACTGGTTTGTTTCCTTAAAGCAGACATGGGGTATCTTTCAATTATACCCTAATTGTTTTTCTCCTCAATTACAGCACAATCTGTGCTTCTGATACATTTATTATTTTCCTGCACTAGCCAGAGGTGGTCTCATATCTATAACCATGAGATTTTATATTCTGAAAATTTTATCATATTTCCATTGAGGACTTTTACAAGTGATCATTGCATGGGCTAATTCGTGGTTTCATTTCTTCCCAGCACCTTAGATAATCAGGTCCATCTGGCCATTTAGTGGATTTTTCTTTTTTACTAGATTCTTCTTAGTTTGTACTATTTTTTTGCACAGCCAAAGGTGATACTCTGCAAATGAAATGAATATTTGACAACCCAGTGACAGGAATTTAATGTTTAAAATATTTTTATACAGAACCACTTAAAAAGTGGTAACTCAGGCTACATGTAATATAGTCTACATTTCTGTATACTTCATTGAAGTAGAGGCTTATCCAGCATCTAAGTTAAAGATTAGAAACATATATCTATTAGGAACATTTTGTCTGCCTTGACAGACTTACCAGTTTATTTGGATGTGGAGAAAAAATTGGTTTATGGCCCAATAACTGGCATTTTTCCAAGTCTATTATCTAAGAACAAATCCAGTATATAGTCTTGAAATATATCCTTCTTTCTCTGGAATTTGGGGGCTCTGCATCTGTTCTGGTCCTCTTATTTTTCTCTGTCACTAACACTGATGTGATGGATCTCTTTGGGTTTGTTACAATGAGACAGCCAACTCAGAATTTTTGTGAGGTTCTCTAGTGGGGAAAAGGGCCCACAAGAGAAGGGATAGTTTATGCAAAAGCTAGTAAAGAAGGAAAGCTTAAGTCACAATGAGAAATATGATGAGAACAGCCATATGAAGGGAGTCTAGAAAAAATCTGGCCTCTTATTCTGTTTCACAGCTCTCTATTCCTTTTTCAACTGATTCTGGGCATGCACATGATAATTACCACAATGCTCTCAAAAGCCCAGTTCTGCTTTAAGGGTATTTTCTTCCTTTATTTCACCAAAGATTTTCACAAAATGCACCTGACTGATGACTGATATCCAAAGGATTTGATGAATCCATGAAGCTTTGCCAGCTGCTTTTGATGGATCTATTTACCTTTACAGAGAATCGCAGATTCGTTTTAAAAAAAAGCCAACAGGAACCTCTTACCTGCATAAAAGTCTGCATTACTACTCAAAAAAAAAAATAAAGTCATTACCCCACTTCCACATACAGAATATAGTTTTAAAGTTATGCACCTTTTGCAGATAACTAAGTAGAGTTTAAAAGAAGTGGTATAGGTTTTGGAGGGAATTTACACTCTTATGAGATGTGGACGTTTTATATCTGTAAACATTCATGACTTGCTGACCTGCTTCCACAACAAAATTTAATACCCAAATAATTTAATTGTATGTGTGACATTCTTTCTTGTACCTTCTTAAAAGACTGCTGAGCCTCCCTACAGAAATACATTCTGCAAAGAAAGAAAGACCAGGTTTTTTTAAAAAATGTCACAACTTCAACAGGAAGACTTATGCACTGTTTGCATACAGATTTCACTGGTAAGGACTTACCACACCCCACCAAAGGGCATCAGCATAGCTGGAGAAACCTGTCTTTCCATCTTCATCAACTGCATCCTTCTCAGCAAGATAAACAAAATAGGATGAAAAAATTAACCCCAAGAATCCAATGTACAACGTGGTTATGAGTTCCTATTAAAAGAGAAAGCAAACAAGCGCATCAGGTTTGCATCATGCATATTCTATCATTGTAAAATATTGTAAAACATTCTAAATTATCTGGGGGTCTTTTGGATCACAGCAGAAAAATTAATCTGTTATATTTCAGGTATAAAATTTGCCTCTAGTGAAACAGGTAGCACAGTAACTTGTTTCCTATTCATACCAGGTTAAAGAGTTCAAAAAGCTATCATTAATATGAGATCATTTGGGCAGCTAAATGTAGAGTGGGACATCTCTCCTAATTAGGCCTTGTGAATGGAAATCATTCCACTTAACTGTCCACTTAAAATACTAAATCTCTAAACATTTTTAAAATATCAAAACAGCTTCAGAAATGCAGTTTCTGAACAGTACACGGAAATAACAGTGAAGAAATAACAACCATGTCATGTGATTATGGGCATATCTAAGCAATGAACTTGTGTATCTGATGTTTAGATTGCTTAAGATTAAACACTTTCATGTTAAGATAAAACAACTGAAGATAAAATATATTGGGCAGGTGTAACCTCTACTTCAGTGCTGAAAAGCAAGGCCGGGGCAGTTTATTAGAAGAGACTTTTGTTAGGGCATGATGCTGTTCTTGTGAATATACAATTTTCTCTATAGATTTTTGGACAGGAAGGTTGTATCACAGCTGATGTGACTCCGGTGCAGGATTGTTACAGACTTCAGGAAAAGTGTGTTTGCACATTTAAACAAGCCAAAATGTGTGGTGTCCCAGATGCAAAAACCTGTAAAGCTAATTTTAAAAAGCAGGGCTATGTTGTATTCAAATGAGATATTCACATACCCCTCAGGAAAATCCAATACCTAGTTATGAGGGGAAAAAAACTTATTTTAATTCCCTAAAGTTTACGTGCATTATTCCTATATTTTCTTTGAACATATTTAGCCATCTCTTCTTTATTGAACGTTGCACTACATCTTCACTGGCATCTTTCCTAAGGTTTCTCTTTCCATTTCTCTTTCCTTGCACCCAAACCAACAAGGAAATTAAAATACTTCCATAAGATAAAGTTAAAATTAAAACCTGTCTGAGAAGGATTGCCTCTAGTTCTAAAGTATGGCAGGTTTTCACAGATTTCCTGCAATATTCTACCCATGTTTCTTTAACTGTTTGTGACAGAAGGTTGTTTTATCATCAAACTTCCTTCAGATTTTCTTTTTTATTTTTTTCTTTTCATTTCCTTAAAAGAGCTTTCTGGGGAAAGGTATCCCTGGTATCTAGTAACTGCATTCAGCAGCAGGAACTATACATATTTTTCCTTCTCCTAAGCATTAATTAAAATCTAGGTTCAGCAAGTCTTTAAGTGATCTTGGCACAAAGCAAAAATAGGTGTTTTTCCTCTAATCATTTAATAATGACCTAAATAATGAATTTTGATAGTATTTAGTTTGGCCCATGGGCAAGTCTTTTAATTCAAGCCTTAACTTTTTGCTAAACAAGGCAGCTGAAAGAGGAAATAAAACTTGGAGTTTCAGTAGTTCAGATTTCTGTGCGGGTCACCTTTATTTTCTCATCTTTATCTAATGATAATGGTACACTGTGTGCCTGCAGATACCACTTCACTGCTTTGAAAAGCTCCTTGTGTTAATGTACGTAACTGACTATTTGCATCTCTGTAATTTTTCACAACTTTTTGACTTGCCTTCACAGTGTTTTTTCAGTGCAAGACGAAGCTGCAAAACACCTGAGACTGTAAGTTCTGTGATGCACAGGAGACCACAGCAGAAATGGAGGCTAATTCCTGTTGCCTGCTTACACAGAAAACACTTCTGCTTTTATGTCTAGTAGATTTGTGACTTCCTTCCACATCAACAAAAATCTCTTAGTTACACCTGGCACGTTGCTGACATCTCAGAGGTTAATAGATTTTACCTGTTATTGAGGAGCGTCCATCTCTGCTTTCTTTCAGTGTTGTCCCAGAGGACAGAATTAGAGAGTGGATGATAATTAGAATATTTCTGTTTTAAGTGGCTTTTGGGGGAGCAAGGAGGAAAATATGCTTTTCAGAAGTGCTATGCATAGACTTAGGAGATCCTTTCAAAGTGGCTGAATTATCAACAGGACTACTCAGCTTATTTTACCACTGGTGCCCCTCAGCTCCAGTACTATTCATCTAGAGACTGAAATCTTTTTAAGTAAAGGCCAGATGAAAGTATAATTGCCTTAGACTTTTTCTAAATGTCATCACTCCGTGTGACATATGTATAGGGAGAAAAACTAACACATGCCTATATTTAATTATAAGAACAATGACAGCAATCTCATACATACTGCATTTAATAAATAACAAAATAAAATTGAATATTGAGAGACTTTTTGAAAACTTAGATAGATCTACATTTTCAGTTACGATAAGGACCACACAATACAAAGTTCAACACTTGGGAAAAATACAAGGAAATCCCAAATCTCAACTCATTGCTAACTCCCTCCTAAAAGCAGTAGAAGATCTCACAAAACAAGGTGAGTGATGAGAAAAAATAAGTGAGAGGCTTAAAAGCTGAAGCTAGATTGGCTAACTCAGTTTTTCAGTAAGCTGACTGATTTCTCCATGTCTTTCCATCACCACATACCATATTGAATCATGTTTTGTTGCTTTTGGCGAGAAATCCTTGTATAAGCTCAACCTGCTGAAAATAGAAGAGCCAAACTGGGCCTGAGTGAGCTAATAAAGCTATATGTAAAATTCCAAAACACATGGAAATCATTGGTGACAACTTCACTGCGCTCCTCTGGGCCAACAGAGGTACAAATGCTTGCTATTTTCACAGGTCACAAAAATGTGGATTTATTTTCTCACATTGTTTAATGGTTATGGGCCCCATTTTTTCTCAAAGAGTATCAAACTCAAAAAATAGATGAGGACTTTGTACTCTGCCAGAGAAGAAAAAGCAGCTGAGGTGTTTTTGTTTTGTTTTGGTTTTTTTGTTGTTTTCTTTTTTTTTTAACAAAAATTTCTTTCAGGGACTGGATAGGAATAAAGGTTACCGTGTTAGAGTTTCAGCTACACTTGTCCAATGTCAATACAGAACTGTGTGTTTGATATTTTTTTTATTAATGTGTTAGTGGGTGATCTGCTTGGACAAGTACTACAGATCTGTAGAGTTTTATTTATCATCATAATCACTTCTTTGGGGTAGCAGAATTTCAGGTGCGTTTACTCATAAATGCACTTCTCCAAGGTTTTTTTTTTTTCCTTTTAAATCATTGAACTTATTTATGCTCGTGACATTTAAGATTTAAGTGTCGTATTTTGGAGATAGTATTTCCTGATTCTTGACTAAAACTCTGAACACCCACAGGAAAAAAATTTCTCAAACACCTCTGTAAGCAAATGTTGAGAAAGTGTATTTGGATATCAGCTCTGCCCTAGCTAGATATCCAGGCAATGTGAGCATAATAAATGGAGACCACACAGACTTGGAGCATTAAAAGTCATCCTGTTGTACAGTATGAAAGGAGGCTTTATACTGGAGCACTTTGGTGTGCATCACTGCTGCACAGCCATCGTGACAAAAAATTTCCTACAGTACTGGAGGGGGGGAGGGGGGAAGAATAAAGGGAAGAAAATTAAATTGTAGTATTAAATTAATCACTTGGATTAAGCACCTCCCATTCTCTGTCTCAGAATAAGTTTTCTAAATAGAAAATTTTAAAATGTCTGTGTGGAAATCTGTAACTATTAGTCAGTGTCTGGGGAACAAATCTACACCCATAAAGCATAAGTTAACCACCCTTAGAAGTCTGATGTGAACATTAATAGCAGAGTATTAGCCCTCCACAGTGTGGTATGATATGCAAAATTAAAAGGCTAATGCTGTAAGTTTCTGTTATACTGATAAAGCTGAGTGGGCTACAGAGATTCTGTGAAGACTCAAAAAGAAGCCTACAACTAGAATTTTTTTAAAGAATGCAGAAAAACTTCTAAGCTCTTCCTGCTTAATGGACTTTTAGACAGAAAAATTGTTTCAAAGCTTTAACAGACACATAACTACTTATAGCCAAATTTACCTCTGAGACTGCACCCTTAAGAAAGCAACTTTTCTTGCATATTATCATAACATAGTTCATTATTTTTATTTATAGAATGCATTTGAAAACTCCTTATTCAGGCAGAGAAAATAGAATTATTTAAATAATTTACTTTTCCGCTAGTATTTCTTTTTCCATGCAGCAACCAAGCAAGGAACACGTCTTCATGAAGACAGTGGACAATATTTGCAATATGAAAGGCAGCCCATATAACTGCATTTAATAAATTATACTGAAGGATAACATCAAAGAGTACAGCAGTTCATTTCCAAAAAAAACCCAAAACTGATGCTTAAACCCTGTTATCCACTGCCCTGAATAGTTAAGAATAGTTTCCCATTTTAAAAATAGAAAGAAACACATGATGGACTTTTAAAGTATTTTTATTCTTGCAACAGAGAAGTACATTTAAACCAGACTATGATTTGAAGTCCACAAAAGGAATTTACTAAAGTAAACAAAATGCTGGGGATCCTTAAAGGTCAAGTACCTGACGATGTATGAAAACAACTGATCCCAAAAGTCTCCAGGTGCCTCCCTGTCGATCCACATGGAGCATGCGAAGTATCTGGAGAAATCTGATGCCCCTGCAAGAAAAACAGGGCATTAAATAAAAAATACTGCTCTGTCTACCCACAGTTGGCTACATTCACTAATGTGCTGCCATATTAGAGAACTGTGATAGCAACGCCCCTGGCCAGGGTTGCATCTCAGATTTGAGGCATCTCAGTAGACTCTGTGTTTAGATTTCATTATAGTCAGATATATATAAATAGGAAAAGAATTATTTAACAGAAAAACAAAGAAGCTCAGGGGGAAGTTGCCTATTTTATATGATTCTGATTGTCAAATGCCTCCTTTCCAATGAAAACCAGTGATTCAAGGTTTGCTAACACAAGTAGGAGCAAACTTTTTTCTCTATTTGCCAAAAGCAGAATATGAATCAAACATGGTATCACTGACGTCCTTCTTGTGTGAGTTATAGAAATGATCTAATTGGAAATAGATACAGTTCTATGTCTTTTTAGGACAATAAGTGAATCATAACGTCCATATTTTCAACTAATGAAAAATAACTGTCCATTTGGTTCCTCAGTGTAGTTTTATTCCATGGAAATATTTTATTTAGTCATACTTTTGACAATGAACTTTGTTTGCCTACAGTCATCCACCTTAGTGACCTATCCCTGAAACAAACCAGTGAAGAGCAGGAAAGGATACATGCTGAATTCATCTGTGTGAAAACTTTTCATTAAAAGTATTTTTGGCTCTTTTTATCTACCCTTAAAATTTTGTTGTGGATGTAGGTTTTGCTTTTTACCTCAGACTTCTTATTTCAAGTCCACTGTGGCTGCATTTTTCTGGGCTACACCTATAAGCTGAAAACTCAGCCATCCTGCAGCCACTGGTGTTACTCACTCTGGGAAGGCAGGTTGTCTTCTGCAATAACCAACTCTTCCTTTATTCAGAAAGCAGGTGTTCTGAGCTCTCACAGCTGACAGTCAAACGATCAAAAGCTTGTCATCAAAAGCACTCAACAATCCTGACTATCAATCACATATCAGTGACCAGGTACATGAATGCCATGGTTTGTTATTTATTTGATATGCCATTGGAATAACAATTTTCATTAGCAGGAAACTTTTAAAGATTCACTTAAAACCTGCTAATTAAAACACGAGTTCAAGAATTACAAGGCTTGGTACCAAATATGTGAGCACCAATAGACTTACACAATGCAATTGCTTACTGGTTGCTCCTCTCAGGAGGGGAGAGATCTACATGTAACACCCCTGTACAATTATTAGACACATCTCTGGATGCCACAATCAGACCTTGCTTTTCCTGTCTTTTGAATCCAAGCTGGTTACAGCTATATTACTGCCAAGTCCTGACATGCATGGTACAGGCTGGCAGTTTTACAAACAAAGGTTTAAAAAACATGACGGTGAACAAGAAAATCCAGATAGCCCCCAAACATGCACAACACATATCCACTGAAAAGGAAAAAGGAATTTGTTGGAATGAAGACCTCTTTTATCAATTTGGTGACCTTGAAACAGTGAGGAGGTTGGAGGACTCTGCTGGAAGCTCTGCTGCTCGGTTCCAGTCTTGCTGGTTGCTGCAGTGAGCAAAACGTCAACCTGTCCCACCTGGGGGATCTGGAGCCTGGAACTTCATTCTATGAGTAAACAACCTAACATGCGCGCACCCATGTTTTCTGGGATTGCTGGGATTGGAGGGAGGTACAAAGAGGACCTTAACAGTACACCTTAAAAGCAACAAAAGCAAAGACAAGGTATGTGAGATTCATTCCTTCCTAATTCAGCAACACTCACGTCACAGTTCTGAGGAAATCTGATGGAACTAAGACTTGTCTGACCCTGATGGTTTTTCAGTGGAGCAATAACAACACTGCAGAGATGTGGGTTAAGCTTCTCTGTCAGAGCATTCTGAGATGTAGTACAGTGACTGTGTGATTGAGCACTGGGAAAGGCTGCACTGAGCCCAAACCCAACTGGGTCACACATAAACACAGAGCAGGCCTTTCCATAAGAGTCCTTCCTACACTTCTAGTTGAATTCAACAAAATCTTTGGAATTTTCATATTCACCCTCCTCTTCTCCTATACAAGGTGATAAATCACATTCACGTTGCTCATGTCAGCCTTTATTATCATGTAAGGATTAATGTTCTATGGTAAGAGTCACCTTAAAAATGCTTTATACCTGTAGTTCCCTCCAGTGTTTGTTTACACAGCTAGAGAGTTTAGATAGTACTGTACATTCTCACTTCCCAGTGATCAGATTGCATTGGAAATCAGAGTCTTGTAACAGAACATGCAGCATGTCTTGCAAGTTAAGTTAGAAGCTTATCATTCTTTTCTTCTATTTATCCACTTTTCCTCCCAAAACAAGCTTGCAGTGCTTGATGCAAGCTGAACAAACACTGTAGACATCAAATGTTTCTGGTTCATGTACAGTATGAGTTACTTGTGCCAAACAAATCCACCAAAGCATAATTACTCTTTAAACAAAGTAATTACTCATACTCAAAAAGTACCGAGTTAAGTGCTGTCTGGATTACTTCTTAAATAAACTGATGTTCTGTAATACTCTCTTGTCTCAGAAGGAGAGCTGTTTGATGTTTTATATAGGACAGAACATTTAGTTTTTTCCATTTGGCTTCAGCATTCCCACCATTTTTCATATGCCTTGTTCCTGTACTCTTGTTCCCCAACAGTGATCAAGCACAAAAGCATACAGTCCTCCACTGTCCAGTGTTTCAACAGAATAACTTTTCCTACATTAGGAAAATCAGAAATACATCTAATTCAGAAATCAGGAAATTAGATATACATCTGATGGTAACATCTATGGTACTGAAGAGCTACAGTCACTAGAAGAACATACCTTATTGCAGAGGTAGCAAACACCTGTCCATTAGATCCTATGCTCAGAACAATAATTGAGGCTACTACCACAATGAGATCTGTCAAAAAAAAAAAAAAGGAAGAATGTATTAGTTTTTAGATCTCAGCAGTGAAACACATAAAAAATATAGACTGAGGAAAGAACTTTAAAAAAAAAGAAATTGTTACCTGAAATTTGGTGGGCAATAAGTTAATGTAATAGTTTCACATCAAAAACCCAATGACTACAGTTCTTCCATGAATTTAATAACGGCAATTTCAAAGAACAGCAGCTTGCCACAAAAACAACAAACGCAAAGGCATATGTACACCCTAGAAATGAATCCACATTTTAGCTCACGGTTTTGGATTTACGAGGAAAAGTAAGGGTTTGCTTCACTCAATAATGAAATGCATAAAGTCAAGTATCATGCATACATACACATATACACTTGGTTTAAAAATTGTATCAAAGCTATAAAGCCAAGCTTTCAAAGTTTAGGGAACTGTCAGAACAAAGGTTTGCTAAAAAAAAAAAAAACAAACAGAGTTGTTGGTTTACTTTGTGACACAGTCTTTATTTGTATGAAAAAATAATTGTTTCCAGAGATCCTTATTTTTTGTTTCCACAACTCCACAGTTTACACAGTTCCAGCACTATACAATGCAAATGATGGATTGTGTTCGCAGTGCCAGCATCCTTTATTTTCTCTTATCCTAGTTCAGTGACCATGTCTGTTTCTTTTAATTATTGAACCTTACTCTAACATTATTTTGAGAAGATATTTTTCTTATTTCCTCACAGGCATTTCTGTGGTAAACCTCTTTAGAGCATCTAAATGCTTCAGTTTCAAATTCTAACCAGAAAATAAAAGATAAATGGGTAGCAAATGTAGCCAGAAAGAGGAAAAGTTTTGGTAAATTTCCCTTGCCAGCTTTAAACAGGCAGTACTTTATTCTTCAGAGCACTCAACATTATATAGCACTTCAAAAAAACCAGGGCCGGCTGACCTCACTTGCAGCTGTGAGAGCTCAGAACCTCTGTAACCCGACTTCAAAGTCTTCATTTGGACATCCAGAAAATGAGGCACACTTGTGCAAACTGATTTAACTGACTGCCACAGAGTTTCCGTGCGATGCCTGGGCAAGATGCAGGACAGAATCCAACTTGAGAGGCAGCAGCAGTTTCCTTCAGAAAGGTTAACTTGTTTTTTCCTCCCCTTTAAAAATTCTCCTGCCTCGTTCACAACCGCGTCGTTGCTGCAACAAATATTGCAGAAGTTCTACAACCAACAGTATCCTTCACTCTCTGACTTGGATTAATTTCCAGTATCAGTCTGGCTTTTGCTGTAAAAGATGGATTCCTCCCCAGGGGATAGCACTCAGTCAGTTTAAAGAGTGTGCAACAATAATTGTACATTTATGAAAATGAAAATAAAGAAAGGGAAGGATGAGGCTACAGAAAGAGCTTCCATTTGGGGATAATCTTAACTTTTAAAGGCCTAACTTTCCAAATTTTTCATGCTATTCTTTATTATGTATATGTGTGAACATATGTTTGTAAATACCAGCATTTAGGGTGGGTTTTCTTCCTATCACATCATAATACAGATCTTTGCTCTTAAGCAAATGATGCACCCGTGTCCTTACTAAATTATCAGACATATCCATATCCATCCAATGACCAGCACTGAAGGAGGAAAAGATTGACACTCAGGAAATGAGTTTCAATCAGGTAGCGAGAGTAAAATAGATTTTTTATTTGTTCTTTCTACTTTTCTGAAAGTGTTCTACATGGTAGAGATATTTCTGTTCTTTTATCCCCTCTTCTTCTCTGTTCCTAGTTCTTACTTTAGTTTCCAATCTTTAGGCTTCTCAGTAATCTTAGTTTACAGGTCCAAATAGTCCTATTTTACAGTCCAGGTCTTCAGCATATCTTGCTCTTTCACTGCCACCTTTCAATCCCATGTATTTTCAGCCCCTGCTGTTTTTCCTTCAACCTCCTGATGGTTTTTCAGTCTCCTTAAACATTCTTCTCCCAAACCTTTACATCCTCATCCACCCTCCTGTCATTTTACTGAGTCTGTATGTCCCAGCTCATTCCTTCTACCTCAGAATTCGAGCCTGGTATTTTCCATGTGCCCTGGGCAGATCCAGGAAGAACACTATAAAACCAAAATCAACAGATTTTCCACTTCCAGCCCCAGCATTACTGCTCCAAGAAACCTGAAATTTGAATTGTGCAGGCTCACTGCAGTTTCAGTCTCTGAGAAACATAAGAGCATTCTCTAGCAGGGCATTTGAAGCATAAACAAGCTACCAAATTTTCAGAGGCGTGTTAGTCAGTTTGGATTTTCAGTGATAAACAAAAAGCTATTTTGTCATTAAATTTCAAGTGTCTGCTTCAAAGTTTGGAAGTGTTAGTGCTTCTCCATAAGAAAAGGTCAGAACTGCCTTTCTCAGGAACAGCTTAAACATCCTGCATGAAATGTCTCCACAAGACTCAAGCTGAAGCAGACACTGACATGGAAAACATCAGGATAAAGAGCCAACATTTGTTTAAATAATTTTTTCAACTCTAACAAGCACTAGTATTCAGAATAGCATCACACTAGTATTTATGGCAGTTCTGAAAAACTGAAGTGTCAAGGAATTTCGGTAATTTAAAAAATCTGAATACCTGTAATTTATAAACAGCAATATGCAGATATTCTTCTTGAAGTTTCTACCTACTTATGTGTCTGCAAGCATGTCTGTACATACACAGGAGGTGGAGAGAGAAAAAAAGGACATGGCATATTCTATACAATAGATGCACCGCACATGCAGACGACAGACCTACAGAGGTCACATTCCCTGCAATTTAGCATGTGTAGTACTTTAAAAATCTCATCCACTGCTAGTCCACTGCAGCTTACTGATGTTCTGAATCCTTGAGAAATTCCAAACAGCTGTCATTTTAATATAAAAGATCAGTTTGCCAATATTACTTAGTTATACATAAACTGCAGCGTAGCACATAACACCTACACTGTAGCTCAGCTGAGCATTGCTTTCTATGTGAGCAAATTTCTGATGTGTTTCTAATGTTTCCAGAAGTTTACTTTCTAATATGCAATTCTCAGCTTTTTCATTAGAAGCAATTAATCGTTTTTAAAGTTAAAACAGTAAGACTATTTGTATTTTATGTCATATTTTATTGCTGTGCTATATTACAGAATGTAAACAGTCCTCAGCTTAAAGGAGTGTTCTTAGTAGTCTGAAGATAATATGATGTCCACAAGGACTTAAAATACACAGACTATATGCACAAATTTGAGTTTGATTTTACATCACTTTTTTTTGCTGAATTTTTGTGTTCTATCAGCATTTCATGAATTATAAAGATAACTGGAGCTTTACATACCAGGTGCTGCTGCTTTTTCAGAGCTGTATACATAACCAATTAAAGGTGCTTATAAATAAAGTTCTACTGTGCTTTACTTAAGGACAGTATAAGATGGACACACTATGCAGGCTTGAGTTTTTACACCAGTAACTTTTGTCCCCCTTACATCTTTCAAACTGCATCCTGTCAAAACCAGCAGAAACAAAAGCTAATTCATAAATTGGCTCTTTTGTGATATTTTCTGCAACAACAACAAAAGGATAAAAGGTTGTGAAAGGGCATTCATTCTTTTGATTTTGCCTGTGCTTGGTACCTGCTTTTCATAAAACCCTAATTAGGTTGGGATTCTCAGAAGCATTTACCTCCCAGCCCAACCTACTGAAATAGTAAGTAATGGAAGTGTTAAATTAGTATTTCAGAAAGGAATCACTATTGCTGCTGCTGCCATGGGACATGAGCAGCACACACTAAACATGCTCATTCTGTGAACTAGGGAATGAAGAAGCATGGAGAGAAAAAGGGATTTTTCTAAGGATTCTTGGTATTCTGGGAATGAATTCAATATATGTCTCCTGACAGGTTATTTAATGATAGAATTGTCTTTTCTCACATACATGTAATCATCTACAATCTGTCTGCAAAAAGGAGAAAAATTAGGCTAACTTTAGAAAATCTACCTAAGAAATTAAAAAAAGAAAAAAATAAAGATTTACAAGGTAGGGAAATTGCATCATTTTCCATTGCACCTAAAATGTTAAAATACCATTCAAGAAATAATGTGTCCTATCTTAACATTTTCCTTTCCCAGTTATAGAAGTTGCACATTAACATACTATTTTAAGACGCATAGAATTCAATAATATTTTAAAAGTTTATAAAAGAAAGTAATAATTAGGCTTGACTACTAAAACTCTTTCAAGTAATCAGCACCAAAGTAATTTTTATTTACAATTAGAGAGGGGAGGAAAGGAGGAAAGATAATGGAAGAAATTAAAGAAATTCAAAATTGAACTTTCTAAGAATGAATTCAAATTTTAGTGTGAACAGAAACCTATAGAAAAAATCTCCCTGCTGTCAAAGAAATTTCAGTGGAATTTTTCTGATTTTAAAATACAGACTTTTGTATTAATGCAGAAGTAAAACGAATACCTTATTTTTACATTCTGTTCTAAACTTTAATTTCTTTTTCTAGTGTTTGTACTTTATTCATGTTGATTTGAAAATTATAGGATGAGTCAGGATGATTCTTGTTCCTCAATAACCCAAAACTGAGTACAGCAGCTCATCACATTATTCACTACTTACATCTAGATATAGAATAGAATATTTTGTTTCCTGAGTTTTTCCATTGTTCCATAGTGTCACAGATGGTTAAGGAAAAATCAGCTCATTCTCTCCCCTTTTACACCTCTGTCACTTCGCTCTATTTAAAACTCAATGAGTTTTAAATGTTTGACTAAAGTAAAATTTGCAGCTCTGTATAATGGACTCCATGATTTTATGGTCTATTATAATTTTGTACAAACACCATCACTTTTTATTAATCCCTCACTGTTCCACAGGTTCTGTTAGTTACCTCTCCTAAACTCCCGCCTGCTCCAGAAATGCTACTTACAATAGTCCCTCAAACCATCTAAAATTGTTTAACTTTACTACTACCCAATAAAATTTTTCCTGAGTTCTACTTTTCCCATTTCCACATTTTTCTCAATTTACACTCACCTTTGTGTTTGCTTTCTACAGGAGACCTAAAGAAGGACTTTGTGTCCAAAATCTTATCAATTTTCTCCAATTAAACAAATAGATTTGGTCGTTTCTTCACTTTACAATTCTGCCTTTCTAAGGCTGATGTCTGCCTGTGTCTCACAGCCATATTTTAAATGTTCAGTTCTAGCAATCCCAAAGGAGAAATAATTGCATAGGTTCACAAAGCAGATAAATGCTAGAGGAACAGACACAGCTCAGCTGCAATAAGCTCTCTGCAGTAGCTGACATCTTTACTTTA
Organism: Lepidothrix coronata; assembly: GCF_001604755.1. Lineage (NCBI taxonomy): Eukaryota > Metazoa > Chordata > Aves > Passeriformes > Pipridae > Lepidothrix > Lepidothrix coronata. The sequence goes on from NW_016690388.1 coordinate 995,826, forward strand.
AAACAAAGAAGGAGGGGGGAAAGAGTTTAAATCTTACCGATGATCGATATTGGCTTTCTGGCAAACCGGATTCTTCCCTGGAAGCCAACATATTTACTCCTGCAGCCTGCAGACCACAACCGGACCAAATATTCAGCACCGAAAAACACAACCAGTACTATTTCCTATCAGAAGTAAAAGGAGAAGATATCAGGGGGTTTTTTTCATTAGAAGTCAGATTACAGTTTGCACATCTAATTTATTCCTATGAGTAATACAAGTAAGTTTGTTGAGATGAATGATGCAATAAAAAGGATTGTGCCTAATCTGTTTGCTTTTTATGTGCATATGCCAGCTAGTACATAAAGCTGAGATATAATCTGTTCCTGAATGTGATTTGCATGAATAAATGGATGGTTTCATTCCAGCAACCTATCATAGGGAAAATCACGATTTTCTTCTTCTTTTGTTTCTTTCAAAAACTTAAAATTTTTAAAAATAAAGAGTGGAGGGAGGCTACAAGCACATGATTCCTAAAACTAGCAAGTATATGAAACATTTCTAGATCATGAAAAAGAATTTATGATCATAAAACCAAAAAGTGTAATTTCAATGTTTGTATACTTGAAATAGAATCACACAACATGACAAGATGGAAGAGACCCATAAGGATCAAATCCGACCCCCTGCTCCTTGCAGAACTACCTAAAACTAAACCATACGACTAAAAGTGTCATCCATATGCTCCTTGAACTGTCTCGGGCATGGTGCTCCCTGGGGAACCCATTCCAGTGACTGACCACTTCTCAGTAAAGAACCATTCCCTAATGTCCAGTCTGAACTTCCTCTGGAGCAGTTTCACTCCCTTTCCTGTCCCATCGCTGGTCTAATAGTTTGATGTCCTTCTTATATTGAGGCACCCAAAACTGCACAGGACTCAAGGTGGGGCTGCACCTTTGCAGGTGGGACAATCACCTCCCTTGATCACTGGGTGTGCTGGGCACCCCAGGACACAGGTGACCCTTTTGGCTTCCAGGGCACACTGGTGACTCGTATTGAACTTGCCATCAACCAAAAACCCCAGATCTCTTTCTGCAGGGCTGCTCTTCAGCCTCTTGTCCCCCAGTTTGCATGTGTAACCAGCATGGCCTTGTCCCACATGAAGAATAAATCTTTTGCTCTTGTAAAATTTCATACAGTTGGTGATTTCCCAGTTCTCTGGTCTATCCAGATCTCTCTATAAGGCCACTGTACCCTCAAGGGAGTCCACAGCTCTCCCTAGTTTAGAACTGTTGTCAAACAATGTATATCTGATTCCTGAGTCTGGATCATTTATAAAAACATTGAAAAGCACTGGCTGTAAAGTTGAGCCTTAGGGAACCCTACTGGTGACTGACTGCCAGTCTGATGTCATAACCCTTTGAGCCAATGTATAGCCTGTCTAGCTGTGTGCTGGACAGTTTATCCAGAAGGATTTAGTGAGAGACAGTACCAAAAACTTCACTAAAATTCAAAAACACCACATCTGCTGCCTTCCTGTGGTCAGCTGTCAGTGACCTGGTCATAAAGGGAATTTAAGTTGGTTAAGCAGGACTTTCCCCTCATGAACTCATGCTGGCTGTAACCAGTGACTGTCTTGTCACTGGTGTGTTTTTTGGCAACCCTCAAAACAACCTTCTCCATAATTTTACCAGGCACTGAAGTGAGGTTGATAGGTCTGCAATTACCAGGGTCTTCCTTCTTACCCTTATTGAAAACTGGGACAACATTTGCCAGCTTTCAGTTTAGTGGGACTTCTCCAGAGTCCCAAGACCATTGAGAAATGATGTCCCACAATGACATCTGCTAGATCTTTCAGTACCCTGGGATGAATCCCATCAGGCCCCTGTGCATTCAGCTGGAGCAGCAAGACTCAAACAAGTTCAGGGTCGACTGGGATTTTATCATCCTCCCAGTTGTGGTCTTCCAACAGAGCTCTGGGCTTCCCAGGGCCCATCATTGTTTTCGAAGACAGAGGTGAAGAAGGCATTAAATGTCTCTGCTCTGTCTACATGCCTATTTGTGAGGTGACTGATCTCATCAAGCAATGGCCCAATGCTATTTCTGATTCCCCTTTTGCTATTAACATATTTTTAAAAGTCCTTTTCATTCTCCTTCACAGCACTGGCCAGCTTGAACTCTAATCGAGCTTTGGCTGCACTAACTTTCTCTCTACCATGGTGGACAGAATCTCTGTAGTCCTCCTGTGTCACCTGTCCTCGTCCATACACTTACCTTTTCTGCCTAAGTTCTAGAAGATCCTTGCTCAGCCAAGCTGCTCTTCTGCTCCACTTGCTTGACTTCTACACTTTGAATTGCCTGCTCCTGTGCTCTTAAGAGATGGCTCTTAAGGAGTGACCGGCATTCGTAATAGTCCCCAAGACCTTCGAAAGCAGATTCCCAAGAGACTTTACCAAGTAGCTCCTTCAGCAGCCCCTAATCTTCTCTACCCACACCCAGCATCAAAGTTTCACTGGAAGTTTTTCTTCTATCACCAACTTTTGAAACTCAACTAATTCATGGTCACTGTGACCAAGACAACCATCAATCACCACTTCACCCACAAGTCCCTCTCTTGTTTACAAACAACAAATCTAGGAGGGCACCTTTCCTAATTGGCTACCTGCACCAAGAAGTTATCTTCAACATGCTTCAGAAATTTCCTGGACCTGATTGTATTCTCTGTATGACATTCCCAGTTGATATCTGGGAAGATAAAATCACCCATAAGGACAAGACTAGCTGACGCAGAGATATCACTTAATTATTTACCAAATATTTATATACTATACTATTATATTATATTATGTTATGTTATATATAATAATTAATTGGTGGTGTCATTCTGGCTGGATGGTCAAGAGTAACTCCCACAACGACATCTGATTTATTTACTTTCCCCTTCATCCCTACCCAGAGGCTCTCAACCACATCATCACCAGCTGTAAGCACCATACAATCCAACTCTTTCCTTACACACAGTGCCCCCACCCCACCTCGCCTGCCCTGCCTACACCCTGAAGATCTTAAAAACTGTCCCTCATTCCCCCCCGCAGTCACTGGACTCATCCCACAAGGTCTTACTTGTGCCAATCATTTCATAGTTCTGGAACTGGGTGCAAGCTATGGGCTCCTGGTAGGTCTCTTCGTTCCTGAGAACCTGAGCTTTCCCTAGGATGGAATCCCACCCTATCCTTAACCTGGAGTGCTCTGCTGTGGATCTGGGTAGTACCAGAGCAGCACACCTCGCTGACTGAGGTGAGCTGTACATACACCATGTAAAATAAATGAATTACCTATATTTTAGTGTTCTTTCCCTCTACAGCACTATATTGCAAAGCACTTGTGCACAACCAAGGGTAAGATACTTTTAAATACTTCTAAAGAAAGCAGATTAGTAAAGATCACCACCTGGACAGATTTGTTGAGATCTTTGTTCCTTCCTTCCTTATTTTCCTCCACCATTTCAATATGCTAGCACAGCCAAAATACAGCTTCTAGGCTTTGTTCCAACCCAAACTGCATCCAGTAACTCAGAGCCACCAAACACCTACTACATAATTTATAGCTTCGGAAAATATTTGTATTTTAACTTAAACAGGAGTGTAATCTGCACCTGGGGAATTCTAAAGCACCCAAAGAGTGCACACACTTAAATCACAATTTTTACTGGGTAACAATACCAACATGTCTTTAAAACCGACATTCTGGATAGTTGAAAAGAGACCAAAATATTTCAAAGCTGAAAACCAGATAAGAAAAACTCTAAACTAATATGCAAAACTTCATGTCAATTTGGACTTTTAACAAAGTTAGGTTCACGTTTCTGTATTCACTTCTGCCTCCTTGTTTTGCCTGGAATGAGAACCAAGAAAATGTGCACAGTCTTCCTCTGTTTTCATGGCACTTTCAGCCTGACTAAACCAAGTATTAGTATAAAGTTAAGAAAGTTTACAGCACAGTTTCCAGGCCGAAACACAAGAAAATACGCAACAAATTAACTCTCCAAGTTTGATTTTTTAATTAATGCATTATCTTGAGCATCCAGAAATAATTCTTCTAAATTTGTGTTCTGTCTGAAATCTGAATGCAAATATTTATTCAAGCATAATAGTCAGAGCAAAACCCAAGAACAATCTGCAGAGGAAAACAATTCTTACATTTCTGGAATCTTGCAAAATGCTCTCTCACATTAAATTGTCTCTGTTTTTTAGCAGGTTCCTGGTATCATCACTCAGTAGCATTTGTTTTCAACTCACTTATCAGGGATCTCTTATTTCCATCAAAGGAAGCAGGACACTTTATGGCAGTGGAAGAATCCTTTTTACAGATCTGCATATTAGAATCACTGCATCAGTTAGGTAAAAAATTGTATAGAAAGGAGACAAGCGGATAAGTGTTAAGGAAGCAAAAACTTCTTAGACTTACGTTATTCCTTGATGATCTTTTGAGGGTACTTTTAAAAGCTGAAATTAAAACTGTATCTGGCCTAAGGGTATTTTAGTCTCAAGGCAAATGCCAGAACCTACAATTTCATTTCATCTACCAACAAGAACCCATCTTGGTTATGTCCAGGAAACCCTACTGAAGTAAATAAAGTTGCACAGTTAATGAAAGAAAAAAGGAGGAGGAAAAGGAGGAATTTGCATCTTCAAGACACTTGAAATTAATTACTGATCTCAGTTCATTTTGTCCATGACAGGTGTCCATATTACCAAAACCACAGCAATTAACACATTTGTTGGCAGCCTCAGACAGGCAAAGACCAAAAAAGCATGGAAACTGGACAAACAGCATAGCTCTATAGATGGTCCCTCAAAAAAAACCAAGGAAGATTATGAAACTTACACTCTTGTGTACTCCTGATGTAAGATAGGAGACATCCATTTCCAGGGCTGTCAAGGCTGATCAAGCTTCACCTCACTAAACTCACCTTTAAAAACACCCCTAACCTGCCTCCTTTTCCTCCTCTACACATAAACACTTTTCAGAACCTTAAATTTATTGCCTCATATTTACCTTCTGGCAAAGAAAAAAAAAACAGCAGTTTTCTGGAAAGTCAGAAAAAAGTACTTAATCCCACTGGAATGGCAACAAATGATGGTGAGGACTTGTGGACAAAACATGAACCAGATTAAAATCTGCAAAAATACTCTGCAAATTAAATTTACATTCATTTGTATGACAGTTTGAGATCTTTCTTCAGCTTTCTGAAATTTTCCAGAACCCTTGCGTTTGAAATGGGATTAGACTCCCAAGGATCCCACAAAACTTTTTCATTTAGGCTCTCAGCATTATTTTTCCTCTTCTCCTGGAAATGGTCAAGGAAGAAATACATGATGAAGGATTCTCAGCAGATTTCATAAACCTGGAAAGCCATTTGGCATCAACAGAAAGCCAAGGATGAACTCCTCTAATGAAACTGAAACCAAAAATAACAAGTAGGAACAGACCATTACCTCATCAAAATAAGAGACACATCAGACTTGTTCAAAATAGAGCTCATAAATACCCTTGGCTACTCTACCTTGCAGTCAACTTTGAGCGTCAGTCTTACACTTTTCTCAGCGACCCTTCTCTGAACTCCTATGAGGAAAGGAAGGGGAGCAAAAGCTGTGTATCCTTTGACCAGAACAGCTGCCATAAACTGTCAGAACATTTGACATGACCACCTGAATGATCATGAGTCATTAGCAGCATTCCATTATTCTGTGCTTCTCCCTTTTGTCTGGAAAAAAGACCCAAAGCACACACCTACAGAATATTCTTTGCCTAGTCAGGTGGAAGGCCTTAAATTATTATTTTTTTTAATTTTATTTTTCTTAAGTCTAGCCACAGCATTAGTCTCCCCTCTGCCCAGATTAATCATAAAGTAATACATAAACATGTTTATGCTATTCTTAGTATAACTCCATTTTATTAGTTTTATGAAAAATATGAAAAAACTAAACTTAAAGGAAAATATGTATGCAAATAACTTCCATCCGCATCTAATTCAATCAGCCAAATAAGAAACTCTTGTGGAAAAGCTGCCAACTTTTACCCAAGAATGTCATTGAGGACTAACTAAAAAAATGCTCGCATTAGCACAGAAAATCAACATTTTTATACAGGGGTGTGTGTAAATGAAATATATAGCCTGGAATTTACAATCTATTCCAGTACAGTTATGGATAACTGCACTGGAGAAGCAGGAGAAGGGAAGTTTGGCTTCAGTGATTAAAGTGCACACATGAAAAAGACGAGTATTTTCTCAGCTGCAGCTGTGTTTTAGGTGGAGAGCACACACAAGGCTCTCTTCACTTTTTTTATTGGAATATTTAGGTGCTCAGGTAAAAGGAGGAAGTGGGATGGCTAAATGAATAGTGTGTGCTCACGAAGATTCAATCAAGGAATGGCAGCTCCAGACAATGAAGCCTCAGAAGCAGGCATAAAGGTTTAATAGTCCAAATGTTTGCACACGTGTACTTATGTCCAAAATTTAATCTGATAACCTGTCTTCAAGGTTTCCCAGTTCTTAGAGTTGAAAATGTCAATTTAGTGACCTGTTTAGCTTAATAGCTGCTCAAATGCTATGAAAACCTACTGATGCTGAAAATATTTATTTCTTACCATCACGCTTGCTCTTACAAAGATGACAGACATCATATGTGAAAATACAATACCCAACATGCTGAAGAAAAAATGCCAAATGCTGCTAAGAGTCCTATAGTATCATTAGTTTGCTTGGACTTACATCTTTTAGATTAAACCAGTGCACTGAAATTTTAGAAGTCTGTTGTTTGGATACAAATGGATTTCTTTAACATTTCTTAAAAAAAATGTTTCCATACACACCTGATAAATATGCTGAATTTGCTGACTTCATAAAGGGACTATCCTTATCTTTCAGTTTATCAACATTTGCTGTTTCCTGTATGGAATGAAGCTGTACACCACTGAGGGAAGCACATGTGACAACTACCATTCAAATGAGCTGGGTGAATCAGAGAGATTTTTTTTTTTCTATTTAAGCAGGCAACAATTTTTCTACAAAGAAAATTAACTACAGCATCAGGTATTTTTGAGCAGGACTTTTTTCTCAGTTACTTAATTCTGAAAGATACCACTAAGGCAAACATAATCAAATCGTGAATCCATCAGATTCAGTAAATTAGTGCCTGAAGTTCTTAATTTCTCTATAGATCCACTAGTACCCCACAGGAGCCTTCCAGCTCTCCAACAGCATGTCCCTGAAGGGACCACCTCTGGTAGGAGGGGAAGGGTTTAGCTTTGCTCCTGAAGTGGATTTATCCAATGTGAATATGCACTTCAGAATTGTAAATAATTATTTCCATGTTTCTTAACCTTTTGATTTGGGAGGATGTCAAAATTCCAAGGAGCGGAATTGAAAAAATTCTGCATGTACCTCTCCACCTTCCTCTCACTCCCAAGAAAGAAATGTTTTTTTAGTCTCTTGAGCCACATTCTGAAACCACTTTGCACAGAGAACTCTGTATAGAGCCAGAGGGAGTAAAATTTGACTAAGGGCATTATGAGTTGGCCCGTTGTTAATTTGCCTCATAGTTATTGCACAGTGATTTCCATTTTAGACAGTTCAAAAGCACACAGCAATCACCCAACACAACACATTCTGTAATGCATTAGGGCAACCTACCAGGTAATATAACCCACAAGAATAATTGTTTTATAATTCACATCGAGATTTGATTCTAGAAAGGCAGTAGCAACTGAGCAAGATCACTTAGCAGACAACTTAAGCTCATGGAATGTGTTGAAAGTGTTGTGGACTCTTTTTTTTTTTTTTTTGCTAATATGTTTAATGTATGAAACAATATCCCATATCTATTTTAATAATAAAATATTCCTGATCTGTTTTTTCATCTTCCCACAGACCAACATGAAGTTTAGGAACAAACAAGGATTTTCCTCCTTCTTTTGCCTCTCACAAGTTTAGAGGAATAAAAGAATAGAACAAAAGCTTTTGAGTCATGCACTTATTTTTATTCTACACTAACATAGCCTGACTCTTTCACAGTTTACAAGAATTAGTGTATTTTTCTACTGAGGCAGTTTACCTGTCAGTGCCTTTAAGGGACCAGACACCCCATTAACACCTGCTTTTACACAGGCAATATACACTGCACTAATATCACAAAATACCACTAAATATTATAGGACCTACTCTACATGCCATAACCTGTAAAATATCCATTATCAGAAGGAAGAAATGATGTGGTGAGGCCAGCAGGAGCACCTGTGAACTTCAGGTATTTGACTATCAATGTATCACTTTATTAAACAGACCTGGAGATAGCCCTAAGTGTTAATGCCACGTGGCAAAGACCAGATTTAGAATTATAAATTGGCACAAAGGCAAGAAATAGATAAAAATTCCATTACTTTCTAACACTGACTGCTTTGATGAGATGGAGAAAATGCCCTCAAACCTATTAGAACGTGCACTTCACCATAAATCACAGAGATGACTCAATTAGGCTTCTTGCAGCCTTGTTTCTACTCTGCAACAGGTTCAAGATGGCACAGCATTTGATGACTTGACTACATAGCTTAAATGGGAGAAGGGGCAAAAGCAGCAATAAGCAAAAAGAACAGGAAAGCTCCTCCACTGCAGACAGGAAAAGTGTGTCATCTTTTCAAAACACTCACTTTGAAAATAGTGTCATTCAAAAAAGAAAAGCCCTCCTGATGTCCAGTTCAGAAACAGAGCAGTCAAATACAGACATGCCTTACCTGGTTTAAGTAAACCAACTATCACTTGGTACTCTGAAGTCTGGGTACTCTGAAAAGCCTTGCCTGTATGTACAGCAGGAAGATGTACATGTTCACAGCATATGATGCAGAAGAAATCATATAAAAGCAAAACTGAGCAGTGACTTTGTGAGAGCCACATAACAATGGGACCCATCTGCAGCCTAGAATTCTTCCCTAAGATCCTCCCCTTAAGCCCTGACTCGTAAGTACAGCCACAGCATGAGTCTTTGGCCTGAAAAACTTAGGCAGCAGCTGATGTGGGAACTCCTGATCTCACATTTCAGCCTTTTCTCCAGCAGAATTTGCAAACATGGGAATGACAATCCATGCTAAATGCAGTCACTACATGAGAATTGCTAGAAACCAAGCCATGCAAGAGGGCAGCAAGGACCTACAATAGAGGCAACGAGTGAGGACCCTGAAAACAGAGTCTTTATAAGGGTATTTTGTACCCCCTGGTGCAGTAGTGCTATGAACTACAGGTGTTTATGTGTTTGGAAGATATAATGCTGCTTTTCCTAGCAAAGAAACACGTCAGAGGAAAGCAGATGCATGAAGTCTGTCTCCAAGAGGAAGAGGTACCACAGGACCTGATCCATCTAGAAAAACCACTGGAATCCAGGATCCACCCCTGTTGAAACAGGGAAGGCGATGGCAGCTGAAACACTAAGAATATCCACCTTGTTTGTGACTCTGCTTCTGGGACAGCACATGCCCTTTAAAGTCTTACCCAATAAGCCTGAAAAAGCTGCAGTAGGAAATCACCCATCAGGAGAATATGAGCAGAATGTGGTGACCCCTGGTGAAAGAAAAGACTCAGAAGCACTTTAACTGTTTTAATAGATAATAGTTTTGTAAGAAAGTCTTCCTTTTTTTTTTCACTGAAAACAGGCCACTATCAGAGATATAACACTGGGATAATTAAGCATTTGGTCCAATCCAGTATATCAATTCCTGCACAGTTTTGCCACTATCACTTAGCCTGAAAATGTTGCACAGATTTCACATTTGGATTATGTGCTCTGACTTGGAAAGTATGTTGAGATGAACAATATTTGGTCCCTCCTTCATTCCAGTTGCAATGACAGCAACATTCCATATATCATGACATACAATTAAAATTAAATTAATGAAGTTGAATCAATATGATTTATAGCAAAACCAATCTATTTTCTAAAAGTCAAGAACACTCTTGATATTCTTAAAACAAAAAGTAATTAACATCATGATATTAAATCAGAGAACACTTCTCACCTCTAAGACTTTAATTATACAAATTGATTGTTTATTGTGGTCTGTTACTCACGTTGTGTAAAAACATCATGTTTATGATAAAAATAATATTTTGTTCTAGTTTTTAGAACAGCACAATTAGTGAAATTAGTCCCACAGCTATGAAGATCTCTTTTTGCAAGTTTTTTTTACAATAAAAATAAAAATCTATCTTTTGCAAACTACCATGGTGACCTCTCCTGGTAGAAAAATATATAACCTCTAACCATAGAAAACTTAATCAGATTAATCCTCAAAGGAGGAAATACATCTGGCCCACTTTATAGTTTTGTTTTTATATCCTTAAAGATCTAGATGCCATTTACAAATCAAAACTGACACACAAACTACTAGATATCAAGAAAACATTACAGCCTCCTGCTGTATAAGCAAAAGCCTAATCAAGAGGCTTTGGTGACTTTTTAAAAATAATTTTGAAATAGAATCATCATAGAATCAGATAAAATTATTACCATATCTATTAGGGAATTAAAACATGCAATAAAAAGGAAGGATAAAATGTGACACGAAGAAGAAGGGATGAAAAAAATAGATGGACATAAGCATACTTTACTGAAAACATAGTATTTCTGGTATAATTTTTTTAAATTAAAAAAATAATTTCCATGGAAACTTTATGTAAAAATACTCCTAAACATGTTTAGCTCCTGTGGGGCAGGTGATTCTCCCCCTCTTTTCCACTCTCATGAAACCCCACCTGGAGTCCTGCTGTGTCCAGCTCTGGGGCCCTGAGCGTAGCAAGGGAAGAGACCTGGTGGAGTGAGTCCAGAGGAGGGACACAAAGGTGATCAGAGGACTGGAGCACCTCTGCTGTGAGGAAAGGCTGAAAAAGTTAGGGCTGTTCACCCTGGAAAAGAGAAGACTGTGTGGAGACCTCATGGCAGCCTTTCAGTATCTGATGGGAAGCCAGAGAGGGACTCTTCATCAGGAACTTTAGTGACAGGACAAGGGGGAATGGCTACAAATTGAGAGTAGGCTTAGATTGGATATTAAGAAGAAATTCTTTCCTGTGAGGATGGTGAGGCCCTGGCACAGGTTGCCCAGAGAAGCTGTGGCTGCCCCATCTCTGGAAGTGTCCAGTGCCAGATTGGATGGGGCTTGGAGCAACCTGGGATAGTGGGAGGTGTCCCTGCCCATGGCAGGAGGGTTAGAATGGGATGAGCTTTAAGGTCCCTTTCAACCCAAACCCTTCCATGATTCTATGACTTCAAGGTTTGCCTATGGTCATTCAAAAACTCTCTGCTAATACATCAGCAACTCTCTGAGAATAGCTCAAGACATTTTATGCTTTGAACAGCCACCCAACAATACTAAATATGAAAATTTGTAAAGCTGTTGTGTAAAAGAAAGTAGAGTTTATCCCTCGGGAAGCCAACATGTCCATGCAAGTTTGGTGACCTCCCAGAGAAGAAAGTGGCTGAAGCAGCATAACACTGCAGTGTTAAATCTTAAAAAAATATTTTAGAGACCATTCATAGAACAAGGAGTGTAAAAGGAAGACTTACATACAAGTTACAAATATTAAAAGTCAAAAAGAACAGTTAAGCAAGCCAAATTATTATACTGAAAGACATCATAAGCAATCAGCATGGATTTGATCGATCAGTTCAACTCACAGGGAAAATTTCAACAAGTGAAAGCAAAAAAGTAAAATGGTTAGAACTCTGGGAGATATGCTCAATGGAAACAGAGTTGATCTATGACAGGGATCCAAGGTAATGTTAAAAGTGCATATATTTATTTTAAGAACAAGTAGATAAAACCCAACTTTAGTATTTAAAGACTACTTTTTCCTTTTCAAATTATTTATTGCCAAATCATCTCTAAATTTATCAGTGAAGAGCTGAAGTATGAAATTACTTTGAGCAGGCAGGGTTTCTAGTTAATTCTTAATTTCTCAGAATATGCATTTCGACAGAATTTTATGTTACAAAAAGACAACAAACAAGCAACAGGTAAAGACAAAAAGAAAACTGTCAGGTTTTTTCCTTCTTCAAGATGAACACTGTTCAAGAGCCAAGTTCCTGTCAGAAAAGCACAGGCAGATGCAGCTCTGCAGATCAGGCAGGAATGGCAAACTCATCCTGCATTCAGTCACATGGAATTTAAGGAGCACTTATGAAAACCTTTGGGCAGGAAGCAGATAAACACAAAGGAGTCAATTCTATCAAAGACAGTGAACGGTGTTGGCTCAAGATGGAGTGTAGGAAATCCCACAATCATTGTCCTTGACTTCTGTTTGGAAAGAGTTATTAAAAAGGCAAGTCAACTCTGTCAAATATCTCCATCTGCACCAAAAGTTCATGAAGACTAATTAAATAGGGAGAAAAAAAGACTGCTAAACACTGTCTTGGAGGGCCTCCTCACTATGATATTGTCTCCCTGGTATATTCCCATAGCTTGTCTGAATGATGATAGGCTTCACACTGACAAGAAGTTACCTTAGAGCACCCAGATGACTTAAGAACATTAACATAATTAAGTCTTTGAAACACAAAGACTTTAGTGGCTTAGGACTCATCTATAGCCACATCTGTTACTAATGTCCCATATCTACTCCAGTGACACATAGTATGCAAAATTGTATTTGTCACACCATCTCACCCACTCCAAGAAAATACAAAAAACATTTGAATGTCTTCAAGTAGTGAATGCTATCCTTCTTGTCAGGCCCTACCAACTTTCAACACGACACTTTTGAAGCTGATCCTTCCCAAGTGTTAATCTGCCTCAATATAATGGAATTGGAGTTTTTTCACAAGTGGGAAAATAATACAAGCACCACATACTAGTATTTATTTGCTCCTGACACACTACCAGGGCTATATAAAGAATTGCAGGGTCCTTCAACCAGGATAGAAACAAATCAATTTAGTCTTGAACTTGATCCAATAGATGCTTTGGCCCAATTTTCTTTCTCACTATACTGGCAGACTCCACTGTTCTCACTTTCAAGAGAGAAGAGTGGCATAGAAGACAGGATACATAGGGATGTGTTTTCACATTTTGGTGAGAGAAACTCTGGTTATATGAACAGTCAGCTAGATCAGAGTAATGATCTAGTAAAGGGCACAAAAATGTCCACCTTTCTGTCAAGTGACCTCTCTCCTGGGTAAAATGGGAGACCCAGTTTGAAACTCCTTCAGGTAAAGGTGGGGAGAAGTGTCCCAAGCAGGAGTCTAACCATTTAGCAACAAGAAACCTCACAACTCTGTGAAAAAGAACTCATTTATTTCAAACCAAACTAAGTTTTAAAGACAAATGCTTTCTAGACAAGTGAATCTACAGTAGCCAGCAGAACAGCCAACCTCCACGCTGGTCATTTCTAGGGAGGAAACTAAGGGAAGAGCAGGAGGAAAATAAACTCCAGAGAAGTATCCTCCAGGCTGGTGGAAGAAATTGTTCCAGTGCTGCCACTGGCTATGCACAATGCACTTGTCAGGTGATAACATCACTTAAAAATAGCTGGCAATGCTATGTGGGCACTGTGTGAGCCACACATCTGTCTTCATCTGGTTATTTTTTGTCCAGCAATATGTGCCTGCACATGCACATTCCATCTGCACGGAACCCATCGGCGCAGCACTGAACCCTTGCCAGGACTGCTGTCTCGGGTGGTGGTTGTGCTGACCTGCCATCATGACATCTCAGTGAGTGTAAGAACATCACAGAATACTGCACTTTGTTTGACACTGAGTGTGGCTTAAAGGCCAAGCAACATTTGTTACAGGATCAACATTAATCGAAATCTCAAAATAATCCAGGGATCCTAATGATGGCTCAGTCAGTCGCACGCAAAAGCTGCATATGCTAATGTAGTCTAAGCCATAGAAAACAAATAAATAACTGTTCTTTATTTTCAAAGCAGATGGAAAACCAAATTCCAAAACACATTAAAAGTCACCACTTAGCAAAAAAACCTGCAATGAGAATACTGAGATTATCACACGCCGAGATCAAAGGATTTGAGTGGCTAAAATATTGATATCGTGAGCAACTGTTTAAAAGTGATTTCTTCCATTTTTATCAAGGATGTTTCATCTCCATTTCTAACTCAAATATGAAGAAGGGCAGGGGGGAGGAGAGGAGGAACATTGTCTAGAGTCTAGTCTAGTTAATTGTACTTTTATTTCCCACGTCCTTCAAATTAACACTTAAAAACATTGTATGGTATTGTTTCCACTAAGTATTGTTTATAGATAGCTGCTGGATGTGTTTTCATGCTTTTTAAGAGATGTAATAGCTCAGGGCTCAGTTACATTTCATCTGTAAATCAGCCACACAATCAATTGAGAAAAAAACTATTCCCTGGCTACTGTGAAAAGAAGCAACAACCTTTCTATACCTTCAAGTGAGGAGGTTTTTCTATCACACCACCTATTGTTTAAATAACTACTTAATATCCCACTAAGAAGAATAGGAAATTAGATAGGTAACACAATGTTTTTGGAAAATACCAAGCACAAAACTGCTCCAAAACCCAAGCTCCCAGTGGATTGGTAACAGCCACCACAGTTAACAAGCACCATCTTCAAAGCCAAATCACTGGTGCACAGAAGTGTGATAGAAGCTCTTCCTTCCTGTTCTATTGATTAGCAAACCAGGCTGACAGAAGTCACCCCCAAGATTCAGATACTTCTGGAAAGCATGGTTCTTGGACAATTTTTTACCGTAAGACTTCGAAAATATATGTTTTAAAAACCCATTCCTATAGAATATCCTGTTCCATGTTGCATGAGACTGATGAGCACCAACTGTCCACTGTAACAGCTACACCTTAGGAAAAACAAGTATATAAAAACTGCTAATCTAAAAAGTACCCTCAAAGTTAAAAGATTTAAAAAATCATCATCCCCATTAAACTATGAACTTCCTTTAATGAAATCAGGCACTATTTAAAATGCCCTGGTAACATGCTTTGCATGAGGATTTTTAACAGCTGCCTCCCTTGCTCACCCAAAGCAATCTAGATTTAGTCAAACTGAATAGTCTTTCCCAAAAAAAGTTCACTTACCATCCAGAAAAGGGTTCCAGTGGCAAATTCAGAATAATGCTCTATAGTAGACAGTACACTGAATATTAAACATATCAGCACCAAGAGAAATCTGTAAAAAGAAAATAGTGTTTAGTGACTTGTCAGGTTGAACTGTAAATCTAGATCTAGTTTTATCTTGCATTCACATAACTTTTTGCACCACAAGTACTTTGTGTTTTTTTCAGTTAATTCTTCCTAGTCGAGTACCATCATTTTGCATTCATTAACTTTTAAGAAACGTGGAATAAATAAAAAAATGTATACACACAGATATAAAGGAGTATACAAAAAGGTATAATATAGAATCCTAGAATCATTTAGGTTGGAAACAGCCTCTAAGATCATTGAGTCCAAACATCAACCTAACACTTTCACGGCCACCAGGTGCCATATCTACTTGTTTTTTGAACACTTTCAGGGATGGTGATTCCACCACATCCCTAGGCAGCCTGTTCCACTTATTACTCACTGATGCATTTTGTATGTATATATCTGTATATATAGAGAGACAGAGCTACCAACAGAGATGCAGGTTTAACCTTTGCAAAGAACTACTTGCATATGGAACACCCAGAATACGTGTTTCCTTCAGATGGAGGGCAGACTGAGCCAATATTCTTTATGCAGCACATTTAAACCATGACTAGAACCAGGAAAACTGGGGGAACACTAATTTCTGTGGGCACACAAGGGCCCTTCAGCTTTCCTTTTCCTCTTGTAGGAGTGCTGAAGAGTTTTAGACTGCCTTGGGATCCCCAGGAACACAGAACAGAGGATGATGAACACTGAAAACAATTCTCATCCCCATAACTGGCACTCTTGGTCTGGTCATTCACACACTGCAAGCAAATACAAGTACATGCTAACATAGACAATGCTGACTTGTTCAAGCCTAAAACTGGATTTGAAGTTATAAAAAAACCCAACTACTTCCATTCCTACGGCTCTGGAAGGACTCTAACACTGTTATTCAAAAGCTGAGATTTGAGAAGATCATGGCCACCATTAATTACTAGATTTCTTCAGTAGTAGTTAGAGTTCTACATGTACAACTGTCTCTGAACCAAGTTTGTGTTTCTTCAGTATTTGCCTATCCTTATCCACACTATTAACATGGATTATCCAAGTTCCTAATCAACTGACTGAGTGCTTTTTAGCAGCACCCAATGGACAATGGGGTATTTCTAGTTCTTTTTGAGTTGAAGGCAGGAGGATAGTATCTGATAGCTGGTTATGTAATTGCTCCATCTGATATCTGCTATTGTGCACTCTTGTACTTAAATGGTATAATCTGATTCATATGGAAGGATTCAAATATGTTTTGGAAAACATTCTTTTCTTGTGCACTCGAGGCTCTAAAAGGCTTATTTGTATGATAATTCATGTTTGAATTTAATTGTAGTTAATATTAAAAGGTATAAGAGATATAAGACACAAATACAGAATTTATAAAACAGTAGTAAACATAAGTGTACTGTTATCAAGTATTTGTAACTGCAAAGCTGAAGGAATATTTATGGCAATCTAGGATCTATGTATTTAAACCCCAGCCAGAGAGGCATATTCAGCATATGACCCTTTTTAATAAAATTTGAGAATCAGTCATTACCTGAAGCAAAACTATACATTTTAGCAGACTAAAGAGTTCGAATGAGTCTTTAGTTCAACAGTGTGAAGCTGAGTTAGCCCTTTATATTTAGTGTTTCCCAAGGCACTCGAGCATGGCCAGCAGGCTGAGTAAGTCAGCTCAGTGAGGCTGTGCTGGGAGGGCTGGGACAGGCAGGGACACTGGGGAGTGACTCTGGCAGAGAGTCCCCAGGATGGGGCCAGGTCTGGAGCACAGGGCCTGGATGGGAAGGCCAACAGCACTGCCCATGATGCAGGAGCAGCCTTTCTCTCTGCCAAGGAAAATGACCCACAGGAGCGGTCCCAAGGAGAGCAGCCCTCAGCCAATTGCCCCCTGCCCTTCCACAGTGGGGCAACTTCCACTCCACAACCTCAATTTGGGGAAAACCAGGCATGTCCCCCCTCTCAGGGTGTGGACCAAGCCATGAAAGCATAACAGGTTCCTGGTGTCACCAGTAATCTCAGTGAAGGCACTTCCAGGCTGTTCCAAGAACTCCAGCAGTGGTGGGAGACTGCCACAAGAATTTCCGTGTCCCTTCCTGCTCAGTAGGGGTTTCTGGCAGCTACAGTCAGATGGGTGATAGTTGGAGAGGAGAAAGGGGACACACAGGAGGAGGAGCAGGGTGGGGTGAGCTACAAAGCACAAACAAGCCGATCTGTTCCGAGCTGCAGCAGCCCTGCAGCCCATCCCAGACAACCCATCCCCATACAAGATGATGGTTTCGGATGCTCTGGAGGGTTAGCCACTGCCATAATGTGTCACCATGGCTGAGGTCCCTCCAAGCAAAAGGAAGCAATGGTTGACCCTGCAAGGCAGCCATCCCCTCTCCCCACCAGCTTGGGCTCAGCTCCCTCAGGAAGCCCACCTTGCCTCAGTCAGTATCTACCTGTAAGGCTGAGCATGCTGGGCTCTTGTCCACTGCCAGAACTGGGACAGGGGTGTCACCTGGCCTCAGTCAGTATCTACCTGTAAGGCTGAGCATGCTGGGCTCTTGTCCACTGCCAGAACTGGGACAGGGGTGTCACCTGGATGACAGCTATTACTCTTACTTCTCTTGCATCAGATGCTGTTCAGGAATGATAAAGCACCCAGCAGAAGCTTTGTACATTCATTAGAAACCATGATCATCTCACCTGAGTTTTCTTCCCCTCCACCTCTAGCTACTTTCTCCATTTCTCTCCATCACACAGTTCAATTTCTTAAGGGTTCTCTACCTTCATAGGTTTCTGACACCTATTTGCACTTTAAAAAGTTCTCTACCAATTATTTACTGTTACAGTATAATTACTGTGTAGTTACTGAAGAATTAGTCAAGGTACTCATACTTTATTGATACATCGATTTCTTCATTAATGGCAAATATCCAGGGCTGAAATGTCTTTAGAAAAAATAAGGCTGAACGAGGAAAGAGATCCAGGTAATACAACTTAGTCAAGTTCTTTTAGCACGGGGTAGATCTCAGCCCTGTTCTCAAGATTTACTAGTTACAATGCTCATCACCCAATCCTGCTGCTTTGTTCATGTCAACATACACAAGTTGTCAAGCATATTATTCACGAGGTTTACTTCCATTCCAAATGTTTATCTGTTTGAAAATGGTGGTATGTTATAGGGGGCACAGATATCTATCACAAAAAAACCTAACTTTGCCTCAATGAGCTGCTACACTGACCAAAGATAAGCCAGCCAGCAGAGGGGGCAGAAGTCCAACATTACTAGAGAGTGATACTTTAAAAAATGAAAAACAGAGCAAAGTTTTCAGGACAGACACTGAAACACAAGCCAGTCTTTGTCAAACGAAAAAGAGCAAGTTGGTAAGGAGCTTACAGAATAAGGGTGTTGCCAGCATCCAACACCAGAATAGTCTAGGCATGGGAATATGCAAAACTTTAGCTTTTCCTTAACACAGTAGGACTGTTTTCCATGTAAAGTAAATGAAGATATAAAAGTAAGGTAAAGCAGGGTCATAAGAGTCTCTTTTTCTTTATACATTTAATGAGATCAGTACATTAGTACACAGAAGCCCTTGCAGGCACTGAGTACCCCACTCTGTTGGATGCTGTGCTCCATCAGCTCTTTATCCAAACATCTTTTACTTCCAATTAGCAATCCCGGTGATGGGTAAATGGAGAATGACACAAAATGGTGAACAGACTTATCCACACATCAGGGCAGTGCTAAAAGCACACAGAACTTGGCTCTCTTTCAGTTCAGACCACGCTTCAGTCAATAGTCAAACAACACAGAAACCTGTCTGGTCCCTGAAATCAGCATATCAAACAACTCAAGCAAAAATGGACCAAGACTTCTTGAAACTAGTCAGTCTGTTGCTTCTCATCTTTTTTTATGAAATTTTTGTTCTATTCCTGCCATTACTGCAGATCTTATTTCTAGGCAAAATGCATGTACAAAGGTATGGTAACTCCCTCTGAGTACAGCCCTTTCATTTCTTCCAGATCCCTGCCATTTCAGTTACCTCCTTTCAAAATACCTTTGTCTTCTTTTACTGCCCTCACTAGTAATAAATAAAAATCCAAGGGTTATTCCCATTCTAATTATTGTCTATCAAGATACTGAGAATGACAGTGCACTTTACACCTTTTCCACTCTAAGATAAGCAAAGAGAAGAACTGGATATCCCTACATACCCTGAAGATACTATCACTACATCTTCAATGACATTTCCTATTAGGCCTCAGGAAAAGTAACAAAATTTGTAAACATAAAAAAAAAAAAAAAAAAAAAAAGAGAGGTTTACAAAAAATTTGAGAAAAAAATGTCGCAAAGTGCCAAGATGTAGGTGCATAAGGATGTGTAAGGGAGGACAACTGGTGCCACTTTTTTGCTAAGGGACCCAGAACCATGAAAATGCTGCTAATATAGCCTGCAGGTCTTGTAACTTCTTGCTAATTGTTGCTTCTCTCCAATTTTTATGTATTAAGACACTCTCTCCTTTTCCATTTCCAAAACACACATTAAAACCATTCAAAAGACCTTTTAAATTCACTTATTTTACAGCACTATATCTTCTGGCCAGTGAGTGTCACTCCTTCCCAACAAATAACAAAGGCAGATCACATGAACAGAGTAAGTTGCAGTGGGGACAAAGTCAATCACAGATTAATCACAGATTAATCAAAAACAGCAACAACAACAGAAGAACCAAACCAAATCAAACCAAACCACATAATAAACAAACAAATAAACAATGTAAAAAGACTCCCCACGAGAACATAAAGAAAACAAGCTCAGTTCAAAGGCAGTTCACCTAGTCAACCAGTAAACCATGAACTGATAGTGAAGATGTTGTCCCAGTAATCTGTAATCACAGAAAAGCTCTGGCATAAAAACTGTAGGTTTAGAAAAGAAGACTGCAATAATTTGTATGGAAATAGAGACATATGCTGCAGATACTGTTTTGTTGCACAGCTCAGCAAAGAACTGCAGTGGCAGCATTCCTGCATGTAGTCTGTCAGCAGAGGAAAATGTGTTTTATTAAAGAAAAAAGCTCTCTTTTTGAGTCCATCTTGGCTGAAAGATACAGCCATTAAGTGCCTTCAGTTGTAAATCCTAAAACAATCTCGGTGATTTTTCACTTTTATGTGATGAGAACACCATATTCCTTTTCCAGCTAGGCAAATTCTGTGGAGAGAAAAATTGTGTTAATAGACACTAAAACTGCTAATAATTACTCAGACAAGGCCCTGTGGGCTCTGATCTCATTCTGTCCCAGTCCCCTAGTATTTGATCTAGCTAGAATAAAGCGAGTGCATGAATGCTGCCATGTCTTGGAGCAACATGTGCCCGGGCAGCAGTTCAGCAAACCTGCAGTTCAATAGCTGTGCAATCTGGTTGGATGTTGAACAAGATTTCCTGCATTTTATTCTTTCCATGAATAACATGAAAAAAAATATTTGTTTAGCTGGCATATACAGCATTACCCATTACACAGAAGATCCAAAATACAGAAACACTTTTTTTTTTCTACTGCATGTAACTGCAGTAAAAAGCTGTCTCTTCAATGCTACAAACAGACAAACCAACACCCTCAGTTCTACTGCGCAGGCATGCACTTAAACATGATAATTTTCTGTTGGCTTCCTCTAAAAGAACTTTACCATCCTTTTTGAGTCCTAGAAGACAGTGCAAGAAGTGCTTTCAACCAAGGCCTTCCCAATACCAAGGGCTCTTTTTTTGATAACAGCTCCCCCAAATGCTGGAAACCTCCCCCACTAGAGATGCTTTACATTTGAAACATACCTAGTCTTCCTTTTGTCCATGGAACCCCAAACAGAAGACCTAGACCTGCACTAATAATCTTGCTGTGCAGTCTGGGGGCTGTTGCAGTCTGTGATCTCCATGAGGACAGAAGTGAGAGAGAATGGCAAGAATCTAATTACTACTCCTCACAACTAACATGAAAGCAGGTCTTCCCATCTCCCACATGAAGTATTGAGAAACTGAACTTGAAATAGATAAGGGATAGTTTCTGGTATTATCAGCCAGAGTCAGACAGAAATGAGATGGCAAAAGTAACAGCGGCATTTTAAGGTAGATACAAAAAAATACACAAATCCCCAAATGGTACTGTTTCAAGCAGTTATCTTATGGTATATGATCCCTTAACACAGGTTGCAGTTCATGGGTGGACACAACCTCAGTGTGAAGAAGCTGGGACCGCTCTCCCCTCTCTCACTGGATATTTGTGTCCTGAAGGGGGAGGCAGAACAGGGCCACAGCTGAGACCCTTGAGGTGCCATTCAGGACCCCTGGTTCACACAGCAGCCCCATAGACAGGTTTTAGCCACTGCTGGCAATGCCCCTTGTGTGCACTTAGAGCAGTTTATACTCTCCGTGCTCAGCACAGGCCGTTGGAAAGAAGCCACGGGGTTGAGCTGGGTGAGTAAGTGGTATCTGTGTTATGACAAAAGTGCTGGAGACAAGTAGCGGAAACAAAGGTTAAGTCCTCCCTGTATCCCAAGTAAATCCATTGCCATAGAAACAAACAACCCTTTAGCACCTGTCTCCCTACTGGAGTGGAAGATCGTTTCTTTCTCCCTCTGATATCTTTAAATCACACTGCCTTCATATCTTTTTCAAGGCTACAGACTCTGTCACTGAGCCACCCACCAGAATGCAGGTTGGTTTTGACAAGTCTAACCTCAAAGATAAACAGCTTAATTAATTGCCAACTGATCTGCAGAATCCAACAAGCTATGGCTCTCTTGCCTCTCAGGCAATCAGAAAACCTCCTTGTGGATTGCTCCTAACAGCCTCTGGAATGCTAAACATAGCTCTAACCAATGACCTTTTTAAACATACCGAGGAAAAAACCTTGGGTGAGGGCCAAATTCCCTGTAAAGAGCAGAACAATAGCTCAGTACATGGCACAACATGCAAACCTTTAGACTCACCACTAAATCACAGAATATGCTGAGTTGGAAGGGACCCACAAGGATCAATAGCACTCAGTTTGTCTCAAGGTCTCACTTCAGTTTTGGTTTGAGAAACAAGTTGTCCCTCCTAAATGCAACAGCCAAGTCTACCAGTGTTAACTTGTCAACAAGTGACAAACAGATCCTGGGTCTCCCTAAATATTTCTGATCAGATTTCTGGGATACCTACAGGTAGGACAAGCGGATGGGGGTGTGTTTAGTATTGTTGGCTTGGGGTGAAAGTATTTAAAGCTCGTCCTTGTCATGTGGCAATTTCCCCTTCCCCACCAGCTGCCAGTCTGGCTTTCCCGTTTTCCCCATTATCCACACTCTCTCCTGCAAAGGGCAGTTCTCTGTGCTGCAAGGGCGTGAAAACAGGTTGTGATTGTTTACTTGCTCACAAGTAGTTATTTACACCAACAGAGAACAGTTTCTCCTGTTGGCAGCTGTTCAGTTCCTAAAGGGAAGAAGCTGATAAGGCAGACATAAATAATTACCAACTAGTAGAGTTAGTCTACTCTTTCTTATCCTAAAAAAACAGAGGTGTTACTTTCCAGTATTTTGTCCTCTTCGAGTCTGTGATTCTTAAGGATGTTAAGCCACAGTTTGAGCCGTTACTTCAGCAAATACTGTTTTTCTTTTCTACCATATAGCTGCTAAAAATAGAGAAGTATTTCCTCTCAAAACACCTGAATTTCTTTTCCTTCATTTTTTTTTTACTTTGCTGAAGACAGAAACTTATTACCAAACACCTATTTGCAGACTCTTCCTCATGCTCTATTTAAAAAAAAAAAAATTACTTATCAGAGGTAAGAGGATTATCTGAGAATCTCCCATTTGGTTTCAGATTCTCATGTAACACAGTTATCACTTACTGAACATGAAGTGTCAGGCTTTCCCGAGAAACATCTTGCTAATGTAAACTAAATTTTAATATTACTTGATTTCTCCTAAGTTCCTCAAGCCTCATGTAAACACAAAAATACAACTGCTTTTTCATCAGTGTTTTTAGACCATCATCCTTAAGGCTGTTTCATGTGTTAACAACCTCGGGCGGGCAGTTCTTTTGCACTGGACTGTTGATCAACCGGGGTTAGAGGTTACAAATTAGTGTTTCTCTGTGTCCTGGTCTTCCTAAACTTTGCTTCCTTTTGGAGAGTAGCTAGTGCAACAGCAAACATGTTTCTGTTGTTATGGTAGCCAGGGACAAATTATGTTTAAGAGATTTAAGGACCACAAGCACTCTTCACTGAAGCCTACACTGGGAACTAGTAGGTTAACTATCAACACAGAGAGCAAAATGATGTCAAGTACTTTATCAGGGGTGAACCTTTTCAAGGTCATGCTATAACAATCTCATTTTCCATGGAAGACAAACCTAATGAAAGTTCTTAAAGGCGAACTTCATAATTCATAATTCCTCTTTTTAAGTTTATTTGGCGGGGGTTTTTTTTAAGTTTTGCAGCAAATAATGTCATTTCTAGCAAAGACTGTGCATGTAGGTTTTTGTGTTTGTCTTCTGCAGATAAGTGTACTTCAAGTGTTGATATATGAGATTCTTGTGGGAATTACCTCTTGGACAACTAAAAAAAGATGGGTGAGGAGGGGGCAAACTTAAATTCACAGGCAGAGAGATACTCTGTGGTAATCAAGCACAAAATAGTAGCTTTGTGGCTGCCTGGGCTTACCAAACTTCATTGACTCTGCTCACTTGTGTTTAGAGAAAAAAAAAAGAAAAATATGAGTTCTAAAATGAGAGAAAAATCAACCAAAATTATCAAAAAGCTATTAAAACCTATGCTCTGTAGTATTCAGATGCCTTGATCATGGGTTGCTGGTGATTTTAACACAACCAGACACATCTTTTAGCTGCTATTCCTTCCTTGAAACTGAGCGACTGTGACTCACTTCACCATATGAAAGTTCTTCAGCCAGATAATTGCAAATGGCTTGTAGGAAACCCTATCTTTCAAATTTCTTAGGATAAAACAAATTATCTATCTGCTGTCTGCTCCAGAAGATTTGAGCAACCTGGTCTAGTGGAAGGTGTCCCTGCCCATGGCAGGGGGTTGGAACGAGATGATCTTTAAGGTCCCTTCCAACCCAAACCATTCTACGGTGCTATGATGTGAAGCCAAAATACTCTGGTCTACTAATACACTAGGACAGAAAAAAATCCCATTGCTTCAGCTGGACTTAAATTACAAGAGAAAAAGATTGAATTGAAGCCAATATGTCCAAGTAAATCTATGCAACTACACCCATTGCAGCTTCAACTTTTTTCTTGATGATAGACTACAGAGTTGTCCAGAGGAGACCAATAGCTGTAAGTCAGCCTGTTGTTAGGGAGAATAAATGAATTCAGCCAACAGAAAGTTCTTTGAGAGGCTCCAGCTTTTTATGTTAACTGGTCATTTTGTGGCAGGAAAATTAAGGAGAGCATTTCCATTTTTCCTACTATAAAAGTGCAAGATATTCTCATTCCTGAGTGCAGGAAGCACTACACTTTCTTCTAAATGGGACTGTACTGTCTTATGTTGAATAGCCATGTCCTTCTAGAAAACATTCCTGCTAGTCCAAGTAAAACCTCATTCCAAGTCCTTACATATTTTTGTTATCCAAAGGAGATTCTGACTAAGTCATAAAGAGAAGGTTGTCCATGTGCCTTTGTGGGCAAGTTTTGATGTCCCTCAGTTTTCTCATAAATCTATTTCCAGGCTCCTGGGGCTTGATGTTTTGTTGAAAAGTCTTGTGCTTATACATATGTGATCATACACAAATTAGAGTTGGTTGGAAATTTTGGTAAAGGAGCAATTTTTCTGCTGAAAATACAAATATGTTAAAATTAGAAAGTAGACTGGGAATGTGTTGGTTTCAGCAGAACTGGAGAAGGAGACCAGACAGGTTTTACTGGAAACTTGCCTAGCTTTGGACTCTACTAACAGGGAGCCTGCCTGGCAAAGAGTTTGGGCATATCCAACTTACTTTTTTTGCCTCAGAATAAAATATTTTCAGAGATTTGAAGCCCTCAACCAAAGGAAAATCCCACCTTTCACAGAGATATACCGAGGGTGTCTGGTTTTGGTTTTTTCTTCAGCTCATTCTAGGTCGCATCCAGAAATGCCCAGTAGCCCCATTGCTTGCAACGTGGAGTTACCCAGCTGGCTCCTAGCAGAAGTAACCAGCCAGTATTTCTACAACACTAGAGAATTTAAAATTTAATTTACAAATACATTCACCTGTGTATATATAAATTGTCACAAACTGGTTTGAATCAACAGTTAATCCCAATGCTGTTCAAATCACAGCATGAGCCACACATCACACAAAAAGGTCTCCTGCTTCAAACCACCTTTCTGAATCAACTGACCAAAGTTATGTTACTTGTAAAACATCCACAGTCCCTATTAGTAATGGCAACTTCATATTTTCAAAACGTTTAACAGCCTAACTTATTTGCTGTTCCTTAAAGAGCACTGAGATTTGGATTTTGATTTTTCAATCAGTTTAGCTGGCAGTAGTCCAGAACTGACAAATTGCATTCGTGCATCCATTACCTCAGGAGCACTGATCTTACAGAAACCTTTTAGTCAGTGCCCTGCCTTTCCTAGGATTTAAGCTCCCTGATTCCCCTGAGTGCCTCTACCTTCCACTAACATTTGTCCTTCTGTGTTTCTCTTGTTTGCTCTTACGTCCCATGTCTTGTTACCAGAATGCCTGGATGTCCTCTCCCTCCCTGGTCACAGGAATAGAACTTCCATTTTGATTCTGTATCTAAGACTTTCTAGAAGACATATAATCGCTTCTTTAAACAGTGACAGAAGCATTTCATCATCATGACATCAGTGTTCATGATTCTGATACATTTATCACCAACCTTGACTGGAAGACAAAAGAGTCAGCAGGTTTAGGCATGTGATCTGTGACACATCTCCACAGGGACAGGAAGTTACTACCACCATTTACAAAGCAACGCCGACCTCTTTGTAGTAGTCATATTAATTAATGTTTCTTAGGCTCAGTATCAAAAAAGGGAAAGAACAAATGCATATAATGATGCTCTGCAAATATATTCACTAAGTTAATGCCAGCTCAATTATCATGAAGACACCTGAAACACTTTTCTTCTTGAATTTGGTACCATGTGGAGTCCACAAGTTAATGAGCAATTGTAATGTTAACACCATGGAATATCTTATTTTGTTGGTTTCTGCAAGAACAGAGTTTTCTCCCACAAAAGCATAACCAAATTCCATCAATAGCACCATATCAATGTCAGACTATAGTATTTGTTTTCACTACAGAAACAAATGATTTCACTATAGAAACAGCATTAGCCTGTGGGGACAGACATTAATGCATATTCATTGCTCAGATTATTACCAAACTGAGCTTTTAGAATAAGATGGATTGAATTTCTTACAAAAATTATGGAAAAAGTCATCAATAACTTCAAAAACTGGAAATAAACCTTACGTATGCTGTGGCTTTGTGCCCTGTGGTTAGGTTACTTTGTGCCCAATGCAAAGTACACTCAGATCAAAGTTCTTCCTTAGGAACTTTTCTAACATCTCTCTCCTGAAAAGACTCTTTAGTGCCAAACAATCTAATTAAGCTCAAAGTGAAGTGTTTTCATCTTTGGGGTTAATAATTTATCTCTCCTCTATATAAATGTCTATTTTAACCAAACGTGATGAAATGTGGTATCTCTGACTTGTCTCATCCTCTGTCAATATTAGCTGAAACTTGCCAACTGGCTCAAAAGTTTTTGGTAAGGCCCTTTCAGACAGACATGTTTAGACAGTGTGGTTGAAGAAACCTCATTTCCTTAGGAAGAGAGGTTAAGAATTAATAACTGTCCCCATGTATTTTTAGAACAGCCAAATCCTGAAACTTTAGAGAATCCTAAAGACAATTCTCTTTAATATTAGTGCACCTCCATTAGCAACTTAAGCCATTCTACCATATCATCCAGTTAAACATGCAACTCCAAGCAGTAAGAACAGTCCACTTTACTAAAATAAACAGTTCTTGAGTTTATTCCCTTTAATACTGCTCATCTTTTGGTGCCTGAAGTTTATCATCATAGATGAGGCATCTGCTTAGGACCTCTCAGTAGCTTTTTCACAGATGAAAAGCAGCTCCTGTAGTTCTAAACTGAAAACCTTGTCAGTTCAATTTCTGCATAAAATGCCCAAATAAGTAACTGTTATGCTGGCAAGGAGCACCCTGAGCCCAAAAATAATAATAAGAAGAAGAATTAAAGCCCCTATCTTATGAAAGCACACCATGTTCAGAACTAAGCTGTGACATCAAGGTCAGAGCCAGAATCTCAAAAGCAGCCATATGCTTATAATTACTCTGAACTTTAGTTGTTGCTTGTGTTGGTCGTATTACAATCACATCATTGGAAAAAGCAAAATATCTGCCTGCATTCTAGAGATAATTGTGGAAAGGGCAGAAATGGGAATTTGACAGTCCCTTTTGAGATAAACAGTTATAAATAATGGGTTATAGGCTCCATTTACAGATAAAAACAGGAGCTGGAGAACACTATGCTGACTTACTTGCTATATATATTTAGTTCACTAAATGAGAGCTGCCACACTTAAAGAATCAAAATATATGCAGGCAAGTGCCCCACAGTCATTAAAAGGAAGGACCAGATCCTTACACTTCTTGCCTTTTAATGTTCTTTACATCAGCAGCAGTTGCATGCCAAACAAAAATGGAATATCAGCCAGAATGGTGGCTCTTAAGTCCTTCAATTGCATTTACAGAACAAGACTACAGCATTTCTTACATGAAGTTGGAGGAGGTAAAAAAACCTGAGAGAGCAAAGTTTGAAGAGAAACAATAATATGAAAAAAAACTTGTTATTTCTAATTTGTCCAAATAATCTGAATTCTCTTTTTTTTTTTTTTTTTTGCATTACTCATGGTGACACAGGCGCTGGTACACAGAAACTTTTATAAAGGAAAAAACCCTTAGCTGGCCAGCCCCCATTTTATAAACATATTTTTGATCTTTTGTACTTTCCTCCCAAAGTTTTAAGTCAGTGACATTACTGATGTTCTTCACATTTTTGTAAGGATTGTGCACTCTGAATTATTCAACACTAATTCCTTAGTTGAGTTCTTTTCAAACACAGTGCCAGGAACATGTACATGTGTGTGCATGTTCTCTTTGAAGAAGCCATGGGAGTCAGTCTGAAGGAGGAAAAGGGTAACAAAATAAGCTTAGAGCATGTTTTCATATAAAACAGAGGCAATACCACAGTCCTCTGGTGGCAAAAAAAAAAATAATAAAAAAGAGACAGAAGTTTTTGCAGTCTTAGCCAACTGGTTAGAACTTCCTCTCATTCCATTCCAGCCTTGGTCAACTGGTTAGTACTGGTTGCAGCACCATCAGACCACTTGCTGACATGCCACAACTCCTTAAGATATCAAAAGCTACTCACTTTCTTGCTGAGCTCCATTTCTCCCCTTACAGCGAGGTGTGACTAAGCTTAGGAGGGCTACAGTGAGGGCCAGAAGCAGCACATGTTCTGCAGAAGAAATGTGTGTCCAGAAGAAAAGGTGAGAGAGGGAACCTGGCTCTTTTAATATTGGTAAACTATTATGTCAGCTCTTGTCAAACCATACTCT
Organism: Lepidothrix coronata; assembly: GCF_001604755.1. Taxonomy (NCBI): domain Eukaryota; kingdom Metazoa; phylum Chordata; class Aves; order Passeriformes; family Pipridae; genus Lepidothrix; species Lepidothrix coronata. Next base: position 1,024,656 of record NW_016690388.1, read on the forward strand.
AGGGAAGACATACTCCCTGTCTTTGCCACACAATCGACAGAGAGACAGGCAGCACCCCCTAGGAATGATTCAGAGCAATAGCCATTACTCCCTCTGAGTCACCATCTGGAGGAGTTGTTTCCCCGTAAATCATGAGGCAGCCTGGAGGGCAGACTTTGTTGCTAGGCAAATTCTGGATTTAGGAAATGTTTCTCAGTCAAACCAGGTGGTCTGCAGCACTTGCCAGATGATTTGCAATGTTACTTTGCAATTACTAGGTACGATTTTATATGAAATTCAACAGGTGATTACGACCCACTAGGAGCACTAAAAGAACAATAGTAGACAGTTCTTCAAGGTGCTGAACGTGTATTACTAACCTGACAGAAGACCATCCACTTTTTCCCATATTGGCCTGTGTTCCTGCTGGTGTAGTAAGTTGAACTGGCTCTCCAAGTATAACCAAGGACAACCAGAGGTGGCAGGAGCAAGCTGAATGGTGAAGGTGGATGAGGGGAGCAGAACTAGAGGTGGCTTGTTAGCAACGAGCTGCTAGATCAGCTCACCTCATCCCATAGGAAATCATGGGATATAAAGGCTTGTCTAACTTTTAAATGAGTGCAAGGTCTAACACTCATTTAAGAGGTGGCCAAACCAGCATGAAGTAACCTGGAACAGCTGCAAGTTCTCCCTTAAACTTCCACAGTGTTATACAGCAAGAAAATGGCAGGCCTGAGAATGCAATCTAAGGGTCCCTCCCATGGGCCTCCCTCTTGACTTCGACTTGCCTCCCTTTTCAACCAGCCTGTGGTTTCTCTAGGGCCTGCCAGGAACCCTTCCAGCTGTGCTAACTCTAGCAGTGATGCTGACATCCATTTGCTAGGAACTGGACTGAGACCAACAGCTCCTTTTGTATCTCCCCACAGTCATTACCACTTCTTCACTATTGACTTGGACAAGATTCAAACCAGTTGCCTATGGGTGAAAGGTTCCTTGTCCCATCATGAATTCCACGCTCCCTCTTTTCCCTAGCTTCCAGCTGTCATCTCCTGCCCCTTCTTCCCCCCAGTGGCTCTCTGAGGTTCTTGACCATTTTCAGCTGTCCCACAGTTCCAACTCTTTCAGCCTATATCCAGCCTTCTGATCTCCAAAACCTGCTAGTCCTTTTTCCTTCATCCTTCCTGCTTAAATCAGATCCTCTTTGTCCTTGAGCTAGACTGCTCTTGTATTGCTTTTCCTCCAGCTTCAGCATCACTGGCATCAGTCTCAGCTTCTATAATAAACCAGTCTAGACTTCTCTATCTCGGTCCCAGGTTCTTCTCTGTCCATGTTTCACCACATGGAGGAGCTGGACTCTCTCGCCCACCCTTTGTCTATGGCCAAAGTGACCCACAAAGACTTGGAACTGTGGTCGAAATGTTGCACTGCCATTCTAGCACTTCGAGGACCTACAGTTGTTTCTGGTTTTGGTTTATGATCACTGCTGCCTGGTGTCTAAATAAGGGGCAAGAGTCTTCTTATCATGAAAACTGTCTGACTTCACCCCTCACCACTCAGTTCACATGTATTTAGCCAAATAAACACAATATTCTAGCCTACAATGGAGCCATTCCAGCAGTAATTAAATGTATAAGTGTTTCAGAAACAAATTCATCACACAAATAAGACTCCATTTGCAACCAAATTATTTAAATGTGTATATTTGCCAAGAACCTTCATTATTGTATGTATTGTATTTTTCATTTAAGAGATAAAATTTGACATTTGGATGTGATTTTTAAGCAAGTACATAGCTGAGTTTAGAAATCAAATCCGAGCCAGGCACATGCTTCTTTTTCTGGACCAGAAAAAAGGGCCATATGGCAAATAGCTGAACTTTAATACATGTGATCTCCAATACCTGAAGGCTCTTACATAGCCACGAGGACTGGTTGGTTATGATCAATGTATTGTCATTGCATGTGACAGCTGCTTCTCAAGCCCTCACTTCTTGCTAACTTCTCATTGAGATCCTCTGCTCTGTTCTGGGGTATTGTAGGACTGAAGTAGTCCAATGAAGCTGAAAAGTACCTGAGTAAGAAGGTTTTCAGGATTGGGAGGGGGAATTCTCAAGCAAACCCATTCACCCCTGCAAACATTTTGTTTTGCAACCATAATTTCACCTTAGAATAACTGCACTAAAACAACACAAATTCTAGGTTTAATTACTCAGTGGTAATTCTCTTTTCTAGCATGTGCTGTAACATTCCTTAAGAACCATGAGTTTATTCCCTTAAAAGAAACTTCAAGTATCAGACACATTGCAAATGTTACAGGAGATGAGATTATCTTGGTAATTTCAAAATGAGAGAAGGTCACCTCCTGGAGCACTTGCTTCACCAGGTTTTGGAAAGTTATCCTCTTTCTAGCAGAACTGGCTCCAGATCAGACTAGACTCCAGTGCCTCTTGGACAGAAGGTTCCCACAAGTTTGTACATAAGTTATGAGGTCTTTGTGGCATATGAAGGCCACAGCAACAGTGAAGGGACAGTGCACATCCAGCTCCTCCAGACTACACAAATACCAGCTTGAAAGTTTGGATTTGTTACGAAAATAATCATAATCATCAGATCAACTGTATATAAGTTACCCCAAACGCACATGTATAACATGGGAAACCTTTTAAAAATTAGCCACAGGTTGTTCTCATTATAAATTTTATTGTATTTTAGACTAGTAATTTATTTCTTTAACTATGTTTCACTTTAATAATATTTAATGTTGTAAAGCATGTTCTTTCCAAAACAGAAACTTGTTATATATATGAGCACACCATGTAGTTATTGGGATAATTATTAGGACAAATATCTTTCAGACAAAATTCTTGCCAAAAACTATGGCTCAAATGTTTCCTTTCAAGTACCTAAAAAAAAAACAAAACCAAAGCCCAAACTTTTAAAAGCAATCAAATTACATATTCTTTCATTTAAGTTAGTAATTCTTGCTTAAAAAAAAACCCCAATATTTTCTCCAATTTTCTAGTGTGGAGAGGGTGTATAGAATGTTATATTTTGGGTTTTTTTAATGCCCATTGCAGAATATAAACTGCATATTAAAGGTCAACCTTTAAGTCAGAGATAAAAGCAACATAGATGGTGAAACAAATGCATTTTAGCAAGATTAGTAAATCCTAATCTCAAATAGGCTTAAATCATGACTATTTGCATATTAAAATCTACACAAATTACATCTGTTTAATCCTTAAGAATTATTATATACTTTAAGCATAGTCCTTAAAAGAGGCCCTATCCTTTTACTTGGTGAAATTTAATGAATCAAAAACTCCTTTTAAAAAAAAATCCCTGTATGATGTTGAGGGGGTGAAAGGAAGCAAGTATTAATAAGACTATCTATTTTATGCCAAATAAAGCATTAGGATTCATCCTTGTAATTACCATATATTTCTTTGGGCACTTCCTGACTGCAGTAACTGATGTTTTTTCCAAAATTAAGTCAGGCCATAGAAAAGTTCATCTGAGACAAACAGAATAATTTCAACACTCTGCATCTCTTTAGGACATATGCTAATTTTATAATAAAAGCAAGGCCTTTTGGCTCAGTTTGCATTCACTCCAGCCAGTAAAACTTCCTCTGGCCTCAGTGAGAGCACAATTGGACCCTTCCTACAGCTAAGATGAAAAATTATCATTCTATTAAGCAGCATTCAAAACAGTAATTGAGGTCTTGCTAAACTTGACAGATACCATAAGCAACTCAAAGAAAACAGTAACAGCTGTTACTGTTAAATTAATATGTTAACCACTGTTTTACAAGGGTAAATGGGAGTCTTAATTTTCTCCTTGCTTTTACTACACACACGGTATAATTAAAAACATTTTGCTAAATTTGTACTTATTACATGTTCTTTACTATAACTCAGTTCAAACTAGTAATGTTATGGTTACATGTTTGTCTAACAAATTACTTGTTTTGCTATTTTAGCAGGAGCAAAACAAACTCAGGAAAGCACGATGCACCTGATCACAGCTGAACCTTCCCCATCTCATGATAAAAATTGCAGTGTCTGAAGCGACAACAATGTAAAGCAGCTAAATCAGCAACAGATACTGCCATGAGCTTACAGGACTTAACCCTCAGAAATACCAAATATACAGTCTACATATCTGAAAACAAATACCATTTGAAGACCAAAAAGCCCTCTTCTGGAAATGTTAATGGATACAGTGGTCGATCCTTCAAGAAACCGGCTTTTCCATCACTTTCAGTGGGATTACTCACGCCACAGGTTTTCAGCCCAGGACCTCAAGTACTCTGATTTCTGGCTGATTAAGTGGCCCATTTCAGATTTTTCTCACACCAAAGATCATGTGAAAACGCAGGTACTTACACAGCAAAATGATAGATAAAACACTTCCATCCACTGGGCCTCTCCAGGAAGTTGTAGACGTCTCCCTGAGTGCTGGTTTTAGTTAAGTAGCGGCCACGGAAACACTCCACGGTGCGGGCCCTGCCGGCCTCGCCTTCCACCAAGGCTGCAGCCTTTGTGCCTTCCTCGGGGTTCTGGGGAATCCTGGATCCGTTATTCATGGAGGTTTCTGGATCCAGCGCCACAGAAGAATACTGCATGCTGCTTAAGTTCCCCCTGGCTTCCAGCAATGCTGCAGATTTCCTATTTCCGTTCACGTTGCTCAGCTGAAAAGTGGAGCCTTGTTCCTCTCCACAGCGGTTATCCATGGGGTACCCAACAGTTTCTCCACTATCACAGGACATCCTGTAACAATGCACAGGTATTACTAACTCTGATCAATATTTAAAATCATGAAGAAGGTATTGCATGTCCTCCCTGTCCAGTGTGTTCTCCAGCAGCCGATGACTTTGTGCTGTTATCACAGAGCTTCGCTGTGACACAAGTGTGAGCTGTCAGCCTGTCACCTGCTGTCACTCACAGCCTCTGAAATTAAATCAGAAAAATGTATCAGACAATGACACGTGCTAGACACCAGATGTAACAAGAGTGTCTGGGAAAGGAAAGCGTCGAGAATTCTGGAGGAAGGAAGAAAGAAAATTAAGATTCAATGTTACATTAAGAAAGAACATTAAAACTATTTAAATAATGCAACACTCGCAGAGCAGCAGAGCTGTCTTGAGACCTGATCCTATGAGACCATTTTAAGATGAGTAGTTCTTAAAGTGTCCTGATTAGAGATGGAACTGTGAAAATTTCCTGGAATTCATAAACTTGCTGTTGCCCCAAACACACCCAATTGAGGTTTGAACTTCAACACCTACACTTCAAGAGGTCTTAAGTCTTTAAGACTTGAATAAATTATTTCAGTCACCTAATGGGATCTGATCTTGCAGTCCATGGTACTCTGGAACATTTTTTCTCAAGTGTAAAAAGGATGATGTCATTAATGATAACTGATATCAGTAGGTTATTATTGCTAGAAAGAAAAAGACCAAGGACTCCTGAACCGATTCTCAATTTTCCTCAAGCCATTTCGTGTTTGCAGCTACTCTTAAACAAGTACTTAGAAAAAACAGAATACACAATAAGGTTTTTCTAAATCAACACGTTTCATATGGCAGACTTAAATTGCTGCTAATACTCAGCAAAGTATTTAAATTTAATTTAGTATTTTAATTAATTAATAACTTTGTGAGATTGAGAGCAGCTGTCTTTTGTACTGTCTTATTTCTTACATACCACCATGAAAAGCTTCCTCATTTGAAATACCTAGCTAAAATGAAAATATGAAAACGTTATGAAAAGCTGAGAATATTAAAAGTATCATGAGAGGTGACTTTAACTTCAATGCATTGCTAATGTTAATGTCAAAATTACGTCTGTAATGTCACATTATAATGTACTGTGTTATCTGCAGTATAAATCCCACATATTAAGGTGTTGCAGCGGACTGCTCCTCCGTCAGAAGACAATCACATCCACATTTTAAGTTACTTTAGCTTCAGCAAAATAGGGTATTTTAGAGAGAGAGAATTTCAGCCTTCACCCCCTCTTTTTAAACAAAGCTTATTTTTGGTTGTTGCTTAAAGATCGTCATGTGTATTGCATGAACTATCATCTCAACAGAGCCCTCCAAGTTACTCCACAAAATATTTACATCTATGCATTCTAACATGATTTGTTACACTGTGCTCATTTCTTTACACTGGTCATGGAAAGGCAAATATCAGTTCACATTTCTACAACAGTCCTACAGCAGATAGAGAAATACATCCTTTCCCTCATCAGTTTTCTTAAACAAAAGATGGAGGAACCAAACATTAAAATTAAAACACAAAACCCTTCATCCAAGTCAACCTACAACAGGTACATAAGAAGTACCAATGAGAAGTACATTCATCACTTTAGGATGCTGAGGCTGCCCAGACAAGTGCTTGTAGCAAAGGCTGGCTACCCAGCAGTGGCAAACAAAGCTACCTGATACACCTTTGCTGGCTCATCCAAACAAGGGATCCCACAGACACACAGCACAGAAACCAGCTGTCAAATAGCACCTACTTTCTCCTGTTGCGTGTCCTATTCCTTCTCTTGGCTGCTGCCTCAGCTCCATACAGCAGATTCCCTGGATAGGTGCAGGGAGAGGAGTTGCCTGGCCCTGCCCCCAGCTTATCAAGTCCCACCCTAAGGAAGGCAGGGTCCCTCCCTTTTGGCTGCCTTATATGGCTGCCCTTGCAAAAGGCAGAGAAGGAACCAGGGAACTGCTTGGACGACTTCAGAGAGAAGCTACTTCTGCCTCTTCCTGTTGTCAAACCCAGCAATCATAAGCAGCAGCTTAATTTTGCTGAGGATCGCGGTCCTTTCTCTCCCAGGCCTTTTCTTATCTGCGTACACTTAATTGCAATGGGTTAAAAGCAGCATTTCCTTTATTGCACATCTTTAAACCCTGAATGAGGTGTTACTTGTAGCTGCAGCAGACTTTTACATTGAGTAAGTCTAAACAGGCAGCTTCAGTTGTTTGGGTTTTTTTCCATCAAAGTTTTGGCAAAGCCAAAAGCAGCACTTCATTGTTACATTAAGTAATGGAAAATCAGAGTTCTCAAATGTTGTTCCCTTTCTGAACTACAGCTCATCTTTTGTATTAATTTGGGAGGAAGAGAATCCCAAACATAACCATTCCAGCATCAAACTCCTCATTTTATTGTTGAACTTTCTATTCAGGAATGAGAAAGTGAATACTGCTATTTGTCTCTTTTCCTCCTTTTGTAACAGAAAGCAGACTATTGTCTTCAATGCCAGCATAAGCTGCTTCCCACTTTTCCAGAGCCACATGGCCAAGAATGGAACAAAGGTAACCATTTCACCTTATGGTATCATCAGTGGGGGAATGTTGCCATTGCACAGTCTTTGACTTTTGTCATAATTGTTCATGGGGCTCTTTCTTTGGAAAGATTATTCCACAAAGTTACTTTCTTGGTTTCCCAGTTATATTTCCATACCACTGGAAACAAAACAACCAAAAACAAAACAAAACAAAACCTCTTAGTTCCTTTCTTCTTTTTTTTTTTTTTTTTTTAAATACACAGTCTGATTTTACTTCTCTAAAAATCAACCCCTCCAGAACATTTTCCTTGTACTGCAGGTGAGCAGACATCAAGAACTGAAAGCTGACTGGAGCCATACAAATCGTCCTCCAGGCTTTTGCTCATGCTTCTTCCTTTAAATTCTTTCAGTATCAATTACTACATTTCTACTCTCTGCTCTATTAACTTTTCCTGAATATAATTATTCAAGCTCTACAAAAGTAGCTTTAAAAAATCCAACCTACAAAACAAAACAAAATACCCCAATGAAACACTAATTATCTTGGATATTTTAAAGTTAAAAATAAGTTTCCTCTGAGGAAAAAGTAGTACCCAACTTTACTGCAAATGTAGAAACTCAACATAATAGCAGCAGGTCTGAAACCATGGCAGAATTAGAAACTAGAGCACCTGTCTCCTATTTCTTGATCGAGGAAAAGATGATTTTGTTAAAATTTTATTAGACTAAGCTGTAGAAGACATGAACTCACTCCTTCACATATCCCTCAAATGTACCAGCACATCACATCTTTGGGTCAAAAATCTCAAAAGGCAGTTAGTCACCTAACTAATTTATTACTTATGTGAAATGCATGATTTCAGGAATGTCTAAATGTTGACGTTTTCATTGGTAACATTATATTATATATAACACCCTGCAACTGCATATATACAAATGTGTGGCTTTTATGGCTGGGCTTACTTTGTGTGTTTAATTTTCATGGGTCTGGTGGCGCCCACGTGCTCAGAGAGCCCATCTCGCTCACCCTGACAGCACTGCATTTAGCACTAGGCACAGCAAACTTGGTAATTTATAACCAAAAGGCCGGGACGGGGAGGCACAGGGAAATGTCTGGCTTTGAGATGCATATTTGGATCCCTTCTTGATGAGAAGACACTTCTCGGGAAAGTAACTTAAACACAGCACCACTGACATCATCCATCGCTGTACTCTCTGGGGGTCGTATTTTAGAAAAAAAGTGTGAATGAGTCATGCTAGAAACATAAAGGGATAACATGGAACCCAAATCCTAGAAAATATTTTGAAGGGTAAATAATAGATGAGACTTGCAAAACATTCCCGCGCTCCTCTGTTCCTTTCGAATTCCATTCTCAGGACGTAAGCTTTCTGCATACTGCGCTCTGGAGCATCTGCTTTGGGTTTGTGAACTACACTTCCAGGACTGGATACCTAGAAGTTGGACACAGCTGGGTTCACTGCTGAGTAGCTGTAGAATGTTTTCCCAGCAGTGATCATGTAAGAGCACGTGTTCAGCTTGTTGTGCCCAGGCTGCCTTTAAGGGGCAAAATGCCAACCTTTGCTTTCTGCTTTAGCTTCCCAGCCTGGTGGGCGAATGGTCTTACAAGTAAACCAAAGCTTACTCTGCATAACTAAGGATCTTGAAATGAGGTATAGGCTTGAGCTTCAAGGTCACATTACAGTACTCCCTGTACTTTTCATTTTTGAACTGTAGGTTGAAAAGTGGGGCAATATGTGTCTTGCAAATATGTCAGGCAGTTGTCTTTAGAGCACTTTTCTTTGGTTAGTCCTGGTAAAAGAGGGGAACTCATGATTTCAAAATGGTTCTTCAGATTAGGTTGCTTGTGAAACTGGGCCAGCATCTGGAGTAATACTTGTGAGCTCCTGTCCTTACTTTCATTTACTCTCAAATCAGTGATTTACATCACTAAAGAGCTATGGGCTAGTGTGTCCTTCCACAAGGTGGGTGTATCTGTGGGATGTTGAATGGGAAACATCTCTGATACAAAAAAATGTGTGTGTGAAGAAGGTATAAAGACACCATGGAAAGGCATTGTAAGGAAAAGAGGACACTGCTCCCAAGCATTGGCTGTGTATAATTCTTAAATGTTTTGTGTGATTCACTATTGCTAAGTTTGCTAACATTTATCAATATTAAAAACTATAATGGAAATTCTGAAAACTTGTTCTTTAAATTGCTGCTCCGTGATGCTCCTTCAAGGCTATATGTGAAATCAGCACTTAGTTGGAGAGGTTGATGGACATAAGCCATTCAGATCAGGTGGGACCCCCCCCCATCTCTTCAGGCCGTATCAGACAGTTTGTCACCTGCCCCCCACAATCTGCCACAACAGGCAGCTGCCTTTTCCACTTGCCTTTCAACCACATTTAGCAACAATAAATCCATCCAAAGGCCAGCTGGGGCACGTGGGATAGCACTGCACAATGCCTTACAAGGTCTCTGCCCAGGAAGAACAGGTACAAACAGTTAAGCTTTTCACCCACTGAGATGAAACCCAGGAACAAAATGTCACCTGTCTCCCTTTGGACCAGTATTAGGAACAGCTTACCTTTTGAGGGAGCATTCCCAGAGATGATTTAAAAACCTTAGAGGTCATTGGTTGTAAACAGCAGGTAAATCCCTACATTATGAAGCATGAGAACAGCGAATGGCTGCTGAAGTCATACATTTCACCTCTTTATCTCAGCAAATTTATAACTGCTATATGGTTTGGGAGGAGGAAAGAGCAGCAGCAGAAAGAATAATTTTTATTGATTGTTAACTCTTTCCTTTTGTGTAATTTCTGCTGTATGTCACCAGTTAAATAAAACATCTGTTTTGAAGTCAACACTATCCTTATTTCACAAAAGACCTTAGTTATTAATTAGTTTAAAGACCTTAGATACTAATTATTCTTTGACCCACATATTTTCTCTAGGCAAGACTTGAAAGACTTGAAAGAAGGAGCATGGTGGTGGAAATTATTCTCTCCGTGCATTTGTTCTCACACAAAACATCACCATTTTAGAATCTTTACCTGTGAGTTTTTCTCTCATTTTTATGAGTTCTGCTGGGTCAACAGCCATCCAACACTCATCTCTTAAAGAATGCACATTTGCATTTTTTCTACTTTAATTACAGCAAGGATGTCATGTGTTCAGGTTTTTTTTTTCTCTGTGTGTGAAAAATCCCAGATAAGCAAAGTAATTGTTCGGCTTAACTATCATTCCACAATCTTTCAGGATAGTTTTCACATTTCCATGAAGAATTTATATATTCTGTGCCTCAGTTTCTTAACGTGGTATCCTGTTGCTTCTTCACCTTGTCTCCCACTACAAGGAGGGGAGGGATAAAAGCTGGAGAACCAGGTGAAAGAGTTGACAAAGGAGTATGTTTTCCTCTGAAGGAAGGAACTGAGAAAAGTATTAATTCCATGACTTTTGCACCATAGTTCAGCTAAGTTTCAAGTGCACTACTTTCCATTAGACAGATCCTGTGCCAGTGCCCTTGTACTGTCATTTCAGTAGGCTTCTGGAAAGAAGAGAATTGTTAAATTGAAATATTGAGGATAAGGAGAAATTTATATTATGAGAGTGTGTTTTCTAATTTGGAATTAGATACTGATTAAGAAAATTTTGTTTATTGAAAGCCAGCATCATGGGGTCCTGATCCTGTTTGCCATTTGAGGCACTGTGGTAAATCAAGCAATAATTCTAATGTATTCCATGATTTTTTTTTTTAAGAATGATGGAGCCAAATTCCACTGTTCTCACGTTATTCTATCTGGAAAATAGAGAACAGCTTGGTGAGCAGTTTAAGGCGTGCTTGGTCTTTTAGTTTAGCGCTCTTCACTAGGTCAACAGAATTCTTTAATTATAATCATAGTATGGCTTTAGAGAAACCCACAGTATTTTTTTAATATCTGGATATTAATAAATTGTATGAACTAAAATAAACTGCTACCACATAGGGCAAAGTATCTGTTGTTACATTTATGTTCCATAAAAGGAAGACAAAATTACTGCTTGAAATACCGTCCCTATTGTCACTGTTGAGGAGGTATCAGATAGCAGGCATGGAGAGCCTTCAAATAATGAGGCAATATAAATTCTTGTATAGAGAACCTCAACTGTTACTTGATTCCTATCTTCAATTATATTAAGTGTCCCAGCAGTGTTTGATTGGGTTTGTTTAAATCATTAGTGATGCACTGGAGGAAAAGGATACTGTTATTGGTACTGAGGTTGTAACAGAACACCACGAAAAGTGGATGCTTATTTCAAGTATATCTGAACAGATTGACCAAAATAGAATTATGGCTTCAGTAGCGACTTTTTACATAGGAACTGTGTGTTCTAACTGAAGAGACAGTTTGGGAAGATGACAATGATCCTTTAAGGACAAGTGCAGTTGTGCATTTTTACATTTACCTATATGAGTTTAAAAAGTCAAGTAGGACATTTTATTCAAGACTTCCACAAAGCTTCTTTTCTGTAGGCTGTGGGCTTTTTTATATGACCTTCCATTGATTACAAAGCTGACATTAAAGAAAAGTAAACTACACTTGAAATTCTTATTATAACAAGTCCACACTACCTTCTCTTTCTGTACTAAGCTGGAGCCTGAGGCTTCTGAAATCATACAGCTCATGCCCAAAATGGAGAATATCCTCAGCAAGAAATCTCCTATTTCTTACTTCCATCTCCTGTAATTTTTTTAAGACAACTGTCTATTGCTTTCTCTGGCAGTTCTAAACTCTTCACTGCTTCTAGAGTACGTCACATGCAGTGCACACGTGCAATGTGACCAGAAACTCAGGCATAATTTATTCTGCATAGATTTAAAAAGCACAATCACAGAGGGTGGCCAAGTGTCTTCCCACAGTGTTCCAAGCAATCAAATTAACCCAGGCTGGCTTAGCTTTGGCACACACAGAAAGGTATTGAGCTGCCTGGTGAGTACTGTGCCACTGCTCAGTGCACTCAGAATGTCAGCCAGGAGGTTTTTGATCAGAGAAGCAGATTCCCTCTTTCACCAGTAAGATTTTGGTTATGAAATGGTCCATATGAGATTGAATCTGACTGGGCAAATTAAACAGGAACCACAACCTCTTGTTGAGAGAGAGGACAGAGCCCTTGTAAACGCTGAATTTTTCACTAAGGAGATAGGAAAAAAAAATCACAAACATGGAAAAAAAAATAGTACTAACATAATCTATGATTTAACTATATGCATGAACAAGCACTTATATAACATCTCCAGTACCTTTCTGCTTATCTGAGTCTCTAAATAGCATGTCTGTATACCATTTTTATGCAAAATCATAGTTTCAAACAAAAGGCAGTTTCAGTTCTACCATGCTGTAATTGGAAACATTTTTTAAAATGTGTGTGCATTTCAAAACACAGGAAGAACACCTGTATACTAAAGAAGTATACAAACAATGTGTCCTGAGGTGAATTTGTAGGGCCACTTGATAGGTCTGTTGATTTCAAGTTACTTTACTTGTAAGGGGACTGCAATAGCCATAGAGTGTTATGAATATCTGTTTAATCTTAACTAGTTTCTCTGTGGTGGAATTAAGCTATTGCTCATGAAAAAGCATTCAAATGAAGCATTCAAGTCTTAATATATTCAAAATACAGATGACACTACTTTATTTTATTTTTTAGATTTTAGGAAAAGCTTCCTAAGATGAAAAAAGATTAAATAAAAAAAAATAAATTGAACAGTAACGTCTACCAAAGAGAGTTATTCATAGGAGCTATAAAAATAAATTGCAACAAAGTATTTTAGCTGTGTAGCAATTTCGAATAACAAGTGATGGTGCATGAAAAACTGAAAAATTCTGTATTTGTATTGCACTCTTGGTTTTATCTCATGGTCACTTGCAGCGTATTATCAGCATCGGTTTCTCCTTTCTTCCTTCACTCTTCAGTTTTAAAAAGAACAACTCTTTCTCAAGTGTTATGGGGCTGGTAATGATCAGACAAAATGGACTTACATCCTCAGAGAAAAATAACCATAAACAGCAGAGGAAATACGGAAGCACTCAAGTATCTTGTCATGCAAACACCACATAGCTGAATTCCAGGAAAGAATAAGCAATATGTTATTTTAAACAGCTTCCTTGGCACTTACTAATAATAGTGCTGACTTGTTTTTCTCTGTTTCTGTTTTGTAAGAAATCAGCTCTGAGTGTGTGGACTGGATGTTTTTAGGTACACATCTGTTGGACAAGCCAGACAAGATAGAACAGAGTCCTGATAGAAGATTTTGAGCAAACCTTGGTGGCTGCAGAAATCCTTCTCATTGTAGTGCATGTCCTACCCTCTTCACAGAATTCATACTCTCAGCTGAATATGGTGAGTTCAGCGAAGACATTCTGGATCTGAGGCACTTCAGTCCAGTTTTGTCCACCTTTTGGAAATCGGGGGTTGTGTTTAGCTTGTTTGAATAAAAAAAGAATCTAAATCAAGATATCTGCGATAAGACACTATTTGATCTGTTTAAAATTAGCTGTAGAAAAGAAGCTCCCTTGACAGTAAGGATTCTAGAGGAAGCGAGAGAACTTGGGAGCTGTGTATTCTAGCAACTAGAACATTCCATAAATGTTTCTTTAAAAACACCCTCTTGAAGTAGACAATTTAGTGTTCTTCTTGAGTAAAATCTAACACAAGCAGCAGAGTGCTGAATATGAATCATTCTACTGAAAGCTGATGTTTAAACAATAATTGTGACTAACTGGGTTCTTTCTAGGAAAACCAGGAAAATCTGAAGAGGGTTTTAAAATGAATTAATAACTCTTGATACTGCAACCCAAGATGTGCAAGTGACCCGCACTGAAGTCATGAAACAGGAACTCCAAGCTAATACATAACACCTGCAGCTGATCTTGTTCTGTTACTGGCACTACATGCTTTGAACAAGAAGTCTCTTCTTATGTTACCCTAATGTGGAAAAGAGATAAAATTGAAAGTGTCTTCTAAGAATGTTCTGGTGAGAATATAGAGCAGGACTTCAGAAGGTCGGTAAGACTGGCTAAGTCATCGTTTTGTATTTGTAAAATTCACTATCTATATTAAGTGTTAATGTAAACTGAACATTTATAAATTTGACATATTAACACCATTCTCTATTTTGTATTCATGTGCAATAACTAACTTGCAAGGCTTCTGTCATGAGGATATTGACAGAAGCATAGGTGTGTGCAAATATAGAGCATTTTTCTCGACCTCGAGAACGACACATCACTGTAAAGGCAATAGGGTATGTCTGACAAATATGCTGAAAATGCAGATGCAATAACATATTCTTTTTTAATTGGAAAAGCAGTTATTATTTATAAGGGATATTTCTGAATGCATTATATGATATTCAGTGCAATTTTACATCCCATGGGTACAGCATGAACAATATATACTCTCCAGAAGTGTGTCCATGCACCTCACTACAATTAACAATTCAATTTTTGGTTCAGGATATAAAATTTTCAATTTTCAGTTTCAGGATAAATCCAGCCTCTTTGAGCACCCAAGCCCAGATCTTCATTTGGACGCCTAACTGTCTTTGATCTCTGGACATTTTAGTTTCAGAATTAACTTTGAGAATACAAGTATTTATATAATTTAAATAATTAATTTTAGCTTTGAACACTTATCAGACACTGCTCTTAAAATTTCATCACACCTTTTTTTGTCCTATTTCCACCCACTATTAACAATGGATGGACATTTCATAACTCAAAATTGGTAAAATTAACAAAAATTTTGTAGAGATCTATAATTGAAAAGTTATGCATTCTGACCAATAATTGTGTTAAAGTGGATGGAGTCATTGTGAGATGCTGTATTAATAATGAAAAGGTAAAACGCATTGCAATTCTGTTGTAATTTGAAACAAACAGATTAAAACCAGAACTCTTTGAGCATGGCCAGGGACACATATATATTGCTGCAAAAAAACCCAATTAACATCTGCACCTAACATGTCCCGAGGTGCAGAAAAAAAGCTGACATTTAAGAAAAAAAAGCTGAAATTTAAGAAAAGCAGCCCTCCCTAGTCCAGATTTACACGTGATAGCATCACCATATCGTTTCCTTGTCACAGGGCTGAATATATTTGCATTTTCCTGAAGCAATCCATGGAGCTTTGCTTACAGAGGTTGCTGAAAGAGCCTGTCCCTGTTTTGGGGAGACAAAGAGCGTGCAGTTGTTCTATTTTTACTTGTAAGAGGAAGAAACTGAGTTGGAGAAGACTGTGGGGAGCCCTCATCAGGGTCTGCAGCTTCCTCAGGAGGGGAAGCAGAGGAGCAGCACCGATCTCTGCTTTGTGGTGACCAGTGACAGGAACTGAGGGAATGGCTGGAGCTGTGTCAGGGGAGGTTTAGGTTGGATATTATGAAAAAGTTCTTTCCCCAGAGGGTGGCTGGGCACTGGAACAGGCTCCCCAGGGAAGTGGTCACCAAACAGAGCTCAAGGAGCATTTGGACAACACTCTCAGGCACATGGTGGGATTCTTGGGGCTGTACTGTGCAGGGCCAGGGGTTCCTTTCAGCTCAGAATATTCCATGACTCCATGCACTCTCCCAGCCCACACACACGGACAGACCCTGGGACAGCAAAGCACAAGGCAGGCAATGTGTGAGGAAGTGTAAAGCTTCCCAAATTTCATATTGTTAGAGTTTGTCCAGGAACCCCTTCTGCAGTCAAACCCTGATGAAACAATCTGCTGGGACTGTTCCAGGAAGCGATTATTCCCAAACAGAAATGGAGGCACAAGAGGGCAGTGAGGTGATAGAATCCTAGAATCATTTAGGTTGGAAAGACGCTTCAGATCATCCAGTCAAAACACTAATCCAACACCACCTTGTCCACCAAACCAGTGGGGTCTGAACAAGAAGGACAAGCCCAGTGCAACAGTATTACCAGGGATATAACAGAAGGAACTGTAGATGGCTTTGGGTGGATTTAGGTACTTATGCACCATGGCCCATCCCACATAGGGTTTAAAAAAAGCAATGGTTTTCTTTCTTTTTTTTCTCTACAGATAGTACTATAAGGATTCTTGTTTTGTAGAAAAACACTGCTCATGATGCCAGGAGAGGAGTTCCCCAAAGCAGAACATGATAACTGAAATGAAATAGAACGAATGCATCAAAACCAAGGCATTTAATAAAATAGATCACATTTTTTCTACTCTAAAAGGTGTGCTAAAATATGTAACTATACATTGCTTTAAAGGGTGAAAGATCCTCCCTCTCCTGGGGGGTATATAGCACCACCATAGCACATACATTCCTTTTCAAAGCAATGAAGCCCCCTAGGCAAATGTATCTGGGGGATTGGACTCATCAGGCCTGAGAAGCTCATCCTTCTTGACTTCTCCATTAAAAGCATCAGAGGTGAAATCTTTGGCGACAGTTTGGGCTGGTGCTGGGATATCTGTGATCCAAACGTGATTCTTTCTGATTGTCCCATAACTGGTGGTAATGGTGAAGATGTTGCTTCTCTGGTATTTCCTGGCAAACATGCAACAAGTCTCTTTCATCCCTCTTCTGAAGTTTGCATTATAGATGTAGAAGAGGATTGGCTTAGAGGCTGAAGAACTGAAAGAAATCCAGGTGGTAGCCAGGAAAACCAAGGAGCTCTTTCTGTAGTCTGCTTCCTGTGGGTGCCACAGCTGTACCATGTAGAAAGGGAGCCACGACAAGAGGAAAACTAAGTTAAAGATGAAGAACATCTTGACATTTTTCACTTTTCTCCTTGAGATCAAATTCGTTGTCCTCCAGCCAGCCATGTCTTCAGTGCCTTTTCTCCATATGTAGGTGAAGAGTTTCTCGTAGCAGAGGATAATGAAGAGGGCGGGAATCAAAAACAACAGCACTGGGAGGTGGACAATACTGGAGTCGATTCCTTGCCGAGAATCGGGTAGAAAAAAGTTGCAGTGGTGGTCGCTGTCAGAGTCATAGAGAAAATAAGCTGGTGATGCAAACAGAGCACCACAGAGCCAAGAGGCCAGAATCATTTTCTTGGCTTTCTCCTTGGACATTTTGAAGTTCAGGGGACGGATGAGAGTGTAGCATCGAGCCACACCTATGGAGAAGAGCACGTAGATCTGGACTGCTGGGGTGAGGTACTGTATGTACCTCACCAGCTTGCACATCCCGTTCCCCAGCATCCACCTGCCATAGGTCAACTGGAGCAGCAGGAAGGGCGCACTCACAACACTGGTGAGCAGGTCTGCACAAGCCATGGAGACCACAAAATAGTTGGGGGATTGTGTCTTCCTGCTCCTGGGCATCACTAAGCAAAGGAGGGAGTTTCCCAAGATGGAAACCAGCCACAACACTCCCCAAGCCATGCTGGCTGCTGCAATTTCCCCCGGGCTCAGTCCATAGTCTAAGAGAGTGTGGTTCCTGCTTGAGCCGGGTCTTGTGGGTGATGATTCTGTCATCTCATAGCCAGCAGGAGGGATGGAGGTTTCGAGGTTGCTCATGTTCTGCAGCAGGAGCAGTAAGGTAGGGAGAAGAAAAGGACTGCTGCTGTTATCCATGCTTTGGGCAAACTCAGCCATGTCTTTTGCTCAGGCTGCAGAAAGAGAGGAGAGAACACATTCTCTTGAACAGCTCTGTGTGAAAAGTCCACCTGAACCAATAAAAGATAACTCTCAGTAGTCTCCATACTCCCTAGAGTAGTAGATTTCAGAGAAAAGGGTCGGAAATACACAGTGACACTACCTGGCATAGCAAAAGGCATTAAGTTTTATGCAGGTTTTTAGGAATGCCCTGAGTATTTCAGACCAGCATTTCTGTTCTGAGAAAGGTGAATGTTCCTTTCACAGCTGGAGACCAAGGTGTCATTTCACCAGTGCTCGTGAGCTGCAAACAGAATGAGTGGAATATATCCCACTAATCCCAGAAATGAGCTGTACTTCACAGTGTCCATGGAACTGCCAAAAAAGCAGACCAAAAGGGTCCCTGCACCCTTGACTTGATCTACGTTGGTCAAGGAGATAGGCAAATGAAGTGTTTCTTTCCACCAAGAGGTGGAATGGGAAGTCACCTTTTCCACAATAACATCATCTTTATTGATAAGGGTACTAGCAGACAAACTATGCTCCCATCTGATCATTAGTAACATGGGTGTTAGTATCCCTAATGTTCCCGAATCTGTTTGTTCCCGGCCATAATTTTGGAAGGGAGGCGAGGTCTGAATTGGAAGGCAAAGGAAAGAACATCCAAGCAGAAGGAAGGGTTGGCACCAAGCTGGGAGGTCACTCCTCACCGTGAATTCCCTGCAGCCCTTCCCCAGGGAGGAAGTTTTCTTCAGGAGCTGGACATTGTGTACCTTAAAGAGTTCTGAACAGCAATGCTGTCCTCACAGGCACCTGCCTCATTAGGTACCTGCCTTGCTAGGTCCCTGCCCCGTCAAGGGTGGCAATTCTCTCTGTGGCCCTTAGAAGGACATGGCATGACAACGTACAACAACCTCCCTCCAAAACCTGCAGAAGACCTTTTGATCAACAGCAGTGTTTTGATTCACAGTGAATACTCTGAGAGGAAGTCAGTGTCCTCAGGCAGCTGAGATGGGAGGTTGGAGAAGGGACAGGGGACCCTTCTGAGTTTCAGCAGTGGAGCCTCTCCTTGTCTTGTCAGAACTATAAATAGATGTGACTGCAACCAGCTGTTGGGGATCTCTGTGCTCTGGAGAAAAGCCAGGGGGAGGGGGAATGTCCTTACCTTGGTCAGGGACCGTCTGCCCAGGCAGCAGCAAGTCTGACCCTTCACAGGTCACCCTGTTGAGCAGAACCTGCCTTAAGGTTCTGCAGGTCTGTAGGTGAGGCAGAGGACAGCTGAAGGACTGCCAGGAGCAGCTGACACCAACAGACAACATGGAACCCCTGCCCGCAGTTAAGTCACAAAGAGTTCTACACTCTCAGAATCCTTCTGACCCAAGCACAGGATCCGGCACTTGGCCTTGTTGAACCTCATCCCATTGGCCTTGGACCATCTAGGCAGCCTGTCCAGGTCCCTCTGCAGAGCCTTCCTACCCTCCAGCAGATCAACAACACCTCCACAAACTAGTGTCAACTCTGCAAATTGCCTGAGGAGGCACTCAGTGCCCTCAGCTGTGGTGGTTGATAAGGATATTGGACAGGACTGGCCTTGGCCAGCTCTGGGAAGGGACAATCACCTTTGGGGAGTCACCTTTCCCACAATAATAAAATCTTCATGGATAAGGATACTAGCAGCCAAACCCTGCTTCCATCCAATTCGAAGTAACATGGGTTTTATGAACTGGTTCACACTTGCAGAACTCCAGAATTTTAAAACTAATTGTCTTGTCCTCTACCCCACAAGCTCAGATCCTTTAGGAAATAGAATTTGTTGTTTGATTCCCCTTCCTCCCCCTGCTGATTTAGCCCAAGGCAAGAAGATGGCAAGTTCTTCTTTCAAAGTATTTCTAAAATCAAATGCAACAGAAGATTGGGGAAGGCCTGGTAGGAAAGATTAAAGAGGCTCTCTTAAAAAAATTCCTTTACAAATCAGCACTAACTTTTGCCGTAAAGGTGTCCTGAGAATTGATTCCTGAAATCACTGTTTTGTATTGAGTTGGGAGGCCTCCAGGCATCAGTGTGTACACAATAGAAACAGCAGCCTTCTCAGCATAGAATCATGTCATATTTGAGGTTGGAAGGGAGGTCAGGAGATTTCCAGCCTGTCCTGCTGCTTAAAGCAAGGAAGGTGTGAGACCAGATCTGGGTCTTGAAACCCTTCAGGGCTTAAGATTTTTGAACAACCTGTTCAACAATCTTGCCTGTCCTCCTGTAGTTAAGCTAGGTTTGTGCTGTGGACTTTGAATATGCCATTTGAGATGAGATTTGAGCCAATCTTCAGAGCAGCAGCAGCAGTGAGGTCAGTGATAGTTGTGTTCTTACTGTGTTAGTGCAGAAGTTAAAATACCACGACACCACATGCTCATAACATCTGTAGGACATCTAATCAAAGCAACTTTGAACATTTCATAAGGTGAGTTTATAACAGCAGGGGGTGAGTGTATGTGAAATTCTTGCTCTCTAAACCATGTAGAATATTACTAGATATAAATGTCTCCTATGAACTGTGGCCATCAAGACAAGATGTTGGACTCTGAATTGGCTGTGGTGCAATGGAGAAGAAAATTCAATTAATAGTTTATCACTAAAAAGTCCAGTTCAAAAGCAGGAGGGAGAAACAAATGGAGCAGGAAGTCAATTTTCCAGTAAGGAAAAACATTCAGTCATTCAATTTTCCTTGCTCCAATTCCACATGATATCTGGCAGTGTTTTGATTTCCTAGATATAAACAAATCATTGTAGTCTTTTCTGCTTGCATGTTTTTCCTAGAATACTTTTCCCCCTCTTACCTTTCCTGTCCTTCTGGAAGATATACTAGTTTATTTTACATTAAAAAAAACCCAAACCAAAACCAAAATGGATAAAATTGTGCATGTGTTTTTCGACTAGACTTGGAAATCTTTATAGTTTACTGGGACCATTTGTGCTACCAACAGTTTTGTTTCCCTATCAAGACTTATTTTGTGGCTAAAACATTAGGATAGCTGAAAGCAGCTTTCCCTCTAGAGCATGTGTAAGTGGTCTCATGCTATGTTCCAGACAAACTCTTAACATGCCTGATGATATTTCACTTCATTTTTATTGAGTTCCAAAGACAAGGCTCTGAGCAGTATCCATTTCTTTAATACAGGACTTTCCAGGCTGCTATTTAGATTATTTTTAATCTGAGGCTTTTTCAGTGTGAAAGAAATAGGAGTCAAAAACTTGAGTCCTTTTTGCAGCTTATTTGCTGTACAGTCTATAGTTATTCAGATGAGGTTTTTAGCATGTTTCAGATGTAGTCCAGCATGATTCAATTTGCCCTGCAACAAAAAAGGGGAGGTGAAGGATCCTATGGGAAGAAGTGAATGTGAGAAAGACAGGAGGTTCTGGTTGAAGAGCAATGAGGGAGATTTTAATGTCATCAAACTCTCAGCAGGTGGTTTTGATTACTATTTTCAGAAATGCACTTTTATTTGCAGGTCTGTGCCTTATCCCAACAAATTTTACCAGTGACGCTATTTTAATTTACAGCTACACTTTCTTAAACTCTTCTTCTTAAGAGGTTGTCTAGATCTCCTGTTCTGAACTGTATTTCATGGCTGCTTTCACCCGTCCTCCTCCCTTCAGGTGTGCGTGGGGGGAAAAAAAAAATCCCCCCAAAAAACTTGGGAGACTGAGGGGAGCCCTCGCGGCCGCCTGCACCTTCCTCAGGAGGGACAGGCACTGATATCTGCTCTCTGTGACAGGACCTGAGGGAACGGCTGGAGCTGCGACGGGGAGGTTTAAGTTACATATTAGCCAAGGGTTCTCCCCCCAGAGGATGGTTGGGCACCGAACAAGCTCCCCAAGGCAGTGGTCGCAGCATCCCGCCTGACAGAGCTCAAGGAGTGTTTGGACAACGCTCTCAGGCACATGGTGCGATTTCCGGGGTCTCCCGAGCAGGTCCAGGAGTCCCCCCGATCCGTGGTATTCCACGTCTCCACGCAATGGCGGAGCACGAGGCTCCTCCCCGCGGGCACAGCGAGTCCCGCCGGGTCCCGTCTCGCCCCGCTCCGTGAGGGCGGAGCTTTCCCGGCCCCGGGCCCGCGCCGGCCGCCGTCGGGCCGGGCGGGGCTGCGCGGAGGCCGCGATGGCGGCGCGAGCCGGGCTGTGGTGCGGGGCCAGGCTGTGCTGCCGGGCCGGGCTGTGGTGCGGGGCCGACGGGGGACTCCCAGCCGCGCCTCGCTGGGGCCGCGCCGCTTATTCCTCGGCGCCCGCGGTGAGCGGCAAGGAAGGGCCGCAGCAGCGGGAAGGTGAGCGCGGGGGGCGCGGGGGCCGCGCTGCGCCTCCGCCCGCAGGGCGGGAGCGAGCGCTGAGTGACGGGGCTGCGGCGGAGCGGTGCCTGGTTTCGGTTATTCCCAGAGGGAATTTCATGGTTTGCCGAGGGCTGTAAGATCCTTTAAGTGTTAAGGGGGTCCTGGCCTGAAATTATGGATGTTTGTAACAGAAACAGTGCGGTGCGAAGTGTGGCTGCGTGTGAAAGCACCGCGAGGAAGGCAGGTCAGGCGATAAAGGAATGCTGTGTGTGAACTGTTGTAGAACCCCCGGATGTATCTTTCAATTTAAATTTTTTATATAGCAAGAAGAGGATGAGCAGAATTGGGTACATAAAGTACTCGGGTAAGGAAAATGAAAGAACTATAAAGTTCGCCAGGTTTTGCGAGGTAGGGTTGTAAGACATTAATGAGGGGAAAACCCAAACGTCCACTCCTAAATCCCTTTTTTTTTTTTTTTTGCTAAATATATACAAAAAAATAAAACCTGAGAGCTCAAACCAGTCACTTGAAAGTAAATGGCATCGGCTTCACCTTCATTTGTCTGAGGCTACATTGTCCAGTGTCGGTTTTTGGAGAGCGGAGTTTGAAGTGTTTTAGAGTTTCAGGAGGGGGCAGAAATGGAGGGAAGCAAGATCTCTGTTTAATTTGAAAATCCAGTGGTATTTGGTATCTTCATGCATTCCTGGGAGTCCTTCACCACATCTCCAAGTAATATCTGGCTATAAAGTAGAGTCAGAGGGTGGCTCAGGCCTGAAAGGAGTTAAACTCTTACAGGATTGCTCATTAAACTGGATTGACATGATCCCCATCCCCAGCTCAAGAAGAGAAACAATCCAATGTGTAAACTGTTCATACAGAGGTTAGTTGAGCTGCAGAGTGGCACAGAAGAGGGTGTAAAGTCAGAAGGAAGGGATGGAGCCATGTGACTCTCCTTTTGGATATAGTGACTCTTAGGTTTATCCATCTTGTGCTGCTGTGGGAGGGTGATTTGTGGCTGCACAGCCATGTGGGAAAGAAGGAGCACAGGGATGAAGGTGAAAGTTTACTCTCACTCATTTTCTTGAAGTTCTTTTTTATCTAATGTTTCAAAAAATAAATGAGCAATCTGCAGTCTGAGTACCTGATCTTCCCCTTCTTCCATGTAAAGATTGGGGAGTATTAATGAACATTGGTACAAAGACAAGCGCAAAAAAAAGTATAGAAGACTATGTTGCATTGCCCCCTCAAAAAAAAAAAACCTATATAAAAATTTGTATTTTAAATGGCTCTGTTTTGTTTTTTTTTTCTTTCAGCTTCAATAAGGAGAAGAGGCAGGACACCACAGTTTGTAAGTACTGAAATGATTTGCAGCTAACTCAGGTGTTTGAGACAGTTTTCTAAGCTGTGTGTCATAACAGGAACCCCTTCTGCAGTCAAACCCTGTGACTGTTCCAGGCCAGCACCTGCTTTCTGTAATGTCCCAGCTCTTTTCAGTATGTGCCTTCATAAAGCCAAAACATAACAGTAAGTTAATAGTTAACTTTTATTGACACCATGTACCACAGGTCTGAAAAGTAACTTAAAGTTGCATTTTCAAAAAAACAGACATTTTATTGTTATTTTCAATCTGAGTTTACAGGATTTGTGGTGGTTTCTTTCTGGTGTAAATAAAAAGTGTGATCTTGTGCATCAGTGAAATTGTATGTGCACGGTGGATTTAAAACTGATATCTGGACATTTAATAACTAAAAATTTCCTGTTGTCATCCACATGTACATGTCAAAAGTTGTATAGTGCAGGTTATGATGCTTTAAAAGCAAATAGTGAAGTAGACCTGGGATACATTAAATTTTTTTGTAGCTTTTAAGAGTGGATTTTATGATACATCAAAGCAGTAAGACCAGTTGACTGCATATATCCATTTCCTTTCTACCCCTCTACATTAAAAATTAAAGTTTTTTGGGAAAAAAACAGTGACTTGTTTGTTTGTTAGGTTTTTTAGGAGCATTTGACTGAAACTGTGGTCAGTTATTGGAGAATATGAGCTATTTCTTCTATATACTAATACATTGTTCCTGTACTGGAATTTCTATAGCAAGAAATGTCAATTATAATCTGTTTCTTTTATTATCAACTGGTTCACATTTTCAGAATTCCAGTATTTTAAAACTCACTGTCTTGCCCCCAACTACATGCTCAGGCCCTTTAGGAAACAGAGTTTGCAGTTCCATACTGATTTGATTCCCTTTCCTTCCCCTGCTGATTTATGTTTTGTGTGTTGATCCTGCTTTGTCTTACAAACAGTGTATCTCACGTCCAGCTTGTATCCTTTTCCACTGATTAGGCTGTACCTCCCAGAACAGAGAGGATGGCTGTGGATCAGGACTGGAGCAGTGTTTATCCAACAGCAGCTGCCTTTAAACCTGCCTCTGTGCCTCTCCCAATCCGAATGGGTTACCCAGTGAAGAGAGGAGTACCTCCCCCAAAAGAAGGCAACTTAGAACTTATTAAGGTAAGACACATCACATGGGTGGGTGGTTATTGTAATGTTAGTATTCACTAAGGCTGCACTGCTTTGATTGGGGTGTTTGTATTGGAGACTGTTTTCTCTTATTAAACAGGATGATCCTCTTCAGTTTCTAAATGAAATGGTAACAAAGTTAAGTAACGAATGAAATCTGGAGACATTTTTAGGGTGATCATTCCTGTGATTTTTGTACTAGGGCTGACTGAAGTCTGTTCCTAAATCAGACTTGAGGACTTATCTGAATATCTTATTCAGCGTGTTGTATTACCATAACAAATGTGAGAAGTGTAATCGGATTTCAGTCATGTCCATTTACTTAGGAACAGACAAAAAGCCATTATTGTGGTAACTCTTAATGTGTCTGTTTCAGATTCCCAATTTTTTGCATCTTACTCCTCCTGCAATTAAGAAGCACTGTGCAGCTCTTAAAGGTGAGAATGTAAATGTGTGTGATCAAGTAGAAGGTGAGACATGGTACACTTGTGAACCTGGTTATTTGTCAGGCTTTGGCTAGTACTGTCTGCTTTATTGCTGCTGCCTGGAGTTACCTAGGTGGTTGGCAGGTGTGTCTTAGGAGAGCACCCAAGAAAGACTGAAATTTTACTTTTCAATGAGTTCCTGCTTGTACTGACAAGTTGATAGTTTAGTGCCTTGAGAAAGGTGAGTGATGAATGTGACAGAATTCTCAAAAGACTCTCTGTGATTGAACCAGGGTTCAGTCATTCTGGATTGCATTTAATGACCAAAAAGCTATTAATACTAGAAACCCTCTCTGAGAGCAAGGTCTGCTGGGGAGATACAGGATCTGCTGAAGATCAAGAGAATCTCTGCCAGCCAGCAAGAGAACCTAATGAGGCAAAGGAAGCATTTTTTGTGATGAGGATGGTGAGACACTGAAAGGGCTTGCCCAGAGAAGCTGTGGATGCCCCATCCTTGAAGGTGTTCAAGGTCAGGTTGGATGAGCTTAGAGCAGCCAAATCTAGTGAAAGATGTCCCTGCCCATGGCAGGGGGTTGGACTCTTTAATCTTTGAGGGTCAATTCCAACCCAAACCATTCTGTGATTGTTTGGCATCTGGAGTACTGTATCCTGGGTTTTGGAGAACCCAGTATACAAAAAGGATTAAACCCAGTAAAAAGATAGATTACAATAAATCTGGAAAAAAAACAAACCCAAACAACAACCAAATACACCAAACAGGTATTACTTGTAGTGTTTTCTCTTTATATACAGATTTCTGCACTGAATGGCCAAGTGCTCTGGACAGTGATGAGAAATGTGAACAGCATTTCCCCATTGAAACCGAAACTGTAGATTATGTTTCTTCAGGGACGTCTATTCGCAATCCCAAAGCAAGAGTGGTGACTTTAAGAGTAAGTAGTAATTTTGGTAAACTGCCTTTGTCTCAAAAGCCTAAATACTTGTTTTTCTTTTCCAAACGTGCAAGTATGATCTGCTATAAGGAAATGAGGGAAATTGTTTCCTCAAAGTCAGAATAAATAAAAAGCAGTGGATTTCCTGAAGTATTCTGCAGAATATTAGAACTGAGGTCATCAGGTTATGGATATGCATTGAAGTTGGCTGTGATGTAAGCAAAATAGTGTACCCTCTGAAGAATGTCCTTGTAGAAAAGGTTCTCCATGTCTTGCTTAGATCTTCTCATTACTAATTTTTTGGCCCTGGAAGTGCACAGGTATTGAAAGATGGGTCACATGAATGTGGCACTATTTATAAGTGTTGAGTTGGCAGGCCTCCAGGCATCAGTGTGTATGCAATAGGCACAGCAGCCTTGTCAGCATAGGATCATGACATACTTGAGGTTGGAAGGGAGCTCAGGAAATTTAGGCATTATGTGGGTGTTTATTATGCATGTATATATTGTTTGAATATTCACATTATTCTTGCCTTGTGGTAAGACTTCTGATGTGATACAATCAGAAGAAATTCTGCAGTATTCAATGCAAATGCATCCTGAATAGCTGTCCTTCTGATTCTTAATAGGTGTGCCATACTGTCTCAAGTATTTCCAAAGTGCAGAGATTGGATTTATCCAAGGAGTTAAAGTTGTTTTCTCTTGTACTTGAAGGTTAAACTTTCTAACCTGAATTTGGATGACCATGCAAAGAAGAAGCTTGTTAAACTTGTAGGAGAGCGGTACTGCCAGGAGACAGATGTGCTCACAATTGTCACAGACAGGTACAGTTACCAGAAGGAAACAAAAATGCTTGTACCAATGGTCACTGTATAGAAAGGGCTGGGTGTCTTCCAGTAATACCAGCTATTCTCTTGGTGAATTATTATATTTTTAAGGCTAAAATAGCACCTAAACTTAACACTGCTCCTGTTATTAACTGTTAAAATCAGGTTTTAAAGGAGTTCAGACTTATGTGTGTTTGGTTCCAGTTTGGCACAGATGGCAAAAAAGTTTTTAATGTTTCCTGAAGTTTTGTTAATTCTTGGATTTTGTAAATTTTCCTACTGAGTTGCAGTTGCCCTTTCTCCCATGTTCTTAATACTCTCACCGCCAAGGTGTTATTCTTGGTTGGGTGTAATTCAGAAATGCATGTGATTTAAACACACATTTCCCGAAGATTCCCTACATTACAAATTAGAAACTTAGATGGTGATTTTTAACATCTTGTTCCAAAAAACGAGCTTTGTTCCTGAATTTTCAGGTGTCCCCTAAGAAGACAGAACTATGATTATGGCATGCACCTGCTCACGGTTCTGTACCACGAATCTTGGGTAAGCAGTTTTAAGTAGCTCGTGCTGTCTAATGTGCATGTGCTCTCTGTCATACCTTAAAGTAAATTATCTCGAGATTCTTTCCCTCTTCCACCTCACTTGTCTTCAAATTCAACCAAGATAAGTTGCCTATGTTTGATCTTAATTCCAGAGTCAACTTGAGTGCATTTCTCTTAACTTCACAAGTGCTATTTTGTTGTTTGTAAACAGTTTGTCTCTTTTAAGAAGTTCACTTGGTTTTGACCTCAATAAGAGATTCTTTCCCAATGCTTTACTCCTCTCAGCCAGGAGCCTAAAACTGACTCTGAGCCTACCAGAAAACACCTTAATTGTCAGGATTCCTAAACGTACCTCTAATGTGGCATCACACTGGGCTGCCTGTGCACAATATTCAAATATGAATTTAGTGCACCCAGAGGAATGGTGTGCTCTGTGATTATCTCCCGTTACCTATGCACTTTTAACAGGGACTGTGTTTAAAGGCAAACCCAAGTCTGTTCCAGAAAAACAGAGGGGTGTGTTATTGCTTAAAAGCTGTGAAAACTGAGAACACAATATCTACATCTTGCCTGATTCCGGGCTTGGACCTGTTGTTTAGAATATGTCTTTTCTTGGGCTCTTCCTGGGCTAAAGTAAACAATGACTGTAATTTGGAAATGTTCGGTTTCTTAAATGCTCTCTCACTTTGCCTCAAGCTGACTGCTTTTCTGAGCTCCCTCCTGCTCAGGAAAGGGGCCTCCTCTGCACCTCCTGTTAGTTTTAGCATTTCATTACATCGGTGTTAGTGTCCTGAAAAATATAAAAAAAAATTTATAACTCTTTAGATAAAGCAAGTGTAATGTAAAGTTTTCCATAATCATTCATGATAAAGAGTATTTGGAATTTTTCCCTGTAGCTTGTTTTGTTAAGTGGTTTTACATATCAGATATCCAATCCAAATGTATGAAAGGTACTATT
Source organism: Lepidothrix coronata (assembly GCF_001604755.1). NCBI lineage: Eukaryota > Metazoa > Chordata > Aves > Passeriformes > Pipridae > Lepidothrix > Lepidothrix coronata. The sequence continues at coordinate 1,053,067 of NW_016690388.1, forward strand.
CCAATTTATTATTAATTTACTACAAATTTTAAATAGGCCTCTAAGTATAATAAGATATCTTTAGACTACAGATCTTTCTTTCACAGTGAACTCTTCAGACCTGTCTCTTGTATTTTTGTGGTTAGTTGTGTAGGTTATAAATAGGCATTTTTTGCAGAAAACAAGTTAGTAGTCTGAAATAAAATTAATGCTGAAAATCCATACTAATGTTTTGAATAACATAAAGTTGAGTGTACTGTTACTAGTCACATTGTTTGAGACAGACAGTAAAAGCTTTCACCATCACCCTATTTCCATAGATGTACTCTTTTTTATAAGTTGTATTTTCCATATTCAGCATTTTTATGAATTTAGGTGTTCTCGATTTCGATGGTTGCAGGGGTGACGTTACAGACATACTTAGGAGGATGAGCTATATTTCCCTTTCAGTGAGAGCTGCCTTGAAGGATACATTTTGCAATTGTAGAGTACGTCAAATTAAATTAATTGTGAAGGGTAACATTTACTCTAGATTTCAAGAGTTTTGTACACATGGATGTTCCTCTCCCCAACAGCATTACATTGCATTACAAATCTGAAATTAATGACAGATCAGTATTGCAATGACAAGAGGGTTAGACACTGCTCACTTTATTAATTTCAGCACGAACAGCACGTCTGTGCTGTGCTCTGGCATTAATTAGTGATGGCAGACAGGGCTATATGATACTGCTACGTGAGTGTTCAGTGTATGTTGAATATGCACAAGTCTCCTTCCCTTTTATTACCTTGCAACCTCCATGTTAATGTTTGATGAGTTTGTCAATCAGTTGTAATTGTCTTTGATTTCCATGAAAAATTAATGGTTTCCTGAGACACGGTTTTTTATTTTGTGTGACATGTTTTGCTTTGTGGCGTGGTTTTTTCCCTCCATGATCAGTGGTAATGCCTTTTAGTGACTTGCTGAAAGGGAGTTTTGTAAACCATAAGCAAACAATGTGTGGTTTATTTTAATTTGTACCAACTTTATTGTGCGAGGGCAATGGATGGGGACTGGCCTGCCAGTTAGACAGTAACATCAGTCCTGTTTGCAGAACTAATTGTAAGATTTGATGACTTTTACAGCAGAGTAGTGTCACGCTGTGTGTTAATGCATGTTTGTGATGCAATTGAATAAAAAGATGAGGGCAGTGAAGGAAAGCTGGATGCATGTAATTTTTACCCTCAATCCTGAAAACTTTGCCTAATATCTCTCTCTAAACATGACAGAATTTATGTTAATAACTATGTTTCTGTATTTTGTGAATTGGCAAGTGTGTATAAAAGGAAGCTCCTGGACAATATGATTTAAGGTCTTAGTGTGGGCCTTCAGTCACCTTAGGTTGAAAAGGCTTCCATCAGTATGGTAATGAATGTAGATACTGTCCTGATCATCGAGGTCTGCTGTGGCCCTTTGGAGCATCATGCTGAAAAAGATTGTGAATAGCGTTGGTGCAAGAACACAGCCTTGTTTCACACCACTGGTTATTAGAAAGGGCTCAGAAAGTGCATCACCATATCTGACTTGGCCGCGCTGATCCTCATGAAGTGAGATGATCATTTTAAGGAACTTGGGGGGACAACCTTAACGTTCCAAAATCTGCCACAGACCTTTTCTGCTCACAGTGTCGAAAGCCTTGGTGAGGTCAGCAAAGGTTACATAGAGACCTTTGTTCTGTTCCCTACACTTCTCTTGCAGTTGTCTGAGAACAAATACCATGTCTGTGGTACTTCTGTTGGCTCTGAAACCACACTGACTTTCAGGAAGAATTCCTTCTGCTATAGCGGGAGCTGCTCTATGCTGATGACACCGCCCTTGTCGCCCACACAGAAGCAGCTCTGCAGTGTTTAACTTCTTACTTTGCAGACGCTGCTGAGCTCTTTGGGCTGGAAGTCAGCTTAAAGAAGACAGAAGTTCTCTATCAACCTGCACCTCAAGAAGTCTTCCATCATCCCCATATCACCATTGGTGAATCAGCTCAAATCAGTCCAGCAGTTTAATTACCTAGGCAGCCTCATCTCCTCGGATGGTAAGATCGACGGAGAAATAGACAACAGGTTAGCAAAGGCATACAGTGCTTTTGGAAGACTCCATAAAAGAGTCTGGCGAAATAAACACTTGAAGAAAAGTACCAAGATCAGTGTTTACAGAGCCATTGTGCTGTATATGGATCCAAATCATGGGTCTACTGCCACCACCTGCGTCTCCCAGAACGCTTCCATCAACGCTGCCTCCGTACAATCCTAAACATCCACTGGTCAGATTATGTGACCAACACATCTGTTCTAGAGCAAGCAGCAGTCACAAGTATTGAGGCCATGTTACTGAGAACGCAGCTGTGCTGGGCAGGGCACGTCTCCAGGATGAAGGACCAACCACCGCCTCCCTAAGATCTTGCTTTATGGTGAACTTGCCACTGGCTGCCACAAGAGAGGAGCCCCAAAGAGAAAATACAAGGACTCCCTGAAACAACATCTCAGCCTTGGCCATACTGATCATCATAACTGGTCTACTCTGGCCTCCAACCGGGAGGCCTGGAGACCCATCATCTATAACGCTGCTGCTTCCTTTCAGAAAGCACACAGGATCACTCTTGAGGAGAAAAGACAGCGCAGAAAGAATTGTGCCTTGCAGAATATACCACCTAAGGAGTCTTTCTGCTGTGCCTTTTGCAGTTGGACTTGTCTATCTTGTATTGGCCTTTTTAGCCACCAGCGTGCTTGAAACAAACGTGGGTAGAGCCCTTCCCAAATCTTGGTTCATGAAGCCTAGCCATGATGAATGAATGAATGAATAAAAGGAAGAATTATATGCAGATATACATCAGGAAATGTAATTTCAAGTGTAATTATGTTTTAGTTGCCAGTGATACACTTCTATTACAGTTACAAGTGGAAGTAGATATCAGACCTATGAGTTCAGTTATTTTTAAAACAATCAGATTTTAAAACTTAAGTATGTTCATTTATTTTCTTACTCTAAAACACTTGGAGATCTTCTGCTTCCTATTTAATAGTTTTCAGGTTAATACTGAAATATTTGTGTTTATTGGATTTCAGAATATATAAATTAGATAGCTGACTTCCACTGAGTAGAAATGTAGTAGATCTTAGAAATGTAATTCTTACCACTGAGTGGTAAGAATTGAACTTATCTTCTTTGGACTTCTTTTGTGATTCATTTCAAATTATCCCTGAGGATGGTGTCTGGATTGAATTAATCAAGGGTGAGATATATTAGGTAGAGTATTAAACAGCAGCTTAACCAGTTGTATTTTTACTGCCTTTAAACAATGGTATTTCTTGAGTGCTGTAACATCACTTGAAACCTGGGTGTATTTTCGTGTTATCAGGTGATTTTTAGAGAGTAAGAGTTTGCTGCCCTCGAGTGGTTAAAAGGATCATGGACTGATTTCTTCACACTCAGCTTGGATTAATAGTTTAGCACCCAAAAGTCCACTTCTGTTATGAGTTGAAAGAAGGAAGGAGAAGCAAATGGAGCAGGAAATCAATTTTCCTGTAAGGAAGAACATTCAGAGTCATTTGGTTTTTTTGCTCCAATTCTACATATGTTTCAGTCTACACAAATGCAAGAGGATGGAGAGTGGAGGATCTCAATTCTGCATTACAGATCTGAGATCTTCAAAGAGTGATAAATAGTTGCCCATGGATTTTCTGTTCTTCAGTATTTCTTAAAGTACAAGGTCTAATCTGACATATCAGCAGTAGATATTTAGTAGATAGGTAATGCTGCACACACTGTGGAACTTTCTTGGTTTCTCGAGTACTGTGGTTATGGAAATCTGATAAATTATTCAAGGCTTAAAAAGAACAGTAAGGAAGAATCACTGTAACAGTAGGAGAGGTTGAAAGTGGCTTCTTAATACGAACAGTAATAGCCAAAGGGGTTCTGGGTGCATCTCTCTGCTCTCTGCTTGCATTGGAGATGCCAATAGTACTTGGGATGAAAGGGCAGGGAACTTGAAACAGAAAGGTGAGCGAAGGAAAAAAACTGAAAAATGGACAGAGTGACAGTAGATAGAAGCTTAACTGAAATTTATCCACCCACCTCACAGCTGTACAGTTTGAATGAGTTTGAGGAAAATGGCCCACACTACCTTGCATTCCTTTTTAAACAAAGCATTGAGTGGCAAGGCACCCCACTGGTGGGGTGGCAAGTCTGTGTGCATGCTAAATGAATATTTTAGCTGACCATTAGTGATAATATGCTTTTCTTTAGACTTCATTTTTTTCAACTACAGTTATTTTAGGCCATTACAAATAACCACAATTCTTATCACTTCAGGTTGTGCCAGTAACACTTAGTAACAGTAGAATTTTGCAGTTTCACAGTAGGAGATCTTAGAAATGTAATATAATTGTGTTCTTCCTTCCTAGAACAGGCCTTTCTCAGCATGTTATTATAATGTGTTTGTAATGCAATGGTTTAAGTAATGCAAACTGAGGCCAAAGTAAGGGTTGACTCTAAATGTTGTAATATAAACTTGGTTTTGAAGCATGTATTCCATTTCCTTGTGTGCTCACCAGTGCTCAAAATCTAACAACTTGAGTCTTCATCATTAATGTGAACCAGAAAAGGTAAAGCTAAAGGGGCATAATTAGACGTTAAATTGAGTAAGTTTTCTCTGACGATCTGAATTCAAACATTTAGAATAAAAGGAAGGTTTTTCTGCCGGGAAATGTGTATTGTAGTGGAAGAAGGTTACACTTTTTTTTGTACCTCTTGTACCACAAAGGATGAGCATTCCAGCAAAAGGTTGAATTAAAAATTGTCTTTGTACTTTTTCAGACTGTAGTAAGCTTTTTGCTTAAGTAAGTTTAAGTAAGTTTAAACTCCTTATTTTTAGTAGCTGGAGAAACAAGGCTTCTTTTTGATACATAAATATAATTTTTGCAGCTGTTTAATTTTCAGTCTATATGTTGGAGTGAAATGAAGCCTTGTGGGCTGTAGACATTAAAAAAATGAACAGAAAATCACCAAAGAGTTGGACTCTTAATATCACTGATCTTTCATGATGAGATCAGAATCTTACCTGATCAGCATTCAGAAAACAGAGTTAGATAAATACCTTACAAATGACCCTTAACAGAAGCCTGGATTTTCCAGAAAATGCTGCAGCCACTCCAGCCCAGAGAAATGAAGTGTTGTTTTGGAAGAGGCAATTCAGGCAACCACTGAGGACTCTGGAGCTGGTGACAGAAGCAGAGATGAAGCTTGAGAGTATCATGAAACACGAGAGCATCTCTTGCATGCAGTGCTATTTTTTGAGGCAAAGTTCTTGTTTTGCTTCTCTGCTTTTTCTCCTTTTGCTTTATACATTTGTACCCTACTGAAATGTTTAGTCCTCCCAGTTTGTCCTGATTTGCCTTGATCCTCTAGAGGTCCCACCTGTCCTGTGCTGTTGCTCTGTCCTAGAAAATAATGTTCTGCTTATTCAGAGGAATGTATTTTAACTTACTTCACATCACCAAGAAATTCAAATGTTTCTATGCAATATCATGTGATAAAAATATGTTTTGCCTCTCTACAAATTTCTGTTGGCATTTCTTTGTAAGTTGCTGACTAAGTAGTACAAATGAAAGGTGTATTATACCCAAAGAGTCTGTAATTGTTCTGGCAGTTCCTCTTAGGATTGAAAGTAACCAATCATTTGGAAAATGTTAGCATAGCTGTCATTTATTACCTGAAAATGTAAGGTTATGGTACCACACAGAATATCTTTTATTTCAGTGCAGTACTAAGAAATAGATGTATTTATTCCAGAGTTTGAAATTTGACTTGGAATTTAAGGAACTTTCCTTCCCCCCAAAAAAAAAAAAAATCCCACTAAACTACTTGGTCTTTGCTAAACAGCATTAAATTTTTAACTGCTTATACCATTGACAATAAAGTTAGCTAACATGAGTCACGTTTTTAATTGTCCCCAGGATTTCTGTGTGCCACTTCAAAATTTTATTAAAAATGTTTTTCCCAAAAGAAGCACCAAAGAGCTGACAATTTTAAGCCTCTGTATCACTGTGACAGCAAAATTGTGCAAGTTAAACTGGCAGAAAAAAACCAAGCAAACTGATGGTGAAATGCCTGCTTAAGTGATGCAAAATGCTCCCTTTTTTTCTGTACTTAAAGGTACAATATAAATTGAAGCTTTTTGTTAATGACTTACATGTAAAAAGCAATTTCACTGTCCAAAGTACTGTTTGAGCATTCATACTCTTTCAGCATTTCAGATTAAGCACAGTAAAGGCTTGTTAACCTCCCAAAATACTGGCTTGTACTGTACTATAAAAAATTTGCATAGAAACAAATCCTTGTTCTGTTTATGGCATTAAAAAATAATTCTCTATATTTGCATTAGGAAGTGTTAAAAAAAAATAGGTCTTCTGTGCCTCTTTAGCAACAGTTCAGATCTTTGACCTTATATAAAAAAGTTGTCTTCTGGTTATTTTTTTAATTTGGTTTTGGTTTTGTTCTTATTGTAAGTTTTGGTAAGAGACAAAGATTGAAATTATCAGCTGAATGGATATTCAGCCAGACTGGGTCATACTGAGATTCTGTCTTCTGTGTGAGAGAATGAGGCAATCATATTTAGTGAATTCATTGAATAAATATATATTCTTGATTTTTAACCTTGTTCACTAAGTGGGGATTCTAGAAAAATGTTATAAATACACTTGTATTCCAGTTCTCATAGTTTTATTCTCATTTTTAAGACTCTTACTGCAGTGTTCACTAACATTTTAAATTTACAGGGGACAAAAATAATCAACTAACAAAATTTGGGGTGATAAAGACCTAATTTTGACGTTTAATTCATAACACTTTAAACCAAGACTACAACACTTGTAACATTCCCGCTATTCAGAGTTCATGGATACCCATGGATACCCTTGTCTATCTAGGGTACATTTTCAATTGCATATATAAATCTAGGTTCACTTTCCTCTTGCAATAAATTGTGTTGAAAAGGTATTTTAAGTTTCACTTGATTCAGTTAGTTTGCAAAAACCTGATTTCTGCTCAGTTTCCTGTTGGTGATGTATGTCTGGACTGGTCATCTGGAGGATAACTTTTCATTTTGAGACATGGCCACCAACAGTGCAGTGATGGATACTGGCTTCTTGTAGCAGGGCTGAGGAATGGATTTGGAAATCTCCCCCTACTGTCAAATCCCTTCCTGCTTTCCCCCTCACCCCCTACCATGTAGTCAGATTTTACTTTAAAATCCATTTTGACAAATCACTCTGCTGGGAAGGATTCCAAGAAAGAAATACTTCACAGTTTCTTTAAAATCCCCTTTAAAATCTTGCTCTGTATTGCCCAAAGGAGGTGGGGAAAGCTTAATCTGTTTATCAGGAGGCATCTCCAAAATCCTCTGAGTTAATATGTGCAGAGCAGGATTGTCCTGAAGAGATAAATGTAATACCTGTAATTAGTTCTTGTTGTCTCTGCTATAACTTAGAGGTGTTTAAAAGGCTCACAGTGATCTTTTGTTTGAACTTCAAACACGAGTTTAGGAGTGACCAGAGGTGATACCCATATTCCCTTACTCCTGAGAAACCCTATCCCTGTGAGAAAGGCTTTTGCTTTAAAATTCTGTCCGAGTTTGGGGAAAAAAGTGTCTCGGAGAGTCATTATGCAGATAAACAAGGGATATGTAAACCAGGATGATGATGTTAATTAAAAACTATGTCAATCTCCGCTTTGTATGTCAGTATTTGTCAAACACACAAGGAATACTTTACTATACCCACTTACTCCCAGTTGTTTTGGCAATACAGGCTACAGGATTTCCTTTTGTTCCTTTTTTCCTCTCTAAAAACTGAATGAGATTCTTTTACTTCTGTGTTGTATTTGTGTTCAGGTTTTCATGTCAGAACCTTTTAACGGTGGTATTCACTGCTTCTTACTAAACATTTGGACTCAGGGATTTAAAAATCAAGAGATTCCATTTACCAGGTGAAAGATGCAGCATTTGGTAAAGTATTTTAAATTCAGATAGACAGATCCAAGCACTCAGGGTTGTAGTGGAAAAAAAAGTCTTGGGTCTTAATAAAAGGTTATTAAATGTTGTGGTTTGACTGCAGCAGCCTTGACAATTAGTGGACAGAATATTGTAAAATAAATGAAAAATCAATACCAACACCCCATCCCCCCAAAAAAAAACCCAAAACTCGAAGCCAAACCCAAACAACAAAGGAAAAAAAAAATCTCTACTGTTGCAAGGGTTTTTTTGATTCTGCATAGCATAGTTAAAAATTTACTGAAGAGCTCTTTCTGGTAAGGGATTTAAAAAAGGAAAAAATGCATATGATGTAAATGCTTTACTATAAGGTTTTTTTGAACTTATTTCCAGAGAAATGCAAGTTTTATTTAGACACAGTTTTATAACAATTTTAAGAAAAACACCAGAGATAAACTCAAAATACTTTAAATTGTGATCCTTGAAATAATATAAGGATACTATATGTTGTTTACATCAGTAAAGTACTAAATAAGTATAAAAATAAATAAGCACGTATAAAAATCTACCTCTGAAGCATATATATTTACCAAAATACAATAAAAATTAAATATACAAAAATAGCAGGTTATAACATTTGAAATATTCCTTAAACAGTCTGTGAAGGCCTGCTGGAGAAATGTTGAAAGACAACATTTATAAAGAACAACTGTACAAGCCAAGTATTTACAGGCACTGGGATGATGTCTGTCAGTGCTCAACTTGTGATCCTGTCTAATCTTGCAGTGCTAATTAGGGAAAAATTAGCACCTTATGGATAGAGATTCTTTTGAAGAGCAATTTGTTTTGCAGGAAGAATAAATGGATTATTTGGTGGTGCTTTTCCTTAAGAGTCCCAATTAAAATATTTCCCAAATGGTGAAGGATTGCTGTCTTTCATCATAGGTTACTTGGTATGGACTGTCTCACTTCATGTCTTACAGCCAGTGTAGACATACCAAAATCATATGCTAGGAACATAATAAATAATAATAACTGCCCCCAAATCTTGAGCATTTAGGGTTATTTAAAATTTATTATTTTTACAAGATTTTTTGTTATTCACTGTGTATAGTCCATAAGCTTTTCTTCCCACTCTGACTTGCCCAGTTATACCTGCCAGATCCGTAAAGAACTTGGTAAGTGGGAGGAAAGAAACTCATCCTGCTCATACAGGATCGAGTTACAAGCATTGTAACTTAGAGGAGGAAATACCTTCCACAGTGAATGTCTTTTGTAGAGTGAATTGATATGAGAGAGAACTTCCTTTGAATTATTGTAGCTTTGTTTCAGTCTTGAGTAGTTTTTTAACACAGTGTATATTTTCTTTCAGAAAACTGAGAAGTGGGAGAGTGAGAAATCTGAGGAAGATATGGAAGAGTATATCTGGGAAAATAGTCGCTCTCAGAAAAATGCCTTGGACACGCTGCTTCGAATAAAAGCCTCAGAGAATGTCAGTAATGTCTCTAAGGAAGAGCTGCTTGGATCTGAAGTGGTTAAGAATTACAGAAACTCTGTAATTGCACTTAAAAATGAAGGTGAAACAGAAAGTAACATGTCTCAGTATAAGGAATCCGTGAAAAAGCTGTTGAATATACAAGCATGAAAGCAGACTCTGCAGGTACACCTGATCATTATAGAAATATTAAGCTACTATTAATATTTCTTAGTGACATGGATATATAATTATTCAGAACCTTAACCAAAAGTGTGAAACTTGATGTTGATAATCACAGTAGTAATCAGTTTTCTCTTTACTGCTCATTTTTTTTTGTAAGCATAGTTGTCCTGTCCACGAATCTTGTTCTTTGAATAAAGTATGTTTGGATTCATATTGATAACTTGGACATTTTATTCTGTGTTTGCTTAGCATGGGAGATCCTGTTTCAGTCCTCTGCTTAATCACACTTTGATTTCTCACAGAACTTTTTAAGGCATATAACGTAGAGCAACAATGTCAAAACTTAAGCTCCCAGTTCCATTAATTAAAAGTCTGAAAGTTAAGAACTCTAAACTTTCTAAATGCTTTTCAAATGTCACTCAGATTTTGCTCTATCTTTACTCCCTCTCTGTAAAATAAAGATAATGTGTCTAAGTAGTTTTAACTTTTGGAGAGGTGTTGAAGCACATGGGAGAGTGTGAGGTACTCAGCTGTCACCATGAGGGCTAACAAATACCCTAAGGAAAAATACCTGTCTCTACAATGATGGAATAAAATGAGGTAGAAAATGGGATGGTGGTGGGAATGTGAACTAGCAGTTGTTGAGAAAATTCCAAAGCACATGGGAAAGAAGAATGATGAGAGTTGCTAAAAGTAAGAGCTGGTGAGTAGTGAGGTATGTAGCTAAATAGGAATGGACTCAGTCTTGGTGCCCTGAGGTCTGCTGAGTTCTCTCTTGAATCTACCCAGGCTTTTCAAGGGAAAAAAAAAGTGGTTTTAGCATCCAGCTTACTGGTATGCAGCACAGAGAGAGAAACTATATGGATGTTTAGCTTATACTGGGTAATTTATATTTGAAAGGCATTGATTTGAAACACTGGAATCACAGGCAACTTTTATTGCCTTCTCACAGCAAAAAAACAAAAGCAAAACAAAAATCCCCACATAAAAACAGCAGCTTTCAGGACATAAGTAACTTGCTTTTATTGTACCTTTCTGGCTTACTAAGATTTCAGCTTAGAAAGTCATTCTCTGGAAGGGGCAGAGGGAGTTAAGGATTCTGCATACCTATGAAAGAACCAAACATGTGGCCCTGCCAGCAGCTCTTGAGAGAGAACAGTGTAAGAATAAGGACATAGAAAAGTGAAGGGAATTGATTCCTGCAGTGTTCTCTGTGGCTTGACTCTCTCGCTGCTAGGATTTCTCACTGTCTGTTTTGTGTTTACATACAGCCACAGAGTGCATGTGTTCCCACTTCCAAAACACTGTCAGTTTTGGAAGGATTGTTTTGTCGGTTTGGAAGGTCAAGATTGTTTTCATACGGTAGGAGGCTGAGTTTAATGCAGCTTTTTACTTCCTATGAGAATTTGCCAGAGCTGTAGCTAAGACTGAAAATGCTTGTCCTGTAATCCCTATTTTGCACTTAGTTATTTAGTGGTCCTTCCTATTAGATTTGTATTAATGTGAAGCTTTAGCAGAAGCTTGATATGGGGGAAATTTCAGCTGTTACCAGGTTGTTCCTTTGTTCAGGGATAAGGAGGGCAATGTTTAAAATTCTCATTTGAAACAGTACATCTGTGTGATTCCAAATCTTTTTTGAACAGCCATGAAACCAAAATTACTGAGGCAGTAACTGCACTTTGACTCAGAGAGTGGTATGGGTGGTGCCTGGAGTTGTGCCTGGCTCTATTCCAAAGGCAGTTTTGTTCTAGTATGTACACAAGGGAAATTTGTTTCCTTAATTAGCTTTGTCAGTGCTTGCAGAAGGACTGGCATATGAGCAAGTGTATGTAGCAATTTCTGTTTTGCATGTCTTGTACAAGATTGTCAAGAGTAATGCCCTTAAGTGTTTTAAAAAACCTCATAAGCTTGATTGTCTCCATAAAGTTGTCCTTTACTGCTCAGGACATATGAGCACCTGATAAAATCCTCTCTGCAGCAGAGGACAACTCAGTTTTCCTTTGCTCTTTGTAGACTTTGAATGGACCTAAGTAGAACTTTGGAAGTCATAGTTAAAATAACAATTTGATGTTACTAATTCTGCTATCTGGTAGAAAGAAGAGCAAGGGAAACTGATTTTTTATTTGGTTGTATCACAGCTAATTCATGGAAAACTTAAAATTCACAGGCTCCTACAGCTCTGTCTGAAGAGTTCAAGCCTCCCTTATGTACATTCTCTAAATGTTTCAATACAGGCAGGATAAAAGGTGATTGTCTCCTGAGCACCAGGAACAGCCAAATGTCTCTGCTAACAACAGATGATGCCTACGGGCCAAGAACAATGTTGGGAATAATTCATTGTGTTCCCTAACCACATCCAACAGTTCCCATCAGAAGCTGAATGTCAAGGATACTCGTTTTCCAGTAGTATCTGGCTATAGAACACCTTGCCAGCTGGCCTTGGAAATCTGCAACCTTGGTTTTCAATGGTACTTCCTCTCCTTGCTAAGAAACCTGTCAGGAAAACTAGAAACCTTTATAATCCTGTAAGTGCCCAGTCAAGCTTCTAGAATCAAAGGCAATATAAAATTCAGACTAACACTTGTGATTTTTACTGATGGTTTATATGTTACAGTACAGCCCGTGTAATGCACTGGACTGGATCAAAGGCAGCCTGGATGCTATTTTGAGCTCTTTCTCATCTTGGAAGTTTCTCTCTGGTTTTGTCCTTCTCCCTCTGAGCTGTTTGTGTTTGAAGGTAACAGCATTGCTCTGTAATTAATGCAGAATACCTGGAGCACTGGGATCTTAACTCCAGTGGGAGTCTCAGTGATGTATAATGTAGCACATGTTTTAGGAAGTAAATGACACATCTCTATTTTCCCGCTGAAATTTAAAACCTGTGAAGAGTTAGAGATTAACAGACTTCCAGGTTAAAACACCTCTACAGGACAATAATAAATCCATCCTTAGCAATGGTCACTTACTAACATATCATGTACATTATAATACAAATTAATGACGAAGGTGTGCATCCCTCTGCACATACCTGTGTGAATGGAATACTAGTAATGCTTAGTTTCACTGGTGCTCTTGAGGAGACTAATCTTTCTTTTACCTCCCATATAAACATTCCAAAGAGTGGACACTTTTACCCTGTTTTCAGGCATAGCATTGCTAAGTAAAGGATAAAGGGACGGTTGCCTAAAAAGGGATTTGCTGTCTGGACAAACCATCTTCTTGCTTTCCCTCATACCTAAGATGTATGTATTTATTTTCTTGTGACTCCCTTAGTCTGTAATAAAAGAGTTCTGCTATTGTGCTTCATATAACCCTTTTCCTGCCTATTTTCTTCCCTATACAACAACGAACCAAGAAGGTTCTCCAGAACATGATCTTACTTCAGTCATTCCATCCTGGCCCAAAAGCATTTGCGCATAAATTTTCACTTTGCCTCATTTTCTTTTTCTGGTGAGTTCTGAAGTCCTAGTTACATTATATGACTCTACAGAAGACTATATTGAGGGGTAAGCATTAAAGGAGCATCAAGGTGCTGTTAAATGCACTATACAGTCACTAATCTGGAGATGAAAAAACCATAGAATGACTGTGACTTGATGCAGTCAGCACAGCTCATCAATTATCAGATAAAAGGCACTTTTCTAAGAGTAAAGGGAGGTGAAAAACCACCTTTTTGAAAGAAGATACTATACTACCTCTGACTTATTTCTGTCAAAACTAATGCCTCCTTGCAGAGGTTTGTGTTTCTGGCATGTTAGTGTGTCCTGTCTAGGGAAAAGATATATGTGCTAGTCTTTGCATTTGTAGGAATGTGTAAGAATAGCAGGTTTTCTCTTTTTTTCAGGAGTTGATTTCCTTTTCTTTTTTAAATTTAACAGTAGTGTCCATCCCTTAGGACTAGCTTTTCTTCTTTTTTTTTTTCTTGAATCAAGCTGCTATGGAGGGTCATTCATAGGATGGAGGAGTTAGACAAGCTGGCAGAGGCCAAGCACCATTGAGTTTGCAGTCTGCAGGCTGTCAGCAGGTGCTCAGGTAGCTTACAGTTTAGATGTAAGTTGGTTTTAAAGTGTGTTTTCCTTGGTTACATGATTTTAAAAATTATGAGGAGAAAAATAATTTAAAAAGCACTTTCATTGCAAATTGGTGTGACAGTGCTGGCTGAAGTGTGTTGGGGGAGAACTGTATGACAAAACACGCTTGTCATCAGTACTGAGTGAGATGAGAACTACCACAACTTGACATGGAGCTCGTGATTAATCAGTTTATTTAATGTATTTGATCAGATTTGTGATCTGTGAATGTGGTAGAGGTCAAAACATGAACTTTGCAAAGCTCTAATTTCTTGGTGAAGACTTTATAAATGGAGTTAAGCCTGCTTATGTCATTAACAGAAGGGTGGTTTGCTGAGCCACGACCTTTTCCTTCAGAATTTGAGAGGGAATTTGAAGTAGAGCACTGTACAAAGAAAATCCTGAGTCACACAGTCTGCAGCTCCTGGTCTAAAAAGGAGCATATTGATGATCTCAGTGTAAGATGTGGATAAAGGACACAAAGCACATCCCAGGCATCTACAGCTGGAGGAACCGAGTTCCTCCTCTGATGCACCTGTGCCTTTGTTTCCTAATGAAAGGAGTCACCCCTGAGACTTTTACATTTTGGGGTCAGGTCCATGAAGATTACCCTAAGATGATAATAAACATTCTTTATTTACAATATCACCACATTCATCCTTTGATAAAATATAGAGTATTTTGGTTGCTTCCTCCTAGCTCCTTTCCTTTTGGTGTCAAAAAACTAGAAAAGAATACTTGTCAACTGTAACTCAGAAGAGCCCTTGGGGTCTCATCATTCTTAGCTGAAATTTTTTGATATTTAGACTAGATTCAGCCGCATTATGAATTAGGAAAGTACAATTTGATGATAAAAGGCTGTTCAAATTTAAAGTACATCATGAAGTGGTCACACCTATGGAGTTTTTATCACTTCATACATAAGCGTAGGACTGCTCTTAAAAACAAATCATACCTAATTCTAAGTTTTCTAGCTGAAATAGAAGAATTTTCTTTTGTGTTATTTCAACTGATTAAATAACACTACCCTTCTAAAATGGTCTTATCCTGTGTCAGTCTCTCTTCTATTACATACAAATTAGCATATTATGTCAATAAAATACTATAAAAAGGGGGTTTTTTAAACTCCAGTTTTCTAAGTTCCAGTGCTGATCAATGTGGACTAAAATATAATTTTAGAGAGGTCTTTTCTTCTGAAATCTGCTCAGGTGTAACTAGGTATTCACATGGCCTTACAACCTCATCAGTTTAGTCTTTGAACACTGCATTAATCTTACTAATTAAATAATATTCTGACACATAGATGTGCTAATAGGTACAGCTGCAGTGAACCTGCTCTCTTAAATTAGGGAAAGTGTTACACTGTTTGTTAGACATCACTTGGCATCAGATTATGAACCAAAACATGCTTGAACACCTCTGAGCACACAGTGGGAGCTATGAGTGTGTACTTCTTAGCTAAAGAGGCAGGGGAATTGTGTTTCATCTGACAAGAATTAAATTATAACTGAAATATTATGAAAAAAATATCATTGCTTCTGTAAAAGAAATAAAGTGGTATATAGGATGCATTTTTAAAAGCCTATTTGTTCCATAGAAAGGATGCTGACAAGTGTTTTACAAATTACTTTTGACAGTAGTATATTTTATGAATTGTCTTGACATTTTTGTTCTTCTCCTTATGGGCTTATACTGACCTCTCCTGCTGCTGCAGCGCCCTGTCGTGAGAGCAACAGTGCAACAGCAAAGGCAGAGGAGAGAAGAGCAAAGAACAACAGGAATCAACCAGACTCCCAGAGCTGACACTTCCCAAGCAGGTGCCTCATTTTCCGAAGTAGAATTCCTACCACTGTAGCCTTTGGTTTCATTCAAGTGTTGCTTGCTGCTGTTCAGACGAGGAGGAGTGGGCATGTGGGATACTCCACTGGCAGACCTGGATGTCAAAGTTGAGCGCTCGGTCTTCTCGTCTGAGCTGGTGGCTTGCCTGGTGCTTACTGAAGTTGTGCTTGTCCTCTTAGCAAATTGGTCATCTGTTGGAAAAGTTTCTGCCCTGGAATAAGTAGTAACTTCGCTTTTTTGGACCATGAGGCTTGTGCTGGAGGTGTAAGTGTTTAATGTTAAGCCATGGCTCATGGTAGAGGCTGGAGCTTGGAGCAGAGGAGAACTTGATGTGGCATTGT
This sequence comes from Lepidothrix coronata, assembly GCF_001604755.1. Taxonomy (NCBI): domain Eukaryota; kingdom Metazoa; phylum Chordata; class Aves; order Passeriformes; family Pipridae; genus Lepidothrix; species Lepidothrix coronata. The sequence goes on from NW_016690388.1 coordinate 1,068,977, forward strand.
GGTGTTGGCATCTTTCCCCCTTGGTAGTCTTTGTGCTATTCTGCCTTTCGTATTCACTCAGTGAGGAGTGAATATTTGGCTCTTTGGATGTCAGTTTTTCAAAAATAAGAAGATCTGGATCAATCCCTACGAAATCATAGCAATGTTAGTTTTGTGTGATAAGAGCTTGTCTGTACACCCACAAAAGGACTACACGGAGACAGCGGCAGGTCAGGGAGCCCAAATAATACCCATCAGCACCTTTTGGACTGGAGGTTGTGGGAGACCTCAAGGGATGCGAGGGAAGTGCATTTTAGGATTGCACAAGACTTATTATGGGATGCTTGGGGAAGGAACCAAAGGTGAGGAAAGGGTGGGATCTAGGTTACTGGGGGTAGGGAAATCCCAGAAAGCTCTGTGTGCGATAGTCTGCACCAGCAGCTGGAGGGAAGCTGCACCCCTGGGGCTCAAACATCAGGTGACAGCAACTGGGGAGACTGGGGTCCAGACTGGGCAGACTGAGCATCTCAGCCCAGCTGCTGGGTAGGTTTGCATTTTATATATGTGTATATATATATTTTCACTAACAGATCTCCATCCTGTGAGCTAGAAAAAGCAGGATGAGGCTTTTGGTGCTACCTGTGGTTGTGTGCCTGCTTCATGTGTTTGGCTGTGTAACCCGTGTGCTCTTTGTGCATATGCCTAATGAGAATAAATTTTCAGCCTTGCTACTGCTTGGATCTGGGGACATGGAGCAGTGGCAATCTCCACACTCAGTCTCTCAGACCTGGTAGGTATTTGCCCAAATATTGGGCAAACAGTATTGATAAGTTACTCAGAGCATGAATCTCGAGAGCAGGCTTTATCTTTAAGGTTTTTTCTCACTGAGTGGAGAAAGGGGGGAAGTATTTTCAGCTGGAGGTACATAGTAAAGAAGGGAAAAAGTCTTAAGCATTTTTACTTCAGAAGCATGTTACTTCAGAACATCTTCTAGCACAGCAGCTGACTTGGTATAATTTTAACATTTTCTCTAGTTGCTGTGTTTTCAGCCTTTATAAATGAGGTGCCTAATTACCTGTTGTGATGTTGTACAAAATGACATTGATTCCAGCCTTCAGGATGCAGCTTTCCAATGCTGGGCAAGACATGTGCAGGCAATTCCTATTCTCGTGGATGGCTCCATGGTAGAACACTGCTAGATTGCAGGAAACTACAATCCGTAAAGAATAAAACTGAGCTTCTCAGAAGAATGACCATTGCATTTTGCACATTATTATGTTATTTAACATCAGAAGATCATTAATACTGGGCAGCTCTGGCCAGATCCTATGGGAAGAGAGAACCAAATACTGTGGGTCTCTCATTATCATGCAAACTAATTGAGCATACAGTCAAAAAAGTAGAACTACTTATGATTATATTCTTTTTTTACATCTGGACCAGAATAGCCACCTGTGTTCTAAATCTGTCTCTGATTAAATAATAACTGATTTAAAGTGTATCGTTGAAATGCCCTCTACTGTCTCTATTTTAGTTAAGATTGTAACAAATTTTTGTTTGACTATGTCAGAATATAAAAAGGAGATTCCAAGTTACCATTAATTATCTCTGTAAGGTATCCAGTACCTTGTTCTATGAGAAAAAGCTTGTTGTCCAAATAGGAAGAACATTGCTGAAATGTATTAAATTTTTATTTCCTCACATTATTTAAGACAGAATTTGATTGTTCCCAGGAATGCTGATGGCAGTTATGTCACTGTCAGATTGTCAAGGTCGTATTTTTGCTCATAATTCAAAATTTCATCAAAATTTATATTGACTTTTTTAGTAACTGGTTCCTTGCTTTCATCCTCCATATCCAAAACCCTCTTCAAGTCTTGTGAGTTTTGAAAATTTAGGCACTACAGACATGCACTTCATGTATTCTCCTAAAATATACTCCTATAGCATACCAGTGCAGTGTGATACAAAGTACAGTATTGGGCTTAAAATAAACAATGATTTTTCTTATTTTTATTCTGAGTTTACAAGGCTAGGGAAAAGGGGTTGCCAGCTCAATAACTGCTATCATTTATTGCTATAACTTTATTGTTCATATTAATGTTATACTTGGTTTGCACCACAAACATGGTGCGAACACAGAATAAGAGAGTGCTTTCTCCAAGGAAATTAATATTCTTGTATTTCAGAGGAAAATTGTGCATTCCCTCCTCTTTCTGATGCCATACTCCATGAAAAAAAGTGGTGTTGGAATCACTGTCACTGGTTGTTCTCTACAGGAGTAGATGGTGATGAATACTGAAGAGTCATTCTTTTAATGTTGGCATTGTCTATAAGCTTTGTAACACAGACCTAAAATTTCAGAGCAGACCCTAAGATTTTCACATGTTTCTACTGTAGTCTTCCAGAAAACTCAGATTTTCAATTTCCTTTCTATGGGACTGAAAATGGGAGAACAGTTAAAAGGTGTCTCTGCTTTCCTGCCTCAAAAAAATGCATAGATCCTCTCCCCCATTTCTTCTTCAAATAAAGGAATGTTTATATAAACATTACCCAAAATGTGTTTCTTGTATGCCGTGATGTAAATTTTAACGTGTGCCACAATCTTGACAATAAACACTCACCATTCTTCAGAAGGCAGCAGGTTCTGCTGCACTGTTGGGGTGAGACTTCTGCATAAACCTTCAGCATCCGGGCTCCCCTCCTCTGTGATTCCTGCAGGTCAATCCGGAGGCCTGGGAAGCGTCGGATCCAGCAGTTCTTGTAGAAGGCGGTGGGTGAGCAGAGTGAGTGGGACTCCACAGCCAAACCCAGCACCAACAGCACTTCTGCTACTGCCACCAGCAGAACCATTGCCTTGGGGTGATGGGCTCAGTCACTGTGCACTGTGCTCCATGGATGCACTGAAGGCTGAACCAGCACTGGAAGAGACAATCCCTGGAGTGGTGAGGATGCTGTCAATTCTGCCAGGGACGTGAGCCAGGCGATGTTTTTTTGCCAAACAATTCCCATAGTGCTGTTTGGACAGCTGCTGGAAGAAAGCAACCATTTTATGAGCTACATAGGATTATAATAGTTACTATTGTTGTCCTCTAACTTAATTATTTGGAGACAGTTTTTGAGAGACAAAAGGCACAGACTGTTTTTTGTCATTCAGAAAACTTGTTTCTTTGGACAAGAGTGTGTGTGTCTTGTCCTTCTGAGACCAAACCAGCCTTAACATTTGGTGAAAAATGGTGAACAGCATATTGTTTCACCTCACTTTGTTCAGACACACTATTACACTCAACACAGGAGAAACAGCTCAGTTTAGTTTCTGAACACTTTTTGAATTACCTGGTGGCTGCAAATATACTTTCCTTCTTTATTAACAAACTGAACTGTCTCATTCTGTCTGCCAGCCATAGGTAGAAATTTGTTCCCTTTCCCTACTCTGTTTTGATGGCAAGCACAACACAATTTTATTTACAAAGATCTCAGACTAGATGAATATGACTGGAGAAGGTTGTAACCTACATTCAAGTTATTAGAGAGCATCCAGAGGAGGGTTATGAAGATGGTGAAGGGCCTTGAGGGGAAGCAGCTGAGGACACTTGGTTTGTTCAGCCTGGAGGAGACTGAGGGGAGACTTACGGCCACCTGCAGTTTCCTCACGAGGGACAGTGGAGGGGCAGGCACTGACCTCTGCTCTCTGGTGACCAGCGACAGGACTCCAGGGAACAGCTGGAGCTGCGAGGAGGCTTAGGTTGGATTTTGGGAAAAGCTTCTTCCCCCAGAGGGTAGTTGGGCACTGAACAATCTCCCAGGGCAGTAGGCACAGCTCCAAGCCTGATAAAACTCAAGAAGTGTTTGGACAACGCTCTCAGGTCCACCGTGGGATTGCTGGGATTCCTGTGCAGGGCCAAGAGCTGGATTTCAATGAACCTTGTGCGTCCCTTCCAGCTCAGGATATTCTATGATTCTGTGATCTCCAGACCCAACAGGTAATCAAAGTTCTGCCCCTAATAAGTTTCAGAATATTCAGCAGTCTATATGGGGTTTTCTGCTTATGTTTAAGCTTGGAAAAGGCCTGCCAGAAAGAAAACATCGTTGACATAGAGGGAGGCGATTTTTCAAGCACCTGGTCTGAAACCTGAAACTCCCACATGTTTTGTTTCTTAATAGGACCAAGTCTGACCCCTGATTCCAACGTCTGCATGCCTTTCACACAGAAAGGCCTTAAATTATTACAATACATGAATTGATTTAAACTCACTGGACTGTATAGTGAGGTTGAGAAAATTAGGTAGAAATACAGTTGTCTGCAATAAAAACTGTGCGTTGAATATATAAAATAGTTTACACTGCCTTTTTATCCTTCAAGATTAGAATCAAGGAATTTCCTTAGTTCTACATAAAGTATAGATTAGTTACATGGAGTGGGGGAAACCTCAAATTCATTTTAATTTTTTAGTCATTATAGCTGATGTTTTGCAAAACAAGGCCCCGAGTTTGGAAATGAACCGACACGTAAACAATTGTGTTCCTTTCAGAGCTCCTTGGAAGGTAATAAAGCCCAGAGCAGGATTACTCCTGTTGATCCAATAGCAAGGCCAAGGCATTATTTTATTCATTGGAATTATAATTAGGAGGATTCCAAATAAATGTCTGTTGTGGGGAATACAAGAATTAAATTATAAGAAAGGGGGTAAGTGGGTAATCCTTTTTAGCCTCTGTCCTGAAAACCAGCTCTTGGTACTTGTGTTGTTTTATTTAGTTCTGGTAGTTTGATGTGCTTTGTTTTCATTTTCATCTCTGTGAAAATCACAAATTAAAACCTTAAATGCATTTTAATAGACCTGTTAGCTTGCATTCAGTGGACTGCACAGGGAAATTTTTAGACATTTCTCTACAATTGCTACAAGCACTATTGACAATGTATTTTTCTAAAAGGTTTGTTCCTACTTTCCTAGTAATCCAAAGCATCACTTGATATGGGACTAACTCAGAATTTTGAAAGATATGCCTGTATTTTGGCAGTACATTTAGAAGGAATTTCAGATCTATTTTCTTCTATAAGACTCACATGCAAAATTCCTCATTGCTTTCCTCGCTCCTACACTTCCCATGTCTGCAAGAACAGAAATCCAGGAGACTCCACAAAACTTGGGGAAGCATTTAACAAGGAGATTAAACTGATACAGAGTAAGTATTTATATTGGACAAAGCTGAATATGCCTTTAGTCCATTTAAATAAATATATTTACTTGCACGAGCAAAACATTAGATGTAATAGGTAGCTTTAAAGGTGTATGTTTTTATGTATATGTATTCTTACTTAAAAGATTATGCTGTCTCAGTTCCTTTGGGTTTCTATGTTTGATGTCTTGCAAAGTGTATGTGTAGATGACAAGCATGTTTACATCTTCCTTTTCAGGAGAAGAAATTTAAAACTTAAGGACTAGTGCAGTGACCTACTTCAGTTGCTGGACCTGCAATACCACACCAGTTCTGTGATTTTAGTGGCGCTTTGTCCAGACATCAAGATAAAGTGCACGACTGGATGTGAACATGCCTGAGCACATAAGCATCTGCCAGACCATCCGGTAAGTCTTCCTCCGGCATCATGTTTTGTATAAAGTAAAAAAATCCACAACTACCTGTTACTTCCATTGAGGCAGCCACCAAACACAGTAAGGGATCGTATTCACTGTGCATAATATTTAATTATGTATTTGCAAAAGTAAGCCTGGGTAACCAATCCTATTGTGTACAGATCTATGTGTTTTCAATGTATATTTAAAAATCTCTCTCTTTTTTTTTGTTTTCACAGTTTGCCAGTAGACACATTGCTGCTCTTAATGCCTTCATATGTTCTGCTCTGTACTTGAACTAAGCAGCTTTTTTTCCCTTCCATTACTTGTTATTCTCTTTTCTTTCTCTGTTTCTGAACAAATTTTAAGAGCGAGAGTAACTGCAGGGAAACTTTCTATTTAATGAAATATAAAGAGATTGAAACAAATAAGTAAACATATGGCTGCTTTAGGCAATTTCCTTTAAAAACTGAAAAGTTCTGTCTATTAAATTTTAGAATCTTCTGCCTTGCTTCCCCATAATTTTACTTTGACTTTTCTATGAAAAATGCATATATATATATATAAATTAATGCTGAAATTTTAATTCACAAACATTTTGCAAGAAGGAAATATCTGAGTCTTACCTGCAAACCAGTGACTGACTGTTCCATGTGCTCTGCAAAGAGGGATCAAGGGACTTTTGCTTAGTAAGGAGTCTCCGGCCAGTTTCAGACCAGGACTTTGTGTTATTTAGTAATTCTTTTCATCCATCTGCTCAAATTTCTTCCTGGAAAACAAAAAGGCAGGTGCCTGTTTTCTGTGAGAACATGGATGTTTTTGCAGACCTTTCAGTAAAAGAGATATAGATAAACCTGCCACACAGGAAAAAAAATATCTTTTTAATGATTCCTCTTAGAGACAGCACCTGAAATTTCCCACCTGGGCTGGCAGTGAGAATGGCACAATCCGAGAGCTACCAAGCACAAAGGATTCATCATCAGGCATTAACTCTTTTTTTGCCAAATATAAACAAAATCAGACACTTTTTCCATATAAAGTAACAGATATATTTTGACATTGGGAACTATATTTGGTTTCTATGGAATACATGGTTCTATTACTCAGAATATATGAAGACCAGAAAGGATCTATATAATCATAGAATCATGGAATGGTCTGGGTTGGAAGGGACCTTAATGACCATCTTGTTCCAACCCCCTGCCATGGGCAGGGACACCGTCCACCAGACCAGGTTGCTCAGAGTCCCATCCAACCTGGCCTTGAACACTTCCAGGGATGAGGCAGCCACAGCTTCTCTGGGCAACCTGTGCCAGTGCATCACCACCCTCACAGGAAAGAATTTTTTCCTAATATCCAATCTAAACCTGCTCTCTGTCAGTTTGAAGTCATTCCCCCTTTTCCTGTCACTCCAGGCATTTGTAAATAGTCTCTCTCCATCCTCCTCATAGGCTCCCTGTAGGCATTGGAGGTCACAATTAAGTAACCCTGAAGCCTTCTCTTCTCCAGGCTGAACAATCCCAATTCTCTCAGCCTTAATACAGGAAAGCACTCCTGAAAAAGACTGAAAAGGCCAAAGCTTTGATCCTGTAGTCAGATCAGTGCATCAGTGCGTTGGCTTTTGTTTGTGGGTCATCTGCTGCCTGTGCTGTGTCTGTCCTGTGCTTCTCTGCCACCTGTTGTGAAGTCCCTCTCAGCCCTAATGTGGGGAGGACAGCCCATGGCCTGGGTCAAGCTGGAGCTTAGGCACTGATGCTCTTTGAACAGCTGTGGGAGGCAGTGGTGGTGGTTGCTCTGTCCCAGTGGTGGCTGTCTTTGATAGCTCCTCCTTCCACCTGCAGTGGTTAAGTTGGTGTGATTAGAGAGGGACACATCCCTCATGGAACTGCAGACTAGATGAGAGAGGACAGCTGGGCCTCCTGTCTGTGTCTTCCCTTTTCCAGGCAGATATCAGGAGAGAAGTGAGAGATATCCCCTGAGGCCCAGGGGCAGCAGCACAGCACTCCTTGATGCTGCCATGACATCGCAGAAGTATTCAGGGAATGATTGCTCCCAGCACAGACCCAGCCTGTCCCAGGTGTGGGAAGAGACTGGACCTACCTGTGCAAAGCACTTCTCTGCTACAGCTACAGGCAAACATGTTGGCTTGAAGTGAGACTGAAGCCTGCAGTTCCCCAGGCTGAGGTAAGAACCTGCGAAAGTCCTCCTTTGAACATCAGTAAGCAAATTTAATCAAATGTGCAGCACAATTCCATGGGACATCAGCATGAAGTCAGTGAAGTTCTCTGCCTGCGTTGTGCTCCACGTAAATAAATTGAACTGCAGGCCAGTGTTGAAATCATCTTTATCTCATTTTTCTGAGATATGTACATGTGCTTTCCCTTTATTACAGCAATTGTAAGGTCAAAATTTTACGTAAGCTAAATATTTTGATAATGCCAGAATATGTCACTGTAATTCTATTACGGTATAAAAGTTACAAAATACTAATGTAAGGGATCATAAAATAATGAAACATAAATACTTTGAAAAAAAAAATCCAAGCAAATCTTTTTGACATTATTCAAATAATGTGCTTGCTTGCCTTCTCCTTTAAAATTTTCCTTGAAATCAAAATATTCTTGCAAAATGTCAAAAGTCCAACAAAACAGCATTTTTTAAGAGAACTGTTTTGTCAAAAACAGCTATTAGTGGTCAGGTTTTGGTTTGGAGCAATATATCACATTTTTAATGAATCTGACCTTCTCCAAGGTTTGGGACAGTTGGCTCCAAGATTCTGGTTTCAGTCCCGTCCCAGCAACATGGTAAATAGAGGTAAAATATTACAGTTTCTGTTCCTGGGACTTTGTGCAAACTATTTTTTAAACCCTTGTTTCCAAGGGGCTGCCAGGCCCTGAGATTGTCTTGGAGCTTGTCTTCAGACTAATTCTGGTAAAACCTCTGTACGAAGGCTGGAATCTGTGTGTTCAAACAAAGAGCAACAGAAGTCTTAGCCAGATCAGATTTATACAAATATAAATCTACTGGCATACATACAAGCTTGAGCCAAGGTTTATGACAAAAGGCACAACGTTTAGCAAACACTAATGAACGAATGCTGATTTATGGCAGAACGTGAAACTAGGCAAAGGGGATGGAGTTTCAATATTGTGATGCATTTTATACAGCTGGATACTTAGTGAAAGTCTTCCATGTGGACTACCATTCATCTTACCTAGTTATTACGTACTAAAACTCAGCTCTGCCTGTCTGCACCAGGATTAAAGAATATGTGCTGTTTTAAAAGCACCCAGTTTAGTCTCCTCTAGCTACACAAGAAATTCCTGGCTGTGGATGCACAATGCATTTGTGCAGAGCAAACATCCCTGACAGGGGTAGAGCAGCAGGCAGAGCACTCCAGCAGCCTGACCCCCGTTCAGTTTTTGTCAGGGAACATTTATTTCACCGGAGGGAGTTTCAAGGAAATTCCTTACTGGGTCTTAGGAATAAAAAATGGAACAGATTGAAGGCCCTTGTAACAGTTTACACACTTACACCTCCTTTCTGCTGTCTGGTGCCTGAACCTCTTCATGATCCTCACAGAATGCCCACGAGCACACAGATTATTGGAACAGCCTTTCTGCTGCCCAGAGAGAGCTCAGCAGCACACACTTTAGCATTAATACTAATCACTCAGATTTCACTAAAGCAGGGATAAGTACTTGATAGTAAATAATCTGTATTCAAAAAAGAATAACACTCCAAGTATTTTTGCCGTAGTGTTGCAGCATACCTTTGTTGCAAGGAACAAGTTAAATAGTAAATTAAAAGCAGAAAAAAATTAAACAGAAAATATTAGGAAATAAAGCATTATTAGAAATAGGAGTGCCTTTTTTCTTTTTTTTTTTTTTGAGTAGCATTGCTAATGGCATTGGGTAAGAAGTGCTTTGTTTGGCCGCGAATCTGAAAAAAGAAATTACCTTTATTTAGCAAGTCATCCTTCACAAATGATAGAAATTTCAGTTGAAGTAAAATTATGCTCCAGTCAGTTCCTCTCAGAAATGCCAAGATCCTTTCGAACACTGGTATTTTTTAATGCTGAAATACTGCAGGATATTTCCTGTGTTCCATAGATGCTTACTTTGTATCCCATGACAAGGAAAATACTAAACAATGGCAGCAGTGGCAAATCTTTTCCAAAAGAATAATTCCTCTCTTGAGTAATTCCACTATTACTCAATTCAGAGTTCCCTGGCAGTGCAATACAATTCCCTGGCGTCTCAGAGGGAAGAATGGGGCACTTTATAATTTATATTAGATAGCATGTATATTTTAAATAACCCCTGATTCTGTTCCATTTCACACTTTAGACTAACAAGGCTGAAAGGAATTCAATTTTCTCACTGGTTTTTTCACTCTATGTGGTTCTATCCTTAGAGCATTTAGGTTGGTGTTACTCTCAAGTGTTATCCAGTGTATCTGCATTAAATCAAGAGGTTTGCCTAAAACAAGCACAAAACCACTTCCCTTAGGCACTGTACTGATGCTTAAGGGTTTGGTTCTCTTCTGCTGCACATTTTTTGTGTGATCTTGGGTTAAACCCCCAGAGAAATTCAGGATATGTTTCATGTATATGTAAACCAGGTTTCCTGACAAGAAAAGCATTTGTCATTCTGACTCCCTATCACTGGTACTTTGATTATCCCTCCACCCTCCCTTTGCTGTGTCTTCTGACCTTGCCAGTCTGGAGACCCAGCTTATTACACAAAGTCATTGAGTGTCACAGAGGAAAAACAAGTGGCCATGGTTTTCTAAGTAAATCTAAGCACTGTAAGATACTTGAAGTGAATCCAAAGTGTAAGCAGGCTTCAGTCCTAGCACACAGAGCAGGCTCACACCAGCCCCATAGGCATTCCTTGCCAGTCTCAGAGGAAGTATGAGCTACATTCAGGAAGTATGAGCTGAGTTCCACACAAAACAGAATTAGTGCCACTTCTGTCTACTTATCTCTGGCTTTACTGTTCCTGCCTCTGAAGCCGTAGCTCCTCCTGGCTCTCTGTGTTCCCTTTCTTTTGCTATGTCGGAAAAGTCAGAGTGCTACAGAAAGGTATGCCCAGGGAGAGAAAGGCTTAGATTTTCTGTATCAGGGTTGAATGGTCTAATACAATGTAGCTGCTGTATAAAAGAGCTTCTTCCATTTCCAAGTCTTTCTAAAAGAAAAGAGTGATCTCTTTTCAGCCTTGGAAACAATTTGGCATTAATTACAGGAAAATAGTTCAGACACCAGGCACAGGAAAAAAACTGTCCATACTGTGAATCCCAAGCAGAATTAGCCATCTCAACTCTAGAGCAAGAGAGCCCTGACGGAGACTCTCTGGTGTCTTCCTGGTCTGTTTGTTGGCATTTAAGAACCCTTTTCCTTGAGATAAATTTTTCTCTCAGGTACTGTAAAGAAACCGGAACTACCTAAAACAGCTTGAAGATTTTCCCCCAGGAGCTTTGGCTCTAAAAGATAGGTATTGAAAAGCTGAGCAAAGTTACTCTTGTCTTCCTCTCTGTGTAAATATTTGTCTTTCATATTTGTTTCAAAAATCATTCAAATCTTTTATGGCTCTGAACCATAGATTTTGATTTTGTAGCTCTAGCACTAGAGTTCCAATTCTGAAAAATACACTTCTTACTCACTTAAGATCAACCAAGACGACTGCTGGTGAAACAACAAGACCTGTTCTTTGATTCCAGTATAATAGCATGTATTATTGATCTTAGCATAAACCATAGCAGTGGACTGGAAGACAAATGAAATTATCTCTACAAAAGTGGAACAAAAGAGTAGTCCTTGCCCTGGTGCATTTGAAGTGTAAGTATCCTATAAGCACACCATACAGACTGACTGATTAGTGTAGTGAAAAACAAGGGAACTGCCCTGTCAGCACGCTCTGCCTTAACACAATTGCCCTGCCCTAAGCTTGGATAAAGCATAGATAGCTCTCAATAAGCCCAGTAAAAACAACTGAATAAGGAAACACATGTAGGTTTTTTCAAAAGTGGCCATTCAACAGAGAGCACTGCTGACCCCTTGGGCAAGTGAGAGCTCCTGGTGAAAGCTGTAGGAGTCTGTGCCCTCAAAAGTTTGCTGGCAGGAAGAAAATACCTCTTAGTACATGACAGAAGTGATCCGGTCTATTAACAAATCTCATGGACTGTGAGGAAGGACTCAAAACTCAGGCAGAGTGGCAGGTGCAGGCACACAGGCAACAGAAAGACACACAAGGCAACAGAAAAAATATTCCATCTACCCAGGCTGCAGTGTCAACACTTTCAGGTCAAACTTACCATAACTGACTACATGGAAAAAACCACTCACCAATTAGGAGCTAACATGAATACATGAAACATAAGAGACTCCAAAACAGATGTCTAAAGATGGCAATCATACCACTGTGTTGGCAATCATACTGTATTCCAACAGGGGAGCTTACTGTCCATGCCAAGCATGAGAACTCTGTTTACCTCTGCAGTATGAATGATTACAATTGCTTTAAATGTCTGCCTATGGGAATTAAAGTACAAGAAGGAATTATGGGTTGGACTGCTACAGAAGTGGTGAGACTCTTGTGTGTGATGATCTTTTCTGATGATGTGAACCTGAAGCAGAGAAAAAACAGTCCAGTGATCATAACTGAGCTTCAGGTAGGTCTAAGAAACTCTGAAAGCAAAACAATGCAGTGCTTCATCAAGGACAGAAGACAGGAAAGTGGAATTTGAAAATTAACTAAATATTGAGGGACAATGAAAGAGGAACACAAACTAAGCAAAGAGTGAAACTCATTAGTAGGAAAGAGAAAGTGAGAGGTGATAGTGACCTAACGAGGGACTGTGGCTGCTAAAGAGAGCTCTTTGGGACTGGCTGATATCCTACAGGAAAGGATGTCAGAACATGAAATGGGCCCTTCAAAAGCAAGATGATGAAAATGATTTGAAGTGGAAAACAAAAACACACAGAAATCTGCCTCACCTCAAAAAATGCTTGTATAAAAGTCATCAGGAAAGAACACCTGTAACTCTGAGATTGACATTCATGTCATTTGTATGAGCTAGAGTGAAGAAGCTGAAGATCAAAACAGTGAGAGGATCGTTTCACAGAGGAAATGCTAAAAAGCAAACAACTCTGCCTTCCTTAAAAAAGAGGGACACCCCTCCCACCCCTAACAGCCTAATACCACTCTGAAAAAGTTTTAATAGTGGGGGGAAAGATCCCTTCCAAGCAGTGGAAGTAGGGAGTTGTCTGAAATCTAGGCAATCTGCAATAACTGGAGATGAGTCACACTACTGCTAAAGGAAAAGATTTTCTATGGTCTGCAACACATGAGGTGAAAGAAATATCTTTATAAAGATAAATATATTTTGAACATCTTTGTATTTAGCATCATCAGATAGGAGTACGTGGGATGGCAGATCTCCTCAGCTGTTTCAGCAGGTGGTGTTTTGTTTTGGGGGGTTTTTTGGTTGTTTGTTTTGTTTTGTTTTGAAGAACTGTCATTATGTTTGAATAATGTAACAACTCAAACAGCAAATCTGCTGCTTTATCCCTGCCCAAGATACCCAGTTGTTAATTTACTCTTTCCTTGTTCATGTCCAACAAACTCAGGGCCCTGGTATGTAGCTCACTCTTCTGAGATGTCCTGTTCCAGCAACTTGGTTTAAATAGAGAATATAGAGTAGCAGAACAGGTTATACAGTGTTTTCACAGGCCAAACCAGAAGCTGAGACACAGATGGACTTATGCGGGAGGAATTATAGCAGAATTACATATCACACTTGCGATTCCTAAATCCCACTGCTGCACCAGATGTGCACGGTGAGCCCGTCGGTTGTTTTTTGTTAGGGAATGGATGCCAGAGGGTCGGGCTGTACCGCTCCCTCCTCCTCTCTGGCTGTGTGTACACATACCGTACTTTTTCCCTGCGTGTGTGGTTCGAGAACGTTCCCCTTTTCCAGGGATGCAGCGGTACATTTATGGCAAGGGGTTAGAGCTGCGGCGGGAGCTGCGATCCCGGCCCAAATCAGGAGCGCCGGAGAGAAGGGAGCATCGGGGGCGATCGCTGAGCCTTTGGCCTGTCCCCCTGGAGCCGAGCACTCGGCCTTTCCCACCGTGTCCCTGACACCCACCCGGGATGGGCAGTGCCCTCTCCCCAGATGCCCTGCTGGCCCCCCCGGCTTGTAGCCGGGCAGCGCCGGAGCGCTCAACATTGCCTTTTTAGGGCTTTTCTTTCTTTCTTCTCTACGTGCGGGTTTTTTTTTCTCCCTTCCCTCTCCTTGCAGGGCCTGAGCGGCGGCAGCGCCTCCCCGCCCGCCTCCCCGGCATCCCGGCGCCGCTCCGCTCCTCCCATCCCGTCCCGTCCCGTCCCGGCGGAGGAGGAGCCGGGGCGCTGCCGGCACCGTCCGGGCTGAAGCGCAGCCAGGCCCGGGGTGAGCGATGTCCCTGGCGGAACGGCGGCGGCGGGAGGAGGAGGAGGAAGAGGAGGGGGAAAGGGAAGCAGGGGATGGGGCCGGTGCGGGGGAGGAGGTGGTGCAGATCCGGCTGGGGGACAAGCGCTACCCGGTGTGCAAGAGGAAGCTGATCGAGCAGAGTGACTATTTCCGAGCGCTCTACCGCTCGGGAATGCGGGAGGCAGGGCAGGGGCAGGAGGAGCAGCTGCTGCGCGGGGGGCTGAGCGCCCTGGGGCTGGAGCTGGTGCTGGACTTCATCAACACGTCCTGCCTGGCCAGGCTGGAGCAGGAGGAGGGCGGCGATGAGGAGCCCCCTTTGCTGGAGGAGCTGGTGGAGGCCGCTTCCTACCTGCAGGTCACGCCCCTGCTCCGCCTGCTCCTGTCCCAGGTGAGGTTGGGCAACTGCTTCGAGCTGCACCGCCTGGCGCAGGTCTACGGCCTCCAGGACTTGCACGACGCCTGTCTAGACTTCATGGCCGCCCATTACCATCAGGTGCTGCGGAGGCCCGATGCCCGGCCACATCTGCTCCTGCCCCACGCTCTCCAGCAGCAGCTGAAGGAGAGGCGGATGAGGGGCACCGCCACCCTCGTGGTCATCGGGGACTTCATGAGCACCTCGTCCCCGGGCCTGCCCCCAGGCTGTCACCCTCAGGTGGAACCCCCGTGGTCTATGCTGAGGTATGACGAGGAGGCGCAGCGGTGGCTGCCCCTGGCCAACAACCTGCCCCCTGATCTGGTGAGTGTCCGAGGCTACGGGTCGGCGATGCTGGACAATTACCTGTTCATCGTCGGGGGTTACAGGATCACCAGCCAGGAGATTTCGGCTGCCCATTGTTACAACCCTTGCCTAAACGAATGGACTCAGCTGGCTTCAATGAACCAGAAGAGGTAACCCTTGCTCCCTGAAATACACCTGTGTCCATGTATATTGTTGAAATAGATCCCGCTGGGTCCCACGGCACTGGCTGGACTCGGTGTTACAGGGCGTGGTTCAGCCCCGTCTCTGTGTTACGAGCCTCGCGCGTCCCTCGCATCCCGCGGTGGGAAGGACCGCGGTGCTTGGCCACCACTTGGCAGTGAGCCACTGGATGGGCTTTCCTAGCAACTCTCATCCCACAGCAGCACAACACAACCACCTCTCTCCTGTTCAGGGACCACCCTCAGGGAGCTGCCGTGGCAGGGGAATGATGAGGGAGATGGGGTTCGTTGTTAAATGCTGTGGGAGACCACGAGCTGGGTGTCAGCAGAGGAAGACTGTGCTGTGACCTTCCACCGTGAGCGATCACTCACCTTGGTGTGAAATGGTGGTGGGCTCCCCACTTCTTTAAATTGCAGTGTACAAGGATCGAGTGTCTCCAAACAGCTGGGTGGTAGGAAAAATTCTCTTAGAAATAACAAAGGTTTAAAAAAACCAACAACCCGAAGATAAAATTCCAGTCCTGCTTTCTTTGTGGTGTATTTTAATTCCAGTTAAGTAAGTGACAAGATTTCCTGCTCTTAGTGGGGATATACTCTCTACCAGAGCTGGGGATGGCTGAAAAAATTTAGTTGGAACAGTTATTCATTGGTTTGTACTTCCATAAAACTCAGAATGTTTTGTAGGCCTGCATTTCACCAGAAAAATGTTAGGAAGATTGTGAGAAATTTCTCACTTAGTGGGAATATTTGGAGCTGGGAATCATTTATCATTTTGACTATTTTTCTTTTTTCCTTTATCTTTTTTAATTGGTTATTTGACATTTATGTTTAAGTTAATATTCAGAAACACTTGTATAATTTGTATTGAAAGAGAAGTAGGGAGCTAGCCTTGAGAAGGATCCAAGAAGAGAGGCCTTCTCCCTGGCCAGGGCTGTAGCTCCTCTACCTTAATCACGCTTTGGAGTTATAAATACAAAGTCTTTTACTTCACTGAACAAAGTGGTTTTGTTGTCCAGTGTGAACTTCCTTCATGTTTCCATTTTAGAAAAAATATTTTAAATTTTATCTTGTCTCTTGGAGAAAGAACAAGTAAGGAGGCCAAAATTCACTGCAGAATGGAAATTCTTCATCCAGTAAACTGAAAGAGCAAGAAGAGACCCAAACCATGGGCATAAATGCTTTATATCTGGGTAGTAAAACTGCAAGCTCTATTCAGCTTTTGCCACCTAAAGCCCCTCAAAACAAGTGTTTGACATAAAATTAGGTCTTACCCATTTCACCTTTTTTTCCCCACTTCCTGTATTGCGAGAACTTCACTGAAATAATCGCCTCCACAATCACTCACTGATCAGGTTATGAGGTTTTGGGTTGTGTCATGTGTATAACAGGAAGGACGTGCGAAGATTCTGCAGCACAGTTCTTGAAAAATACTTTTTCAAGGCCCTTTTTTCACCTTGCAACCTGGGTATTCAAACTCTAGATCAGCCTTTTTTTCCTCCATACTTTCCCTTTTTATTTCTGAGATCGTTATACTTGAAATGAACACATGGATATTTTCTTCTAATATTACTATCTTCACCAACTTAATCTTCCAACCTGGGACAGGTGACAGCAAGGTGTTCCTTAGCACAGATCTTCACATTGGCAATTTACTTCAGAAAAGTAGTGTGCAAATGGATATTTTTTGAATAATCCCAGTCCTACATTTCATGGTACTTATTTCAGGCCAAAAAGAACAGAGAGTTACTTCTGCCCCTAGAATATAAAGTATCAGCAAGTGAGTATCTTGCTCCCTGAATAATTGGGGGAACTTTTTTTCATGGAAACTCAGTTGACTCCTTCACAAAACACGTTTTTGACTTCACCACCTTCATGGAGTCTCACCTCTGCAGTTATTAATTATTATTTTTTTCTATCTGACATAATATTTCAGCTCCCTGAGGACCCGCTCGACATTTTGTGGCCAGAAGGCAGAAAGGGATGGCCTCTGCTGAAGGAGCCAAGAGCAGGAAGAGTTTCAATATGAGGGGTTTTGCATGAAACATCAAAAGTGCTGCTGCTGCCTGTCTACCACACACATGTGGTATAATTAATTCTGCACTTTGCCTGGCATTGTATTTTTAGTTTGTTGTGCTGTAGTAAAATAAGCAGGGCAGTTGCCCAGCCTGCTGCTTAGGAATTGCAGTCGTGTGACTGTCTGGCAAATGAATTTATGTCAACTGATACAATTACATCCCATGGATGAATTTTTTACATACCTTGAGGGAGGGTTCCAGTTTCCATTGAAGTTGGTTTGACTTCAGACAATGGAGTATCTGGATTTGTCCAAATGAGTGGCTGCATATGTTGGCCTCAAGGAAAGGCTGAGGAGTTGTGGAAATAGTTGTGCTAGTTTGCTGTTCATATAGGAATTTTCTGCCCCAAAAAACCTTTAAAAAAATTACATTATATTTTTACCTTTAACTATTTCCATTGTTGTGATATAGAATTCCAGGGTGCTGAGATTCTCTACACATGCTTAGATAAAATAGTCCCAACTTACTTCTAAGTAGAGGACAAAAGCCATCAGATTTATCCTGAATGCTCAGCAACCATTCTGGTTTAGATTATTGCTGTTAGCTTTTCTGCTAGGTGTAGAGGTCTTATTATTGTGGTTTCAAACTTGTTCTCAATAGGTAACTCCTGTATATTATTCTTCTGATGCCCACAGGTCCTTTAGGAAGTGTTATTCCCTCTTTAACACAAGGGAGCTAAAATAATTTGCTCAGGCTCATATAGGAAGCCTGTGACTGAGCATGGAATTTCTCATCATCTGAGGGCTAAATCTAGTGCCACAAATTGTCCATAACAGATCACAATTTCTAGGTCTTTTCCTTCTAGAGATATTTATGTACTTGGAAGAGTGTCCTCAGAAAAATGACCTGAACTTTTTAATAGAAGAAACTTATTGTAAGTGTTGCCCAAGATCACTTGTGGTTTTTGGGGTAAAGAAGGTAACAATACATAGGGGACTGTTGGAAGTAATATCCTTGAATACCCTTCTATACTTTTTAGTTTACACTATCAGTTGAAATTTGCTATTTAAAAATAATATACTTGATAGGAGTTCTACTGCATGTGCCAGTTGCAGCTGTGTATTCCACTTTTGTTTTCCTTCAGAAAATTCCTACTCATGACAGGTAAGTCTTCCAGGCTTGGAATACCCATGTAAGCCCCTGGCTGGAATTATACACATGCATGTGGAACATGATTTTTGTGAGCAATCTGTGCCTGAACTGCTGCCACTCTGAGAACTCTTAGAGGCATATAGAAGAGGGGAATACTAGCTGTTTATGAGACCTTCTCTTTCCTCATTTTTTAGTTCTTTTTCCCTCAAAATTCTTCTGTGTTGAAGGAAAATTGACTTTTCAAAAATTATTAAGTTAGAAATATTCAGACCTTATTTATCACAAATTTATCACACACTTCCAAAGCTAAATATTGGATTCAATGTGCTCTGCAGACTCGTATAAGAAATTAAAAAAAAAAAAAGAGAAAAGAAAAAGTGATCATTGAAAAAATATAAAATGCTTTTGGAATTGCCTTCGTAACTGTGCTTTCATGATTCTTTGTTGTGAGTACTTTAGAAAAAAGAAGAAAAAGATCATATGATTTGTGAGAAATTTTAAAGCTAAAGTTGATCACTTGGCAGGAGGAAACAATATGTTAGTTAATTCAAGCCTCGGATTCTGCAGCAGGACCAAGGTTACCTTGCAAATACATGTCTAACTTATTCTTAAAACCCTCCAGCAATGTAGATCCCAACCTCCCTCCCATGTTTAGCCACCCCTCTGAACAGAAAGTCCTCCCTAGTATCTGTGCTAACTCCTTTTTGTTGTTTACTAAATGAGTAATATCTGCCAGTGAACAGAAAACATACGTCTGTCCTCTTTGTAGGCACTGCCACAGGGGTCTCCTGCAGATACATCCATGGCTCTTAACACAGTCCAGAATGATGTGGGAGTTTTGGCAAGTTATTGAGAGGTGTCTTGTATCCAGAAAACCTCTTTCACCCCTGGATCCCTTGTGTTCGTGCATTATATTCTTCCTTTGTGCATGTAGTGCTTTGCACATTGAATGAAAAACGTATTTGGAACTTTGATAAAGCCCCACGGCTCATGCTTGCTCGTGTTCCTGGGGTTCCATTCAGAGTAAATGGGGTCGTCAGAAGATACCTCATACCTTGTCTTGCCCCAACAAGAAGGGACCCACTAGGCCTGGTGTTTTGAAAGTGCCTTTTCATCCCTTGGGTTTGGATAAACCACTGGTGCCAGTGGAGTTACATTGCGGTTGAATCTGATGGACCATTCAGCTCTGTTGTTTCCAAGCTGTAGTCCATGGAACAGTTGTTAGTTGTGGAGAGCTGGCTGGTTGCTCAGTGTTTGCTTTCCTTCTTTCCAGCTGCTCCAACACATTAAAAAAGTGTAAAAATGCACTAAATATTTCCTAATGTTCACTCTCCATAAAAACACCTGCTGTTACTGGCCTGGAAAAGTGAATGACAGAAGTTTTAGTAACATATTGAGCCATTGTCCAAACTTTCATATAAAGTGTGCTGGTGGATACTTGCAGCTACTTTTGAGTAAAATGAACCTTATCTTTAATGAGTTCCATAAATCTGAGATACTTCCACCCAATGTCATCTGTTTTAAGAAGTGTTGGAAGTGGTTAAATGACTGACACAGAAGTGTGTGGCCTCCTTTTAGAATATTTAAAGTTGAAAGTTGTGCTGTATGTGTTTCAGTGTTTCACCAGATAGTTTTCCCTGTGCTGCAAGAAACAATCCAGTGATGCAAAGGCCATCAACCAAAACCAGATAAATTGCCTCCATTCAGACAAAATAGCAAGGGGCTACAATTAGAGGGTAACTAGAGAAGCACATGTGAATTAGGAAACCTGGATTCTTTTTAATGTTTGGACACTACACACTTGTTTAGTTAATTCTTGTCCTCAGTGGCAGAAACAGCATGTTTTAAAAGTGGCTAAAAAGTCCTAGAATGGAGAAGTGCTATCTGTGTGTGCATGGACTCATTTTACAAAGCAACATTCTGCACCATCTCCTTCACAGGCACAGAATTACAGAATTTCTAACATACTTTAGATTTCAAAGAATTACTTGGAAAATGCATTTACATTTTCTGGTTTTGTCCCTTTGTTAATTTGGGGATAGTTTTTTCCTGTTCTAACTTTTAGAACAGATACATTGCTTTGAAAATCATAATGCTTTTCAAGTAATTATCCTCATTTCATACCTGCTTCTGATTACCATGGTATTCTGGATTATCTAAAATGGAAAACATAATTGCTATAGAGAGAAGATGACCAGACTGACTTCATTGTAAATGTCAGGAAACAAAAAAAGAATAAAAACCAATTAATTTCTTCTAAGGAGCATATTTGTTTCCAAAGCTATATCAGGATGAGAAGAACAAAATCATTCCATCTGGAAACAAATTCTTTTTCCAAATATATTTAATAAAAAGAAATTGCAGGGCAGTCTGCTGCTGGGCAGGGTATTTTGTCCAGACAAAACCCTGCAAAACTACTTAGTGGTAAGGTTTTGAGTCTTGGATTCATGCAGAGTGAAACTCCCTTTGCTGCTCAGCAGGCCAGTGCGAGTCTCAAACATCATTTCAGTTTTACAGACATAGCACAGTTCCCTGTTTGGCTTTATGCTGAGCTGGTGCACTCCAACGACTTTCACACATCCAGTTAATTGGGATACTCACGGTAAAATCTCAATTGGCTCAGCAGCAGAGAAGTAACAACCTTTCTAGGCAATGAGACTGGTTCTGAGGAGAGGAGGAGCTCATCTTTTATTAGCCCAGCTTCCATAGCTGGAAGGAATTGCTGACCATACAATGCTTCTGTCTTCAATTCCTCAAATTTCTTCCTGCAGACTTGCACCTTTATTATCCATGGACTATTTGTTTCTGTCTGTATCACCTTCAGAGTGTAAGATAGAAGGTTTCTTGTGCTTCAGTAATTAGAAAGTTGCCCTTTGCCATGTGTGAAATTTGAGAGCATAATGGAACAGAATGAGAAATAAATAGTTGCTCATGGAGTGCAATGTATTTTGTGGCTAGAACATAATTTACAGATAGATCGTGCTTCAGTGGGATGGAGGATGTATTTAGTAGTTTAATGCTGAATAAGGTACAGGAGATTCACTCTTTCTTTCCTTTGCAGAACGTGATTCAATGTGTTCCACTTTAAATTGCTTTTTATTAGGGTTATTGAAGAGATTCTATAATACAACCTAAGACGAGTATGCATTGTTAGGCATTCATCAAGTCTTGTTTGAAATTTCTGCAATTTTTACTAATATCCTTCACTGTGTGTACGTGTCTCCCACGACATGTAATGCATTTTTCTCTACGAGAGATACTTTACTAAAAACCTAATAAAAACGAGACATCTACTGAGCACATTAGTTAACTAAACAGTTAGAGCTCAAACTGGCACTCACTGAAATGCAAAATAAAATATTCATCAGTCTCAGCATCAACATCAATAACATCCATGATGTCACTGGTTGCAGCTCTAAGTAATTACAGTGTAATTACAGAATTTTGACCTTACACAGAAGAGTTCAGACGTTGCCAGTGATGGTACGAGCTGTGAGTGATGATGAGTGTGTTGAAGCCTGGATAGGAAGCGCTTTCCCCTATATTTCTCTACATCTGTGTAACCTATTTCAATGCTGCAATCGTTTCTTTCAGATCCAATTTTAAGCTTCTGGCTGTGAATGGAAAGCTCTATGCCATCGGTGGTCAGTCCCTTTCCAACGTGGAGTGCTACAACCCGGAAAACGACTGGTGGAATTTCGTGGCGTCCATGCCAAACCCTCTTGTAGAATTCTCAGCTTGTGAATGCAAGGGCAAGATCTACGTTATCGGAGGATACACTACACGAGGTAGAAAGTTTGCTTCTACCACTTTTTTTTTTCTTTTTTTTTTTTTTACCTGATTGTTTCTAAGGCCCGGATAATTTTCTTCTGTGTCTCAGAAAGCTTTTGACCTGATGTAGAAAGCTGTGTAATGCTCATTAAAATATGTGGAAATAAATCACTGGTAGAAATTAACTGACAAATGAAAAAAAAATGGCTCTGTTGTAGAGGAATCAGGTATTTATATTTTTGTTCCAAAGTGGATCTGGGGCTGTATTATTGTGAGAGAACAAAGTGATGGATACTTCAGCACCCAGCTTAGCCCTCATTTTTTTTTTAGATTTTGATCACATAGTACAAAGAGAGGCCTCAACAGATGTACTTTGTTTACTTTTTAAATACTTGGTTTAGATTGACAGAAGGAGAAATATGTAGAAAATATCTTCCTGCGTTCGTATTTCTCATGTATTAACAGATGTCATGGTCTTTTCACTACAACATTTCAGTGTTTCACAGGCAAATTCAAGCTGTAGCTTAATAACTTAATATCATAATCTAAAAGTTAAGCAAGAACCAATATTTTTAACTTACTTCATTTCTATACCCTTTTTTCTGAGGACACTGTACAGAGGGAAGGATTTGAAGTTTCATTCTCTCCTGACAATTACTTTTCCTTTATCCAGTGAAAAAGCAAGTCACTTAAAAAGAGCTCCCATTTGCTTATTCCTTAAGCACAGAGTGCCATTCTTTGGGAGGAATACATTTTCTCAGAGCTTTAGAAGTCAGGTTTTTTTACTTGTCAAATTTTCAGTATTTACCGGGATTTCCTAAGATTGAATTTGGCCTTTGCCCACTTCATCTGACCACAGTAGTTTTAAAGGTTTTCTTTCCAAATGGAGAATAAAATGAGAAGACAAATCAACTTTTACAGACAGAACAAGCTGTCCCTTCTAGTGTCTGAGAAGATTTTAGCTCTGAGTAATTTTAAAGCTTTTAAAAGACGTGCTGCTGCTACTCATGGTCCTTATGGTAATGAAAACCTTCAAACACATCTTGTCCAGTCCATTCTGACCCAGAATCTCTTGGCTTCGCCATTTTCATTGGAAAATGAAGTCTATGGACATGCCTGTGTCCATACAGAGGGCCATGCTGTGGTATGTTCTGCAGTCCCAGTCCTTTGGTCATCCCCAGTAAAAGACCTGTTGGGGAGTACTGTGCTCCCTGATGTCCAGCACTAGGTCTCAGAGATGTCTGTCACAAAGCACATACTGTGCTGAAAGGTCAGATCCCAAGGGAAAGATCCTTTAAGACAAGAGAACGAGGAGAAGGGTTTGAAACAGGGTAATGGGAAAGACTTGTCTCTAGAGACCAGAGTTAGGGTTTTGTCACTTTTATCTAGAGAAAAAAGAGGTAAGGAGATTTGGGATTACATGATTATGGGAGGGCCAGCTTTTCACCTACACCCCCTGTACTTTGCAAGTTCCTTCTCTGATGTTTGTGCTGTTCTTTCGTGGGGCTGTCTACTCCTGGTGTCATGGAGGGGAAGATCAGCACATTGCTAATGCAGATCCCATTCCCTTAAAATTCATTAACAAGGCATGTGCAGTCAGGATTGCTACCTTGTGTGGAGCTCCTTACTCAGTACTTAACTACCTGTAAGATGATAGTCATTTACCTGTTGCTTCTCCCATACCTCAGGGGATTGCTGCTGTCCTTCAGGCCTCTGTTTTTCCCTAGGTCTTTTCCTAAAAGTCTTTTTCGGTGGAAGCAGAATAGTAAAACAATATGCAGTCGTGAGTAGTGGATAAGCAGCACACTTTGATCTTGGATTTAAACATAAGCCTTTCAGACAACAAATGCCTGTGCTTATTATCAATAACTTTGTGAATAAGGGTCTAGAAGTAGTTTATCTGTGACACCTTGGCTTAGGACAGCTAGCAGACTTAGAAACCAGAATTGCCAGAGTTACACTGGAGATTTGCCTTCCAAATTATGCAGATGTCAGAGAGTGTTAAGGCCTAACTATCTGAGAGACACTGAGGTTTATTTGCTGGTTTGCTGTATTCAGTACATAAAACATATGCAGCAATTAATATTTTTTATATGTTACCCAGTTTTTAGTATTTTGTGGTATTTCTGTATATACCTCAGTTTTGGTAGGTTTTGTGGGCTATTTTTTAAATTTGCATAGAACTTTCTCCTGAGACTGAACTTTCCAAAATATGGGAGGATCTGGCATTTCCCACTGTAAATTATGACACTTGTTGACACTATTTCCAGTTTTCAGCTCTCACTTGTGGACGTAGATCCTAATAGAAACTCCATGTCAGGCACTATAAAGTTCATGTTTTGTATTGTGGGTTTTGGTTCAGGGTTTTTTTTTCATTATTTCAGTGGATATAAAAGACTCAGGCTGTGGACTGAGCAAATGAGGGCCATGTTGCAATGGACTTCTCTTTCATACACCCCCCTCTCAAATGATAGCACTTTTTACAGGGGAAGTTTACTGCTGTAGATAGTCATAGAAACTTAATTGGGATTTCCCCCTCCCCTTAATGAGTCAGAGAATGATCTGTTTGTAGACAAAGGTCATCTATATGTAGAGCTTTGATCAGCAATTTCATAGGACATTGCTATGAAAATAATCAGAGCGCAGGCAAATGCTAGAGCAGCACCTCCCTAATGCCACTAATGCACTTCATTCATGGCAATCCAGTTACATTTCTGGCTATTTATACCTGTGCCCTTACATAACTTGTCAGTATGTCGCTGTCTGCTCTTCCCTTTGGGAGTTCATCTGGAAATTGTCATGCAGGATAGACTTGTAACATGGAGCAGATTTTATTAAAAGACCAGTCTGGACTCTGCAAACCTGTTGCCTCTTGTCACTTGAGTTTGGGTTTAAGCTCAGGTCTCCAGAGACTGAAACTGAATTTATTAGCTAATGAGTCCCGTGCGTTGTGTGATAATTTAGTGAAGCCTTGAACACAGCCAGCGTCTTCACTGGACTGTAAATCAGGATGGTATTGTAACGATTTGTAGAATAACCCCATAGCAAACACATGCACGCACTGAGTTGTAACTGAAGTGTGGAGATGACTTCAGCTTCTTTCTGAGCCTCTGTCTGATGCTGGAGCACGGAGTTCATGGTTCCTGGATGATTTTGACAATGTGTGTTTCTCTCTTTATAAGGTGCCCTTAGGTCATTCGTGCCACTTGCTGAAATGTAAGCAGTTTTATGAATTTTATTCCATAAATTTCGATTTATGGAATGAATGGAGAGTACTGAAGTTAAACTTGGGTGATAAATCAGCATTTAACAGCCGTTAATGAAGCATACTGTCTTCATGATAATTTGATTCATCTGTGACCACTGTTGGAGAGGAGAATATTGCTCCATTTCCCTTTTCATAAAAAAATTTTACATATCAATCAGAGACAAAATAAAAAGTGTAAGTTAGAAGGTAGGGATTATTCTGCTAAAGTGTGCATCCCCAGGCAGTTTACAACATGGAATGTGCCAGAAGTAGCATAATTTTTCCCTTCTGCAAAGGAACAGAATGTTCAAACTTTCTTGTCAGGGACAAAGAGCTGCAGTTCCCAATGATCAGTATTTCTTCCCTATTTTGCCATGCTTTTGCACTGTAATATGTTATCTGTAATAAAGGCTGATGCAGTTTGTAGGGAGGAATAACCTTCCTCCGTGACTATCTTCTGATACAGTTATTTATTTGTGAATGTCTCCTCTCTGTTTCAGACAGGAATATGAACATTTTGCAGTACTGTCCCACTTCTGATTCCTGGACCAACTTTGAACTCTGTGATGTCCATGTTCGCAAGCAGCAGATGCTCTCTGTTGAAGAAACTATATATCTGGTAGGGGGTTGTATTCTTGAACTTGGACCAAACCAGAGATCCAGCCAAAGTGAGGACGTGTTGACTGTGCAGTCTTACAACATTGCTACCAAAGAATGGCTCTACCTCAATGAGAACTCATCAAAATCGGGTCTTAACTTGACTTGCACTCTCCACAATGATGGAGTCTACATATTGAATAGGAATATCACTCTATCTACGGGCTTGGAGCACCGTGCTTTTCTGAAGTATAATATATTTACGGACAGTTGGGAGTCGCTAGGACGCTTTCCAGCCTTTGGACAAAACATACTGATTTGTTCTATGTATTTGCCTGATAGGAGAGAAGTGTAACAACATCAGGTTTTTCTTTTCAGTTCATTAATCATTCTTTGAAGAAATATTATTCCCCCTGAATAATTCCATTTTCAGAGTGCAATGTGGTTGCATAATGTAGGCATAAAATACCGATTCTGTTCTTCAGAAAGGTTGCACAATTAGATATTGAGAGAAATGCTTCTGGAAACAGTTTCAAGATTTCAGTTTAAAAGTTTTACTGGTTTGGATTAAAATTTCACCAGGTATTATTTACAATTTAAACATAAAATTATTGTGTTGGTAGCTGATACCAGAATTCCAAAGGCAAAACCAATCAGTCTAGTTTTAGTCTCCATCTTAATAGACAGTGCAGAACATGAGCAAGAAGTGTATATTTTAAAAGTGGAAATAATTCAATAAAGTAAATAATAAGTATAATCAAAATCAGTGGGAATTATTTCTTTTAAAATACCCTTTTTACACAAGCTGCGTTCTGTCAAATGCACAGTGTTTGAAATTGTTTATACTACCACATTTTTATATTTTCTGCGGTAACAAGTGAGATTCTCAAAGGTGCTGGCAACTGGGGTCCTACAAAGAAGTAAGAACTTCCTCTGAATTATTTGTAATGAAATGCTTTGCCAGGGACTGGAAGAAATGGCCTAGAGGCTCAGGGTTGCTGGTTGGATAGTGGATGCTCCTTTAATGTAAGTTGGCAGCATTTATTGCTACCATTAAGGTACAGGGGAAAAAGCTGTAAATTCAAATGGTGAAGTTAGCTCTTCTTATAAAGGTTTTAAGTTTTAGTTACCTTGTTGTGTTCTGTAGTACTGAGTGTTAAAGATCAAATTATAGCTGGCAACAAGCTGCATGTTACAAAAATGTACAAGAGCATGTGCAGTGATGATTCAGCACCAGGCATATCCTGCTTGGTGACAATGCCCTGGGACACCCATCACTTCGTGTGGAAGGGTTGGTTGGTGTACGTGACTTCCTGACAATATCCCCCAAAGCAGGTTCACCTGAATGTTGTCTCTTATCTGTGTCACCAGGAGCTTGTTAGAGGTTACCTCAGGTTTGCCATGCAATGTTGTTAGTCTCTGTAACTGGAGCTGGTCTATAACCGTGAGCTGGTCGCTCTGCATGCTCCTTTGTGAGGATTTAGGAAGCTCCCACAAAGGTACCCTCTGGGAGCTTCACCCAGTTCCTACCTATTGCCTGAGAGAATTACAGTCATGACTGGCCCATTTTCTTTTTGTAGCTGAGAAGTACATAAGTGTCTTCTGAAGGTGCCTACCTAGGTATGGAATGTGTGTCCCACAACAAGGAAAGGAAAAGGTCTGGGTCACCATGGGAAGAGCTAACCTTGTTGGACATGTGCTGAACACATTGCAGGGAAGCTGGTTCAGCTCCAGATGTTTGTCCACATGATCAGATGATATTTAATGGACCTGAACATGTTCCTAATGTGTGGAGATATCTTTTCTATTTCTTCATTGGCATTCAGGTATCTGAGGAGGAGGTGGTACCAATGATGGTAGTACAATGGACCTTGGTTCTCTCAAGGTCCTTTTTACTCCCTACTTTTCCATGGTTTTGAATGAAATCAGTGCTGGTTGAAAGTGCTCTCAGTCTTAAAGCGCCTTGCCAATCACCGCTGACACATTAATTCTGGTGCTTCCAATCACCCATAGCAACCCAAACAGAACATCCCAGAAAGCTTGTCCAGAATGAGGTATTTGTGTTTGAACATTTTTAGGATGCAAGTAAACATGACACAAGGTATTTTGGATGTCTAAGATTTACCTTTTGGGTGGAACTATTGCAGCCTCGTGGAGGATGTTATGCTCCAGCCCAAACTAGTGCCCTCCACTGGATGTATGCATGGCTTTAATTAGCTAAGTCCATATCAGTGTGTTAAGTGTTATTTCCTTTTAAAACAATGCATTGAGCAGCTGCTGTGTTTTGACAGCAGTATCAGACCAAACAGTTGCTCTTCTGCAATGAAGAAATACAATGACTTTCATAAGATTCTTCTTTTGGAAGTATTTTAGAATAAATATAAGCAATTTGCCGTTGTCTGCTGATGAATTGTCTCAATCACATTATGTTGCTTGCTTTTCCTTCATTTCTTTTCAGTTCCAGATTCAGTACCCTACAGTCAACTGTGACCAGTATTGGTGGAGGGAATCACATCTGAGTTGCGGATTCTCTTTCCTAGCAAATTAATCAAGAAAACCCACCGCTCCCAGGTTTGCAGTGTGCTGTCAAGTCCTTTCAAACACAGTAATTTCTTAGTGCAGTCATAATTCCAAAAACTGTGACATCATCTTTTAGGTCTGATTACTCTTGTTCAGAAGGGACCTTTCCACACTCTGTTTATCTTGTTGGTTTCAACTTCCAGGTGGTCACTTGACCACCGTGAAAAGCTGGAAAACCTGCTCAAATGCAGAAGACAAAGATGTCTCCAACTGTAGATACAGTCCATGGTGCAATGTCCTATACTGACATCTAACAGTACTGCAATCACAAATAAAAACTGGTGTTGAATTTAGTGGTAGCACCAGGCTGTAATAATCTAAATACACTGCATTACCACAGGCTGAAATAAATACAACTTTTTTAAACAAATTCATTACATAAAAGTATGCAATGTGTGTGGCCCTGTACCTCAGGAAAGAAACCAAGCACTGCATGACTCTCTCATGCCCTGTTCATTTCCTTTCTATCACTTATATATTTCACATAGGGCCATGCTGGACAGCTTCTGCCCTTTGGGGCAAGGAAAACTGTTTGAGAGACATTAATAGAGAATAATTAAAAAACCTGCTTTTTAACCAATGGAAATGTTGTTTAGTGATTCACTGTATTCTCCCTTCTCTGGTGGTGGGAGGAAAAAGGCCCTTAAATTAAGGAGTAGACCAAGAGGCCTCGCAGTCTGGTCAAGTGGAAATTCCTGTGTTCTGATGTTGCTTCTAACTTACTATGTGGGCTTGGAGACATCAGTCCAGCTCCTTGCATCTTCATCTCCAAGTGTAACACGTGAGTAGGAATGTTCATCTTGTGGGAACACAGGTTGTCTGGTGTAGTAGGTGTGTAATGTCTGAAAGGCATCTTGAGCATGTGAAGAAGTACATATGTTCTCATTGTTGTAACTGTTTCCTTGGTTGTTTAAACTGCTCTGTGATAAGTGATAGGACAGAAGGTATCTAGTAATCTCATTGTGATCTCTGCTTTATTTTGAACTAATGGCTATTTCCAGTCTCTTTTTTTCTTTCTTTTTTTTTTTTTTTGGTTACCCAATAGTCTGTAGTTCATCTAAGTTTCCTGGTTTTGGTGTTCTCAAGTCTGTATCCAAATTCAAAACCGCTGCTTTCCTGCTGTCTGGGTTATCCAGTGCTCGCATATCCACTATTTATCTTCTCTGTCTCATGGACTGATTGCCCTTGATACTGACCAGCAAAAGCTGACTATGGTAGAAGATGATCCCAAGTTGAAAGAAAGAACAACAGCTTCCAAAGTCCTGAGGGAGGAGTAAATGGAAAACTCTGGGAACTCAGTCCCTTCTCATAAAATAGAGAAGCATTTAAGAAGGTTGCTCACATCAAGGCTGAGAGAGAGCATAAAAGTTTCTTCCTTTCCGGGAATGGTTTGTGGCTTTCAACGTGAAATAAGAGTTGTGTGGGGCTTAACTTTAATCTCCCTGGCTGGTTTCCATAGGTTTCCTTTTCTGCCCTGTCGGCTGACCTTTCTTGGGCTTAATATCTGTGTTTTCCATTCTTTGAGGATTTTGCCTTTCTACATCGATGTCCAGCCCATTTTGCTGAAATCATATCGTAGCAGTTTGTTGGTCTTTTCTGTTCATTACTCTGCTTTTCACACTCATCTGTGACTGTTAATCACCACGAGGTAAAAGCAAAGTAGTTTGTAATTCAGGTGGAACCTCTTCATTTATTCAGTATTGGGCATTTGGAAGAGGAATACACAAAGCTGCAAATGTTTTGTTTCATTTAATCCTCATTTTAGAGAGAAATGGTGCTACAGACACTCAATTTGTGGCAATTGATCTGCATCAGTAATGTGATAGAGAACAGAAGGCACGGAGCATAATGACAACATTTAGCACATAAAATGCTCAAAGCCTCACACAAGCTCATTCCTCATCCCTATCATCCCGGTGAGATAGATTCTGTAAATGGTGTTAACAGAGGCAATCCTTGGAATATCTGTCAGGAAGATGAATGAATTTATAGATGCTTACGGAGAACCCTCCTCAAAGTGCAGAAACGGACAGCATTTGTGGTGTTACATTGATTTTGCACTTACAGTAATGACCAAAGGGTGGCTCCCCATCCCCACGGTAAGGCTTAGGAACCAGAACTGATCTCCAAGACACAGAAAGTCTAAACGTCTTTCCCTACAACATTGACAACTGCCGTTTTCAGAGTATGTTTTCTAGCTAATTAACTTAATCAAACTCAGTGTAACCTCTGGGGGTTTTTCCTCAGAAGGAGAGTGGAGTCTGGAAGAGGTGTCTGGACTTTTTGAACTAATGCATTCACAGATTCAAAATTGCTATCCCCCCAAAAAATGCTATATTTTCCTAAAATTATTATTTTAGGAAAATAAACATACGCTGTTATGTCCCATGAATATCAGCATTTTCTAAAGTAAGTTTCAGTTTCTTTATGGCAATTAGAAGAGTGAAACATGTTTTGTTTCTGAAATAGAAACTGTCTCATAAATGAATAGGAATCCTTACAATTACTGTCTTTTTCTAGTGACAGATTAGACAGGGTCCATTTTTAGAGGATCCAGTTTTATGATGTGCCACACACCTTCAACTCATATATGCTTCAATAGGAGAGAAAGACGTTCAGCACCTGAGCAAAGATATTTCCATTCTTTAAGATTGAGCAGTGAATAAAAACTCTGAATCCTGCCTCCCTCATGCCATTTTTTAGTTGAAATTTATGATTATTTGCTCTAATGTTCCTTTTCCACTCTCTGATATTTTCCAGATGTATTAAAGGGTGTGTCTTGCGATAAGACACCCTTTTAAAATAATTTTTAGAAATTAAAGTATTTGACTCTTTTGCCTGTGAAGATTTTACCCAGACTTAGTGCTGTCATTTTTCTGCCAAAATGCTGCCCTAATGATGCCCCACATTTGCCCTGATCATTGGATTATCGTCCATGAGCACCCCAAACTGGTAGCACTTTTGGATGAGGCTAAACTGATCACACAATAGCTTATGTTGTACTGAAAATCCCAAATTCCTTTCCCAGGGCAATCCTTTAATGCACTGGTTGTGCAGTACAGTAATTCAGCTTTGACTTGTGAGATACTGTCAGTCACTGCAGGTTTCTGATGCAAATGTCAACCTCATCCATGCTGGAAGCTGCCTGTCTCTTTTGGAGTTATACCCAACCCTCCTTGTTCAACATTCCCATGAACAAGTGTAAGTCAAGTGATGAAGACTCCTACTGTAGGGAATTCCTGGGACTGTTACAATTCAAAATTAAAATTTACTGCTATGTAGGTTTGATCTTCCCGTTCCTCCCCTTAGAGATGAAGTTATTCGAGGGTACACAGAGCCATCCATGTCTTCTGAGTGCTGTTTTTTACTCAAATGTTTTCCAAGGAGATATATTTTTTTCCCTCCATTCACTTCCTCTAGTTAGAAAAACCTAAAATCCTCTTTCCAAGAATTTTCCTAATTTTAAGTTCTTGCATCTTCAAAATTACTTAGTCTATAAACTTTCTGGTTTGCTTTTATTAGTCATGCTTTGAAAAATTGTTTTGTAGAGTTTTGAGTACTTTCTTGTACTTAGTATTGACAATATAAGGGATTTACGCAGTGTAAGGGTAGGGAAGTCTTATCTGTAGCTCTTCAAGGACGTGACTTCAGCTATGCAAGGTTTGAAATATAAAAAGTGGCATTACTTAGTTTCCTTTGAAACTTAGACTAATTTACAGATTTACTAATTTTAATTATTTACTAATTCCAAGATTTACACCACTCACTGAGATTAAAACACTTGTAAGTGAACAGAGATTTGGGAGGTGATGTTACAAGGGCTCTGTTTTCATCTTTGGATATTGTTAATACAGTTTACTGTTCCTGCTAGGGCTATCGTATATATCTGGTATCACACTGTATGCCTTTTTAATTGGTTGTAAGGGAAATTTTGCCCTTTTACAGGTAGGGCCTTGGTTTACTGTGAAGACCAGAGCTGTGTCATTTGAGAACATATATTTTGCAGCTGTAAATTGTTGATTGATGATAACTGCTCTGAAGCCCTTAAAAACATGATTTTGGGTGATAGGGGTGGAGATAAAGTCAGGAAACAGATGCTTTGGGTTAGAGCGATTCTCTAACCTCCAGGCATAAGTTATTTTCAAATGCAGAAGCAGGCAGAAGAGGTTTGAAATGGTTTTAACATAACAGCTCCTTTTCCCCTCTTCTCATCTCTTCCACTGCAACTCAAACCCTTTCAGCTGCAGTAATTTGTGGCGAGGCATCTGTGTGTTTGGAAGAGAATGTTGGTGGTGAGGTATAGGAATGCACTGCTTGGGCAGGTGATCCCTTATCAGAACTGCTACTTGGCAGAGCAAGGAACCTTCCTGCAGCTTTTCTGGATGAGTTTCTGACTGACATTTATGACTCTTTAATGACATGTTATCTGGTAACGTATGTCTAATGATAGGTGAGGCAAGAGGAGAAGCCACAGAAGCCCCATTGTGTACCTGATAGAAAATGCACAATAGCCTTGTAGAAAAACTTTCGGGTTTTTTTAGGGGCATGATCCAAAGCTTTTTAATGTTAATAAAGAGAACCAGCTTTGAATTAGGCACATATTTCAGGGAATTAGATAATTTTGAAAGAATCCAAAGGGATGTCAACTGGCTGATGAAAGAAGAGGCATAGACTTGGAAGACCTTGTTGCTGTATGTCTCTGATATGCCCCATCTGCGGGGTTTGAATTTCAATGTGAAGTTGTCCATCTCTCTTAACACAAGTCTTTCAAATATACTGGCTTTAAAATAGTCAGGAGAAGGATGTTTTCCTAAGGATATTTGGGGAGAAGGTGAACATCTCTGCAATTATGTTGCTGGGGAGTCACTGAGGAAACAATTGTTGATACTTCATGACTCCGCACATCAAAGTACTTGCTACATTTCCTTGTACCAAGAAATGTGGTGTGTGAAGTTGAAATATTTCACTTTAGATCGCAGTCCTGGGAGATTTTTATTGGTTTGCTTACACAATATCCCCTCAAAAAAACCCCAAATAATCTTGTATTTGACATTTGAATCCTTCATTCACGTTCTAAAATAATGCCACAGCCAACAAAACGGCCTGAGTATGGTCATGTGGAACAGACAGGCATCATTCCTGTTTTACACTGTCAAAATATTCAAATACAAAAGATTTGTTTGTACAAGGATTGGAACTTTGGCTGATATTCCATGCAACAGCTCCAGGAACTTTTTGAAAGCAAACCACCTCAGGGCTACACCTTTATAGGAGAGATAAGGGTGTGTCCCAAGTAGTGATTTGAAATCCTTGAGGAAGAGGATAGACTTAAACCCAAATCTCCTATGCCTTGGCAAGTCTCTCAGTTAGCCTAGTCCCTTCTCTCTTCAGTTTGTGTGGGTAACTAGTTTTTCATTATTTGCTTAAGCAAAACCCCCACATTTTGTCAGGCTTTAAAAGGGATAAACAAACTGGGTTTTTTACAGAAAATAAAATATTTTTACCCACATTTCTACATACAGCACACTCAAATCAGGGTGTTCAAGCTTGCAGGTACTATGTATTATTTCCCTGTTTTTTTCTTTAAATCTCTTTCAGCTACTAAAATATTCAAATGAACATTGTTCGTGCTGTGTCCTCTGAGTAAAACAGCTCATGAAACAGGAGTGTCTCTCTGTCCATCCAACCTGGAATCATTGTACCTATCTGTGGGGAATCGGGCATGGGCTTTGCTGGCACAGTGTTTTCATTAGGGCAGTTGGTGAGAGTGGGTTGGGCCAGCTGTTCAAGACTAGTTGTAAAGTCTGACAGAGGAGGGATAGTTGATCAGCGTGGCCATAATGCCCCTACAACATCCCCTTTCCAAGCAACATAATTTAATAGTAATTCTGAAATTGTTTCCTTCTGAATTTTTGTTGATCCAAACACCCTCAAATCAGAGATTTTCTTCTGCCAGCTGCATTGCATAAAAAGTTCCACTCTCTATGTGGCCCCTGAAGTCCAAAGTAAACACACAGGAACATAAACTCGTTCACCCCTTCTGGGCCCAGAACTCAGCAGACTCCTCACCCCTCCAGTGGTCAATAGAAGTCAAAAATGTAAAAACAAAAGCAAATACTTCCATCCCACTTGGTATCAGAGACCCTAAGTCACTGGCAGCCAGAAAAATCACTTATTTTCTGCCAGGCCTTCTTTGCCAGAGTTAGGCTTTACTTGGGAATAGTCTCCCTTGGCTTCAGGCTCAGTTAGTCACCATAAATAGCTGGATACTCAACCTGTCAAGCTCTTCCCTGCCAGTCTAACACCTACTTCCTTCAGGTGCCACAGGGTGGGACATATTAGGAACTCAGCAGCCCATTAATTCTTTCCTGGTTTCTGTGGGAGGTCTTAACAGAAGTTCAAGATTTTCTTCAGAGGCAGAACATTTGGGATTTGAATTCCACTCTCTGTAGCAAGCATGGACCATATATATTAATACCAAAATCTACCAGTCTTTTTATCAGGATTAAAATGCACTTTTACTTTAAAAGTGAATGAAGGCAATGGCCAGGAAAATGTTCTGGTGCAATGAAAAAGTGAATTAAGGTACAGAGTACACTGTAATTTCACTGTTCACAGATATGTACAGCAGTGGCAACTCAGCAGACACAGACACAGGAAAAAAGGACAAAGGTTTTTCTGCATGGCCTGCAATGCCTTAAGCATTGGGGCATTAAATTTCAGGCACTTCAAAATGGACTTTGATGTTTCGAAAGTTCAGCGCTTAGGTGCTTTCTGAAATGTTTCCAATTTTTGGGCATCTAAAAGTTATAGTCAATCACTCTGAGCCATTTCTGTAAATTTTGCTAAGCAGCTTTTTATATCTTCCTCTTTTGAACGCTTTGCAACTTTGAAAGCACTGTTTGCTCAATGGAACAGATTAATTTGGGTTGGCTTCCCTCAAGCTATGTTATCTGGACAGAAATAGTGAGGCGCTTGCCTCACTTCCAGTGTGGAAGTGCAGTTCTTCCAGTTCAAATCTCCACAGTTTTTGTGCAATGTATTCCAGATAAGAGATTGCAAAATATATTTTATTTGTGCTGTCATTAAAAGCTGTTGAACAGTGATCAGCAAACAGGAATTGTGTGACGCAGGAGAACCACTCAGTGTTGGTTTGCTTACGCATGAAGCAAAGCAGCAGTGAGGAAGTGCATGTTCAAAGGAAGAGACAGAGAAACAGAACTACGTGGAAATAAAGTATTTTTATTTGTACAACAAAGGGATAATCAGAGCCTTGGTTTGGGATGCACACAGCTTTTGTGCAGGTGTCTTGTCTATCACCCGTGCAACTTCTTTACTTCCTTTAAG
The DNA here is from genome assembly GCF_001604755.1 of Lepidothrix coronata. NCBI lineage: Eukaryota > Metazoa > Chordata > Aves > Passeriformes > Pipridae > Lepidothrix > Lepidothrix coronata. The sequence goes on from NW_016690388.1 coordinate 1,104,628, forward strand.
CCAGAGTTTGTTTTATCCAATGCTGAGAGATGTCTTTTTGCAGCCTTCCATTTCCTCTCTCATCTCATGTGTTTCCTGTGACCAGGAAATCCCTTGTTGTAGATGATTTTGGGAAAAGGGAGCAGCCTTGCACATCTATCTGTCCATTATTTTCTGACAGCAGTAGCTGTTAGGGAATATTTAGGACCCAAAGTTCTTTATTGAGCCTTTTACAATATTCACTTAAAACTGCCTTTCCACTGGAAGGAATAATGTATTAATTTGTGAGTCAAATCTGCAGAACAAATGCCAGTTTTGATGTTATGTTGTGACACTGATGGAATCCCAGAACAGCCAACAACTGTGAAAATTATTTAGTTGATTGTTTGCTACAAAGACCTGGCAGGGTACTAGGATATTGCAGAGTACTTTTCTGGTGACCTCAGAAAAAACACTTCCCAGGTCTCCATGGTTTGCAAGTGAGCTATAGGAATAAAAAGCCAGTGGGGAAACAGAAGTTTCAGGCTGAAACTACTGCTCTGCACCACAGAGTGGATTTTTAAAGCAGTAAGAGGTGGCTGGATAGGGGAGGCAAAGATGTATTTCCTTTCCTGTAACCCTGTAAGTGTTTCACAGTGGACTTGTTCCAGGTAGTTGATAGTTTAATCTGTTTGGGGGTCAAATGGGTTGTGTAGCATTCAGAGGTTTTTGTTAGGAAGAAATGTTACTCAGCAGGCTCAGATGGGATTTAATGTGCCTCAATGGGAACAGCCCAGTGAAGTCAGGAGTGAAAGCTCCCTTTTTTGCATGTGTTTGAACCAGCTCTGTCTGGTACTTTTGTGTCCGTCTGTGATACCTTCACCTGACCATCTGGTGAGAACCTGTGGGGACATTGTGGTTCCATTGCATTTAGCCTGTGTACGTGTGCAAATGAATCTGTGTACACGTTCATCCAGGCCCTTGCTCCAAAAAGCTTTCTTCCACTGTTATCTCTGCAAAGCTTTTCCTTCAACTCTAAGGGAAGTTTAATCTAAAAGAGATTTCTTTCCAGATTATCCCACTAACTTGAGAGATTTTGAGTACCTAATTACAAATTTAACACTCCCAGCATATCAGAACACAGAGTTAAAATTATCTTAGCATTTGAAATGTGAAAACTTATACATTCTCAAGTCTTATATGGGTGTACACCCTAGGTAAGAGGCATTTATTGACTTCTTAGCAATCTACATACTCTGTCCCAGACAAATTTACAATCCCAAATGTGGTTTTGACACAAACTCCCATTTGTTATATGCTATAAAAATGTCATCCTTTGCATCGTTTAAGAACATTTCCAAAAGTAAACTCATACACCTAGAATAAAACCAATGCACTTATTCCACAGTTTTAGTGCTTTTGAGAAGCATACCATGCATTCTATAAACATTTATCATATATTTCCTTTAGTAAATATTTAAGTAGCTATCTATCCTATTCCAGCACAGATGTAGACTTCCCCACGACTGGGGGAAGAAGGTGTTGCTACACTAAGTGCTATACCAAGTGCACAACCCGCTTTTTCAATAACAGTACATCTGCTATCTAGAATAAATACATGGTTTTGACTCTGTAAAAAAGATTATTTGTATGAACTGAAAAGCTTCAATGAGTGGAGGCTTATTATAATTGTACCTTTATGCAGCCCTCGATCATGATGGAAATCTCTTTTCTTAGGCTTTTCAGTAACAGTAATAATTCCCTGCTTAAGGAGAGAGCTGACTGCACTAAAACACACCAGTGGGCTTGGAAGGGCCAGAGTTGCTGAGCAGTGTATGATCTGGACTCTCAAATCCCATGTTTCCAGGGCAATACGTTTCTGGCATTTTTGACATTTGTTTTAGCAGCATTGTGAGGTTTCCTGGGTTTGACTTTTTGTCTGTTCTCCCTGTCCTTTGCTTCCATTTCATCTCATATATGTAAATCTAGGACTCTGATTTTCCTCAACTCAGGATACACGTATTGCATGAAACATGTTTATTGCTGGACTGTACAGCCTTCAAAGGAAATTCAGTGAAGGTCAGTTCTTGCTAGCTGTGGAAGTTGGGAGATGGACTTTGCTTTCCTCTTCTAGTCAAAATATTCCAGAGACTAGAGATTCCTTACAAAAATACGGTGGGTTTGCCTGCAGTTTTATCATGATGTCATTATAGGCTTGCAGTAACAGCACTCCAGTAAGACACAATAATAACACACATAGGCATGGTCACACTCTGTTTAACTTTTCAGTTTATTCTGCTTTGGCCTCCAGCACTGCTTCTGTCTGATGCTGTATGATTTGAAAGCATTCCCAACAGGCGAGAGCAAAGCCCCAGGCTCTGGTATCTCTGACGCTCTCTGTTCTCTTGCTGGCAGAGCCTCTTTAATGTGAAGCTAATCACTTTCTTTTGAACTGTTTATGACAACAAATTGGATGTGAAATAATAAACATTGGCAGCTCTTTTCAATATTAAAGGTATCCCAGAGCTGACACGAGGCCCTATCAGTTTCTTGAAGACAGACTTTTCTGTGTAGCCTTTTAAAGCAATTTGTCTGCATGTGAGCATATTAGGAAATTTTCCTTGCAATCTTCCAGGGCTCTCTGGCTCTTTTATGCATTAAAGGGCATGAGAAGCTTTGTTTTATTTTTTTTTTTCATTTAGAAAAACTTTCAAAAAAGATAAAAATACCACCACTTTAATTATTTGATGTCTAGTTAACTGAGGCAGCACAGGAAAAGGATCTACACTTTCAATATTGCTTCAACTTTGAAAGTGATTATTTCTTTCCATTTCCTTCCCTGATAGTTACAGAAGTTTGCTCTTAGCTCACCCCCACACAAACCCACTTGATACAGTATGAAGAGCACTATCAGTGCCTAATGAATATAAACAAAATTATGTTATTTTTTCAAGGTTGAAATTTGGATTCTTAAATAGCTCAAAGGGCTTGTCTACACCACTACTCTGTGGTGCTTAAATAGCTGGAGAATGGGTTAATTCCAGGTTATTTCTTCCTTTTGCCTCCGAACTCATGTTTTCACAGTTTCCTCATGAAGATGATAATTGGAAGAAGTTACTGTGAACATCTCCTGCCACCACTACATTGTAGTGAAGCTGTGATATTGTTTGGCAGAATTAAACTTTTGGTGTGTAAGCAAACATCTTAAAGCAGGCAAATATTGTCTCACAAGGGGGATTTGAGTTGGCCGAAGATTATGTTAAATATCAATTTTGGAAATGTGCCCCATATTTTGATCTCCTCCTTACTGCTTGTGGAATTAATTTTTTTCTCCTCACTGTAATTTTTAAAACACATTTTAAATCATTCCCAAATCCAGATAATACAAGAGCATTTACAATAACTGTACAAACAGTATATCCTGCAATAACTGGTATAGGATTTTTAACCTTCTTAAGTGGTTTAGATATAGACTTAATTTTCACTGAAGTGTAGGCTTCTCTCTGTTTTGATGCTTGGGACAATAGCACACACCAAAAAAGATTGATGAGCAGATGAAAACAATGAAAAACAGTGAATACAAAATGAAAGGTATTCCCAGTCAGCCAGCACTGACTGACAGGATGTTGTGTTTCAGTTGTGTCGTAGATTTGCAATGATGAGCTGCTGACCAAGCCATGCCCAAACCACAGTCAGCCTCAAGACAGTGATAGTGTCATAAGTGGCACTTGTGGGAGCCCTGTAGCTTTCACAATGACTCTGGCTGTCCTGTATAGCAAGAGCAGGGACACGAAGAGGCAGAATTATCAATTCTTGCATCTCTGAAGATTTGCAATGACAACTGGGTTTGTGAGAAGAGAGATGATTTGTGATATGTGATCCAGCTATAGAGAAAGAGAGCAGAAGGATGTAAAAGGAGCTTCATGGAGGTATATGCTGAGCTTACTCTTTCTGTGTCGTGGGAAGGGGTGGCTATAAACATTTTTCTGCTGTCAGGATTGCAGGGTTGCTTCGAAGTCATCCCTGTCTGCCACCGTTCTCACGGGTCCTGGGTCAGTTCGGATTTGGAAAGTGCTGGGCTGCCAGCACAAGAACGGGTGTCGTGGTGGGCCATGACTGGGTGCTCAATGGTATGCTCTGCAGAAGCCAGGATTGCCGCCAAAATCATGCGTGTGGGCTGACAGTATCAAGGTTTTGGTGGCAAGCCTGGCTTGTGGCCCTCGCTGTGAGCTCCTGCCTCTGCACCACAGCTCACTGCCCTGCGTTGTGCTGATAAATCACTTACACAGCCAAGCTATAAACCTGGCCAGAGAATCTTAAAAAGAGGCTGCCAAGTAAAAGGGGCATGTGAAGGAGCTGCTGATTGGAAAGGTGACCAGCTAGTCTGAGTTTGTAGCTCTCTGAGATTAAGTCCAGCAGCAAAACTGCTTGAAGTATTTCACCTTTCCTCTTTTCTTTTATACTCATTCTATGATGCTCTGGACCTTCAGTTGTGTGTCATTCATGCAGCCAGGGCTAGCAGCCGGAGTGCAGGCTTTCTTAATGCTCAGGGGGTACAAAAAAAACTCCTGATAACAAAATAAGAGAGCGGGCATTTGCTAATGGCTTTCCATTGAGTACCTAAAGGCAGCCTGCGAGAAAGCTGGAGAGGGACTTTATGGAAGGGGAGGTAGTGAGAGGACAAGGGGGAATGACTTTAAACTGAGAGGAGATTTAGATTAGATATAAGGAAGAAATTCTTTACTGTGAAGGTGTTGAGGCCCTAGAACAGGTTGCCAAGAGAAGCTGTGGCTGCCCCATCCCTGGAAGTGTCCAAGGCCGGGTTGGATGGGGCTTGGAGCAACCAAGTGCAAGGTGTACCTGCCCATGGCAGGGGGTTGGAACTAGAGGATCTTCCCTTCCAACCCAAGCCATTCTATGATAACCACAAGGCAATTGGAGATCTTTGCCCTGCTGGTTTGGACTGGGTGGAAAAGCCCTACCTTGCCTCTGCTCCCTGGCCCATGTCTCAGGATCCTGCCAGTCTGCTGGCAAACCTTCCCTTCCCATTTCTCTCCCACACACGGCAGAAGCAGGATGGGTTGCTGCCATCGTGGTACCAAGGGCTGGTATCCAGATTCCTAAACTGCAGTGGGGGCTTCAGCAGAGCCAGTGCAATGGGTGAGGAGCGAGATGAGTTTGAGTTGTGAGTCAGGTATCGAGGACACCGTGGACTTACCCAGTTAAAGCTCAGTGAGTGTCCTGCTTTGCTCCCACTGGCTTGAGTGGGGCAGCTCCCATGGGCAGCACTGGTACAGGTGAGGGTCCTACCTCATGTGCCACCCACTGCTCGATTCAATTGCCCAGTTCACAGTGCCCTGTTTTTCTCACTCCAGTTTTCCACCTCCAGTTTTATGCTTTCTCTGAAGGCAGTACCACAGTCCGCCCCACACATTTCCAGGTTTATTCCTGGTTGCAGTTGGTCTCACCAAGCAGAAAAGTATGAATTTGCAACCTTGTGGTTATTTTTATATAAGAATGTCTTAATACACGGTGGATGTTTGAGTCTAGCTTTCGATGTTTTTCAAACGGTGTCTGTATTTTGATTTTTAATTTGCCTCTGAGCAAGACTGTCTACAAACACTGGCCAAATCTGCCTATCTGGGACCTGGAAGGGGTCCCTGGAGAAAGTGTTTCAAGTCATTTATTCAGCACTGGCTGCTTTTACATTTGGCTTGAAGTCTGACAACTTTCCACCAGACCTGCAGCATAGTAAAGCACATCCTCTCTATGACAGCAGGAGAGCCAAGGAACTAGCAGGTTGCAGGAGTGAATGCTATAAAACAGATGTTATTAGTGGGCTTCACCAAGGGTGGGAGGCTGAGTACAGTAGCCCTATTACAGCCTCCAAGGTGGGCCACAAGATTGCTGTCTTATGAGCAAGCTGTGCCTGCAGTATTTGGCTCAGCATCGCATCCTGAAAATTCCAGTGCTGAGAAGCACTTTTGCGCTATGAGTAAACTGTAAGCTAGATTTGAAAGGAAAGATTTTGATTAAAATCAGCATTTCAGAGCCTTCAGCTGGCAGCTGGTGTGGTGTTAAGGATGGACATCATTGGAGACTCCTGCGGTAAAGAGGCCCCATGTCTGAGTGTTTAAAACTGGGTTCCATCCAGTTGTGATGGTGGTTTTTAACAGTCAGAGGAAAAAAAATATTGCTGTATATTTACACATAGGGACAGATTTTGCTCCCCTTAAAACCAGTGGCAGAGTTCCCATTGATTTCCATGGGTGCCTGCCTCAAAATGTTTGAACAGTAAATATATTCTTCTGGGTGGGAAACCAGGGTAGAAATCCCTCTCACAGCCTGCTCCCAGCACTGCAAATGTCAGGGTTTTTCAGCTCTAGTCTCAGAAACACTAATTCTAATTTTAAAATCCTTTTAAACTTTAACAGCCATATGTGGTCTTACTTCACAGCTGTCAGTCAGAATCAACAGCTGACATTATATTTTTCTATATTTACTTCTATTCCCTCCTGTATGTAGAATTATTTCATTGATATGAATATCAAATATATAGGGAGTAATTGAGAAATTTAATATCAGATACAAGCATTTGCTCCCTGAGTGCTTTTAATAATAAATTTGTTGTGCTTTAATTTCGCTGACACTAAATGAGCTGATCTGGTATGGATTTTTCAGTGCTATGGCTTATGCTATATATGCTTTTCCCAAAGTATGTGTGTGGCTGTGGGCATGTATTTTTTACCTTTCTCTCCATCTCTGTCTTGACTGAAAGCTTTAGAAGTTCATAGTAATTTGGGATTTTTAGAGATACAGCATATAAATTTTTTTTAAAAATGACTTTTATTTAAAAATCCCTAGAAATTTGAGACAAAAACCTTTCTTCAATATCTCTGAAAGCTCCTTAATGCAGAGAATTTCCTCATAAACTGTTGGCTTTGTTTTAAACCTGTAAATACAGGTTTCTGTTTCCAATAGTTTTCAGAGTTGTGTACAGTCAAATTATGCAGAGCCAAAATTTTTGGCAAATTGCTGTCAACCTGTATCAACATTTGCATCAATAACAGTTGGTATCACTTAATGGAGGGCCTACATCCAGGCTTTGGAAAAGGGTATGGTATCTATGTGTTCAGTGGGCAGTGCACTGTCCTACCTGCTGCAGGCTGCTCCTCTCCGGCAGTCAGTTCTTCCCAGGGATACAACTACATGATGGACAACCGGAATATCCTTAAATTCTTGGTCTGAATAAGCTGTATGGTTCTTCTGTGCTCTGAAATAGGCAGTGAGATGGCATGACAACTGTCCAGAAAGGAAGGAGAGATAGATGAGCAATGGTCTTTGATTACCCAGGTAATCAGAGAAAAAAAAAACTAAAAATGAAAAGAGAGAGAGGGAGGGGAATAAAGAAGAGATTAAAAGAGAGAAAGAATCAGAGAAATAACAAGGAAGTACAAAAAGCAAGTAACCAGAGTTCAGTTGACATATCTATGCTTCTAATACCACTCAGATATCAACCCATCCTTAAGCCACACACACCTGACAATAAATTGCACCACCTTGGAAATGTTAACCTTGGAAATAGTTTTGAAAATGCTCCTCACTCATTTTTTTTTGGTGCCAATGGAATATTAAGCAAAGTTTTGAGCCTGTGCAAGCATTCTTAACCAGCCTACGCCCATTGCTTGTGGAGTGAAGTCAAACACCTTCATAAAGCCAAAAGCTCACAAGCCTTTCCTGGTTTGCTGCGATGAATTTGGCTACTAGAACTTATGTCTGGAGAAGCCAGTCTGTTAAAATAACAGGATTGTTGGGGGTGTACCAACATTTGCAAGTTGTTCTCTTGTGAGAGAGGAGTGCCACTTAGGATGGAAGTTATTAGCTCTTACGGAAGCCTCCCAGAAGGAAAGAGTGAAGAACAGAAGAAATCTGAGCAGAGGCTTTCATTGCTGCCATCGTGCCTTCTAGGTCAGCTTTTACTCATGTTGGGATAGCAGGGTTCTGTGTGAGGATGATACAGCAAAAGTGGAGACAGAGAAACCTCTGCTTCTCACAGCTTTTGGGGTCCTGAGAGGGAGAGGGTTCCTGCCCTGGGTGCTTATGTACTCCTGCTTTCAAGGGAGAACAGTGACACCGCCCACTGACCCCGCTTGCTTTCTCAACACAGACACAAATGAAAGCTCATCATCAGTTTCTCTGCAATTCCCACATTGTTACAATGAAATAGTGAAGTAAAGAAAGAACTCACCGAATTTGAAATGTATAAGCAATGACCTACTAAATCTGTACTTTGTGTTAGAGGTGGCTCTTTCCAGAGTTCAGTTTGTGAGAGCGGCGTCTTCAAACGTTTTTTCAATGGTTTGCAGAGTCACATTCAAATTTTCTTCCATCAGTAACTGCATGCAGTCAGTAAAAATAACAAGATAACCTAGAAGGAAGAAAAACTCACATTTATTTCCTTACTTTGGCACAAATTACTCACTAGTCAGAATTTTTGAATCTCTTCACCTTTCTGAGGTAAATAAATTGAGTGCCATGCGTCTTAATATGTATGGGTCTTTCATATAAGATGTTAAAAACTGCATTGTGTAGATAATAGATCCATTGATGAGGGACCAGGCTGGGAATTGGCTGAGCTGCGTTCTCGTGTAGGTTCTCTCTGTGAGTAGCTGTGTGGGGTTGAGAAAATCACTGAGCCTTGGAGCCCCCGTTTGTGACAGCCCCTCTCCCAGTAAAGCCCTTGAGGGTGTTGAGGTCATCACATACTGAGGGTGTCCATGACTGAGAGACCTGTCCTCCTACATCCCTGTGCATGAAAAGACAGGACTTTGGGGGTTTGTTTGGTCTCTACTTTACTTGATTTTGCCCTTAACCCTCGTTTCCTCTGCTGTGCAGCCTCTGTTAGTGTTGAACACAGCAGGGTTTTCAGTGGTGTCTCATCAGTGTATTGATTTACAAGTGTACATACTAGTTTCCTGGTGTCCTTATTACTGTGAGTGGTGGCAACTTGGTGTAAGATCCACTGAGACGGCCATCAGTATATGAGTTTGAAGCAGTCTATTACTGTTTTTCAATTATCAAATGGTTGATAATTTGATACCTAAAAAAAAGTATAAGCGTTAAGCTACACAAATAGTGGGGACTTTGGTTAGTTGTAATACTGAAAATGTGACCCTGTTTTAGGTGTACCTGAAATGTTTTACTTTTAACTTCTTTTTATCAAATTCTGCTTTCTTTTAAAAGTGAAAAATATAACTTTGAAATGTTTCAGTTAGCACCAGGGCAAAACATTTCAGCTTTCCTACATTTTAATATTTTTTTTTGTCAAAAGTGATTGTGAAATTCAGAACAACTTCATTAATGGTTTCCGCTGCCCAGAACCACATAGTTCCGTGGATAAGCTATTTGCCAAAAAAGCAAAGAAATCAATCTACTCGGTTCTATTTATAAACAAAAACTTTAAGAATTCGTCATTGTTTTGCAAAGCTTATTTTGCAGACCTGTCTCTTACAGAATAAATTGGATTAATTTTCAGTCTTGTAGTGTGTCTGTTCAAAATAACAAACTCCAAAATCGTGACTGTTTCTCATAGTTTTGAATTTGTTTTCAGCTGTGGCAACAACACACTGTGATATTTGTTGTCTGTGTTGATATGGACATTTTTCACGCTTCTGCATTGTCCTTCCAAAGTGAGAGGACTTCAGACTTATGTAACATAGGTTCAGATTTTTCTTCCCTGTGTTTCTTTCTCAAACATTTAATTTTCCTGACTGTGCCCACAAAATGGCGACAGTGCTGCAAGGTCACCAGGGAACGCTAAAAAACTCTCCTAGGGAAAGGCAATTGGATTAATACTATGAATTAGAATATATTTGTGCTTGACTGTTTTTCCAATATCTTCATTAGCACTCTTGTTGATAACATAGCTTTTAATAGCTTTTATAACCACAAATGCAGCAAGGAATGAAGCAAATAGGTCATTAATCCCTTAAAAGTACAATTTAATGCAATGCTTCATGACAGGAAGTTAACAGGATAATAAAACCTTTACTGTTTTAAGCCACACTTAATATTTTTATGGCACAGTTGGCTTGACAAAATATTCTTTGTGAGTCATCACTTCAAAGCAAGGTCCTGGGGACCAATTAAAGTTGTGTCTGCAACCCCCATGCGTAACTGCATGCAAGCGTGAGGTATTTCAAAATATCTCTTTCAAGTAATAAGAGTTGTACCCAGATGAAGTAAAAGGGACCTTTTTGCTTCAAGCCTTTTAATTTAATATGCCCATGTGTGGAGACACCCTTGGGGAATGAGAAATTGATTTTCATTCTTTACATGGATCCTGCAGTAATTTGCACTGTCAAAATAGTCCATGGCATTTGTCTTCCAAAAATTATATCCTTGACAGACAAACAATAGCAAGACAGATTGTCCTTGATTTCAAGCTTTATCTTGAAAGAGACCAAAATGCCCCTATTATGGCTGATTAAAAAGTGAAAACCATACAAGTAATTGCCTTGCATACAATTTGTAGTTCCTGGGCCAATGGAACTGAGTGGATTAAGGACAAAGCGAGGATTGTAGAATTTTCTGTTCTGGTTTGGTGTCTCTGCCAATAACCTGCTGTTTGACCAGGCAAGGTGTTTAACATCCCATTTCCACTTTGAATGAATTAGAAGTATGTCTGTGTTGTTCTGGTGTTGCTGATATTGCCACACACCTGGTGTGGATGCTCTCATCTGAATGGCATAGTGAGCATTTTTGTGTGAATTTTATGCACTTCTGGAGAATCAGTTTGGGTGGAAGCTCTTCATGAGTAACATGATGGCTTTCATACTGGAGCAAGTGACATCCACATTTTTGTTGGTTTTTTTGGGATCGTCTGGATAGAATCCCTTTAATTACTCTGCAAATAGCGAGTTTACAATGATAATTCATTGTTGGAGGAACGGGACAGCCAATCTATTATTTTCATGTAAGCAGAGAATAAACATTAGATGAACTGTGTTTTCTGACAGACACCATGTGTTTATGGAAAAATAACTCCCTGCTATACTTGGATTTAATGTCTTCATTGTGCTTATTCTGCAAGAGATAATTTGTGCTTCAACAAGCTTATAATAAAATATTGATTGTTATTATAACAAATATTGCTGGCAGACAAAAATGGGGGGTCAACAGGCAGAAAGTGATGTAATGAATCAGAAGTGAGAACTAGATCTGTGTTTCCTGGGTTGTAGTTTGCAGCTGTGTTTGCAGGACTGCAATGTCTCAAGCACTGTGGTTTCTTTGAAGAAAATTCTGCACTACCAGAAAAAAACCCCAAACAACAAAATACTGAATTGTTTCAAGATACAGCCGCTTCTCCCCACCAGATAATAATTTTTCAGGCACTGACATCTCTTCCTTTTTCTTTCAGAATTTCCTAGGATTTTGATTGTGTAATTTGTTTGGGGGTTGGGTTGGTGAATCAGGACTGAAGAACTGACTTACTACTGTAACAGATCATAGCATTTTTATGTGTTAGTATCCTGACAAGTTCATAAGAAATGTGCTGTGGAGTAGGAATAGAGGTGCAAAGAAAAGGTACTGGCATGAGTGGTATAAATTTGAGATGCAGATGCGCATGACAGAGTTCACATGAGAATATTTAGATTTCTGTTTTCTGTCTAGGAAGCATTTTTGCAGGAGTGTTATTGTGAACAACCAACTGTTTTTTCCCTCACCTTCTGCTCCTCACATTTCCTAATTATCTGTCACTTCCATCTCCTTATCCTGTAACTCCATTTAGTGCCCTAGGAACATCTTGGGAGCTTGAAAGTAGACAGCTTTGGTAAATGTTTAGCAATGGCTCATGTGCAGATTTCTGAATCCAAGGAGATTCAACCCGTGGGAAAGTTTCAAGTCCCATCTTAGGACTAAGTTCCAAGTATTGTTAAATGGCTGAGGTTAGAAATAGTGGGAAAAGAGTAAATAGATGCAGAGCTGCAAGTCAAATCTTTGCACCCTTTCTTTTCCCTCTCCCCACAACCTTGCCTCATGCACTGTTGTCGTATGAGTCAGGCTGCTTTTCCCTCTGCAACACCCCTCTAAGTGGGAAAGTGGATCTATAAAAACTAATAGAAATGAGAGAGAGAAAAAACCCCCAACCCAACCAACTCTTGATCTTCAGACTCGGAGACTTTGACTGAGAGCCAAATATTTCAAACAGCAGCCCTTTCATAAGCGGGAGAGCCTGTGCTAGATCTGTTGGGTATGCAGTGTGACCACATAATGCTCAGCACATGTCAACAGAACTGATAACCAAATTGTACCTCTCAGCCTCCCATACAGCACAGCTTTGGCAGGCTTTCAGTCTCTCAGTCCTAATTAACACGCTATGACTAGAAGGTTAAAGCCACAGCTTTATTTACTGCACAATTAACGGGTAAACATGATTTAATCATAACTTAAACATTCAGCATTTACGAGAAAATTTAAAAATCCTTTTAGGAGCCCTTTTGACCTCGAGCCTCCAAGCAGACCTCTTGCAATGTGGAATTAACTGCCTGTTCCACCAAGGGACATCAGGGCTCTCTGTGACACTCTGGATTTCCATCCTTGAAAAAATTAAAACCAACATCAACTTAACAGACATTCTCGTGTGTGGGTCCTATCCCAGTGTCAGGGTTCTTCTGGGCTAAATCTGCATCCAATGGCGGCTGAGCACCGGCTTCAGTGAAAACCCCCGAGTATCAGGGTATGTCCTTGTTGTTCTTGGATCTCAGTAGCTCTGCTGTGGCCCAAACTGACCCCTCAAGCTTTGATTGAAATGCAGCAGCTTAGGCCTGGTCCTGCAGAGACTTAGACATGTGCTTAACTTGACATCTTGTGGACTTGTTAACTTTAATAAACTAACCACTGAGAAAGTTTGGCATTCATGTCCTGTTTGTTTATCATGTTTGGACCTTTAGATGACAGCTGAATTACTCGGTTGTAGTTTTTAAGTACTGTAGAAACCCACCAATATAAATTGACTTCAATTGAGCATCAAATTTCTTTTTGCTTAAGACAATTGGTGCCTCAGTACTCAGTTTATGGTTTGTTTCACACCCAAACAGACATGTAATCCTTTCATAGGCTAGATGTTATACCAGGGGTGGGAACCACCACAATACAAGGCAATTGTGTTGTAGGATAGAATCATAGAATCACTTAGGTTGGAAAAGACCTTTAACATCATTGAGTCCAAATGCTAAGCCAGCACTGCCATGTTCACTGCTAAACCATGTCCCTAAGTGCTACATCTGCATGTTTTTTTAAGTCTTCCAGGGATGGTGGTGATTCCACCACTGCCCTGGGCAGCCAGTTCCAATACCTGACCACCCTTTCAGTGAAGAAATGTTTCCTAATATCCAATCTAAACCTCCCCTGGTCCAGCTTGAGGCCATTTCCTCTCATCTTGTCACTTGTTACCGGGGAGAAGAGCCCGACCCCCACCTGGCTGCCTCCTATCAGGTAGTTGTAGAGAGTGATAAGGTCACCCCTGAGCCTGCTTTTCTCCAGGCTTAACACCCCCAGCTCCCTCAGCTACTCCTCATCAGACTTATGCTCCAGACCCTTCCCCAGCTTCACTGCCCTTCTCTGGACACGCTCCAGCACCTCAATGTCCTTCTTGTAGTGAGGGCCTCAGAACTGAACCCAGGATTTGAGGTGTGGCATGGTGGCCACCAGCTGCACCTGCTCCATAATGGACCATTCCCATCCTCAGAGTTAGGTAGTTGTTCCTCATCTCCAGAATCGAGTGATTTACACATCAGCAGGTGTACAGGCACCACATTTTGATGACACCCCACCACTGCCATCACTAAATGTAAAGCCATCTCACTGGTAGAAAGGAGGTACATCCTAGAAAGGATGGAAGGGGGAAAAAGCTTTCCTTTTCTGAAAGCAGAATGACTTTAGTAGATAAGTACTATCTACTGAAATGAATTGAGTTTCAGTGTTGTGCAGATTAACACAAGGCAATTGTCTACTGGGAAAAATACTAACCCTCTTCCACCTGAACTCCTAATTTTTTAATACCATCATTGCTACCAGCACACTGTTTCTGCCATTGCAGTAAAGGCTGAACTGGCAATTTTACCTCTCCCACCCCTGGTTCAGGCTGCAATATGAAAATTCTTTGGCAGGAAAAGAAGTGAAGTAAAGAAGGAGTAGCCAGTATCAACCAGAGTGGATCAAAAAAAGAATTTAAAACACCCATTTAGATATGTTACTGTATATTACAACCTGTAAATTGCAACAGAGAATAAAACCAATCAAGAGAAAGAAAATTGTTCATAATTCGTTCCTGGAAAATGCTGTTTCTTAAAAGCCTTGGTGCTGTTGCTAATACCCAATTTTTCCACAGTCTTATGTATTTCTTCTAGATACCAAAAATGCCACATCTGCTACCATGTAAGACTTATGTAAGGACATGTACGAAGAAAGGTGGATGAGTAGAAGCCGGTGCTTCCAGCACAAGCTGAGGGGAGACAGCAGAGCACAGTTATTGTGAGCTGTCAGGAAGCTGTGCCCTTCAGATGGGCAGATTTGAGCCCTGTGTGTGGGGTTCATTCCTTCCCCTCTCTGATCCCGTGAGCTTCTCCCAACCCTTTAAGGGGCGTTTCCTCTTCCAATTCAGCCCATGCTAGAAGTTGATACAGAGTGGGAGGAACTGCAGAATAAAGGAAGCTTTGTGGTTCTGGGACTGGCCGGTACATTGGCAAAATTCCTGTGCCCTCCTACTCACTACTTCTGCAGCTGCCGGTGGTGTTTGCCACCTGTTGGGATGTGCCCTGTGGCACGGGAGGTAACCACTGTGCGTTACACTGCTTCAGATCTGCATTCAGGCAGTCCTGTGAGACTGTCTTGCAGTGGTGAGAATAAATGAAGATTTAGGAGTCTAATTTTCTTTCCCAGCCCTGCCATTGACTTGCTTGCATTGAGAGGCGAAACAAGTCACTCTAACTTCCATGCTCCTCAGCTTTCCTGCCTGTACAGTGGAGCTAGTGGTGCTTATCAAGAAAACATCAGTGACTTGAAATATTCATTGTGTTTGGAGAAAGCTTTAGTTTCTTGGATTTGTGGTCCCGTTGGAAGTGTCGAGTATTTCTAATGTAGGACAATGTGGTGGTTTTCTGCTTCCTCTTGATGTGTTATTCACTTCTTGGCTTCAGGACTAATGTGCACATCCTCATGTGTGTCTGTGCCAGCACTCAGCTCTGTGTGTGCCAAGATAGGTTACAGTGTCTGTATTTACTATGTACGGCCTACATACCGCCTTTGTGAGTAAGTATGGCAGCAATGTAATAGAGGAAGGGGGGGAGTATCCGTGTGTCTGTATATAAGATCATATATTTGTACAAAGTGTGTGTCTGTGGGCTTCAGAGACTGAAGGGAGTCTGTGGTTCAGACAGTCTGCCTGGGTTTTTTCTTTTTTTTTTTTTCTCTGAAGGCAGCAAAATATGTTGATATGGATTTTTTTTGTAGGAGCTTTTTGTGTTTTGAGTTAACGCATTTCCCTCACATCAGATCTTGCCAAACGTCATTTACTTACTAGTACTGTGAAAGTAGGTAACCTGAAGGCAGCACCATTCCCCGTTGTTTGCTCCCAAACTGCTCAGAGACGTGCTGTAATAAGACTCCCAGTAAAAAACAACAGAATATCAGCATGAGCAGGAAAGTTGAGCAAAAATGCCTGTGCTTATGCTGCATGTGTGCTTAAATGTTTAGCTGCAGTAGTGCCAAGGTTGTGAGTTTATAATGCAGAAATACTGCCGCTGGTGTGCCTTGTGGAACTGCGACCCAGTAACTTCATTTGGGAATTATGGCCAGTGTGGTATTTTTGTTCAGTATTCTCACTGGTAAAATGAGACTTTAATCATGGTAGAGATGAGAGAAAGAGAGAAGCTTCATGCAGACTAATCTACAATGAAGTGCAGAATTTTCATTCATGAGAATAACGTTTCTGATTTTTTTTTTCTCCCAGAAATGAAATGCCTGCAGTAAAAAAGTACAATACAAAGGAAGTGAACTCTTCCTGACTGCTGGAGTTTGCAAGTAATGACCTCTTTTCTCTTTTTTTTTTCCTCCCTCTTTTTTCTTTCTTGTTGTTACCAACTAGCAAGATTTCTCAGTGGAAATAAGCTATTTTGTCTATGGATAGATCGTTCATCAGAGGGATTGAAATACATTCTTCACAAGCATGCTGAACATACCCAGCCATTAATAACAACATTTTTAGTGGTGAATAAAACAAAGGATATTGCACATGGCCAGTAGGGAAATCGATTTATCTCACTTTGGTTTGGTCTGCATTAAGAAATGTCACACATATTCGAAGTGTTTTGCATAGCTGGTGTCCTGTGTTTTGACATAAGAAAATCTCTGCTAAACTCGGTTTTGGCATCTTTTTCTTGACCTCATGTCAGCAAGAAAACACTACTTTCCATGAAGTATGTTTAGCCAATTAACAGATATACTATTTATAAGTATATAAATATATATAGTTATGTGTGTTTTTAGGTATTTTGATTAATTAGACCAAAAAACTTGCTTCTCCCAAAAGGACCACACTGGATTGTGTATACACTGACTTTGTATAAAATCTCCAAGAATGAATTACTGACACATGGGAAGACTTGCTGCTTTCAAGCATTGGACTTCAAGGAACTTGCACTTCTGGACTTTGTGTTTTCCCCTTGAAATCAGTGGCAATTAAAACCAGCTTTACAGACTTACAAGACAACTTGGAGACTGGTGCAGCCAAAGCACAGTTGCTGCAAGAGGAATTCAGTTTGCCTGTGTGCACAAGGTTGGTTGGCACTCTCTCAGATAAGTTTAACTTGAGTTGGTCAAAAGCAATAAGCCGTCCATGATATGGCCATAGAGACAGGATATAAGGCATAGCATCCCCATAGACTCTTTTAAAACTTCTTTTCAGAGCTCTGAGAACATATTCAATGAACATTGTTAGGCTAATGGTGATGATGCCACTCTAAGTATCTATAAATCTTCCCACCACTTCTTGAAAGACAAAATGTACTTACATTACAACCTGAAAAGAGAATTTAAAAGACTAAATTTGTTAATGTCCAGATTTGGCTTGAGATTTTTGTGTTTGTTTGCTGTTGGGTTTTTTCCTAAACTTATTGAGGAGACATACAAACAAAATTCGGAAATTCCTTACTGTGGCTGATTTTGAGTTCATTGAGCAGAAAATAACTGATCAGAACATACATGGAAATATTTTCATGTGGCTTTTTTTGTTTTCAGTGCTAACATAAATAAACTATTTAACTGATTTTGTATAAACTTTCCAAAAAAAATCTCAAGCACGGAAAATTTCATCCCAAAATGGAGTTTATTTGAGAAAATTACAAGCAACAGAAAAAGAGGGTTAGAGTGGAAATCTGAACTCCTCATTAACGAGAGTTAAGTGCCAACTTAAATGCCAGGGGTTTTTTTCTGTTAATATTTGGTTTAAAGTTACATACAGGTTTGGAAGAGTTTAGCTCTTTTTAACCCCTTTTTTATTGTTGCCACTGACTCAGTTTTGTTTCAAAGTGATGGCATGGGTTCAGGGCTCCAGAGCTGTCTTCACCACAGCAGTAGACATGTTTTTTAACTTTTTCTTTCAGATCATCACTTGAGACTGTCTTCATACAGCCTTAAATTCCACACAAATCCCTCTCCCTGATATAGGCTAGATCTAAATATTTAGTGGCACAAGCCAGTAGAGATCATGAAGGCTAAGGCAGGCCTTAGGCTGGCAGATTATGGCTTCTGATTTCCATTACAGATCTGGGGCAGTGGGAGAGGACAGCAGGTCTCCCTAATATGGCTAAAAGGTGTGCAGAAAACCCGCTGAAACACAATTCAGCCAAAACAAGGATGTACTTTGTTTTTAGGCCTTAGCTGGGGCAGAAACCTGCACAGCTTCATCTCTAAAAATGATGGCAAGTAATGTTTTGAGCACATGTCACACTTTTCGTCTGGAAATCTCAGCACCTTTAGGACAATGAGGCAACTCACTCATCATGACTGGGCTTCGCGAACGAAGATTTGGGAAGGCTCTATCCACATTTGTTACAGGCACGTTGGTGACTTATGAGGCCAATACGAGACAGACATATCCGATTGCAAAAGGCACAGCAGAAAGACTCTTTAGATGGTGTATTCTGCAGAACATGGTTCTTTCTGCGTTGCCTTTTCTCCTCGAGAGTGATCCTGTGTGTGTTCTCAAAGGAGACAGCTGCATTATAGATGGTGTTTCTCCAGGTCTCCTGATTGGAGGCCAGAGTAGACCAGTTATGATGATCAATATGGCCAAGGCTGAGATGTTGTTTCAGGGAGTCCTTGTAGCACCTTTCACCTGCCGTTTCGACCCTCGCCTGTCGCTACAGGACTTTTTGCATGTGGGTAAAGCCTTCCAGCCTGCGCAATGGATTTTTAGGTGAGATGCAGTATGCGCGGAACTGAGCCCACCCTTTAATCCTGAGGTTCATCTGCCAGGGGCGAGCGAGCTTGGACGGTGGCAGCGAGATCCTCAGGACGTAGGTTTGATTAGAGTGACCTTCACTTAGATGGATGGCCTTACAGGGCTAAGCAAGCTCCATCTGCCTGGGTTTGAGATTAGAGTTGTCCTTCTTGACTGCCTTTACTCTTGGTCTAACTAAATATGGAGATTGCTGTGGTCTAATGGACAGGACCTGCATCTAACTCCTTAGCAAGCAGCTAACTCTGTTCCTGGCTCTGCAGCAAATTCCCTATGTAACCTCTGGCAAACTTTCTCTTCCTTTGCTCCTTCCTTTGGAAAATTCCTCTGAATTCAGGGGGGCATTTTGTTGAGGGAAGGCAGAATGAGGAGTCACTTTACCAGATTTGGAGTCTCTTTTGCTTTTTGAAGGTTAGCCAATTCAGTTTAGAGATCAACTCTGAATGTCTCCATCGCAGTTCTTAAGAGAATTGTCTCTTTTCCCAGTGATGTAAATTTTGTTTACATTTTATGCTTTCTGCTTTTAAAAACCTCCCTGGTCTGTCTTTGTTCCCAATTTTTTTAGTCCAGAAGATCTTTATTAGATATACAGAAGAAGGGATCCAAGTATGTATTAAAAGCAATTATAATAACTCTTAATTTAAAAATTGCCTATTGCAAACATTCAGAAAGCATTCAAGTGGTCAGTGATGTTTCACTGAGTACGGGTGTGAGCACATCTCTTATTTTTAGGTTATGAAAATTAAGTTTTCTATAACTGTGAGGAAGAATCTGACAACCCATGCACTTGGAAGAGCAGGTCTACAACTCTGGAACTGCAGCTCTAAGACAGATATCCCTGACACTTGAAAGAAGACAATTAAAAGGAGACTTCTATCAAAAGTGTTTCTGTCAAGCACTGACAGTGTGCAAAACATGCACACAAATGAAATGGCACACTCAGTGCCTGCACACTCAGGCAGCCTGAGCCACACAGTACCAGTAGCCAGTTTTTCCTATCAGTTGTTTTTCAAAGTCTCCATTCTTAGTGTACTTCAGCCCTCTGAATTGTACATCAGAGGTCATCAGAGGTCTTCAGAGGTGCTTGGCTTTCTCCACTGAGTAAGCATAGGGACTGCAGGGGGTTTGTAGGATGCACCTCAAATCCTATATTCGGTTTTGGGGCCCCTCATGACAAGAAAGACATTGAGGTGCTAGAGCATGTCCAGAGAAGAACAATGGAGCTGGGGAAGGGTCTGGAACACAAGTCTTATGACCTGAGGTAGCTGGGATGGTTTAGCCTGGGGAAAAGGAGATTCAAGGGGACCTTATTGCTCTCTACAACTCCCTGACAGAAGGGTGTAGCCACGTGAGGGTCAGTCTGGTCTCCCTCCTCCCAGGATGAGACGAAATGGCTTCGAGTTGCACCAAGGGAGGTTTAGATTGGATATTAGGAAACATTTCTTCACTGAAAGGGTTGTCAAGCATTGGAAAAGGCTGTCCTGGGAAGTGGTTAAATCACCATCCCTGGAGGTATTTAAGAAATGTGTAAATGTGGCATTTGGGGACATGGTTTAGTGGTGAACAAGGTGGTGTTAGGTTGGTGGTTGGACTTGATGGTCTTATAGGTCTTTTCTAACCTAGATGATTCTATGGCCACCTGAATATAGTCCTCAGGGCCTAGACACATTCCCACTAAATTATATCAAACCTTTACTCTCATCACTGAAAGCTGAAGTGGACTTGTCTGTCCATAGAAACTGTTAGTTAAAATTTACAAAACTGTAACCTATTGATTGACATTTCTAATCAATTCATATTCTTTAGCCAGACAATTCCACCACTGGTTAGACATAATTCTAGATTTCTTAAAATGCTCTGAAAATTTCAGCCATTTCTTCACTTGCAAATTTCTCCTCCTTTAATTACACAGAAAACTTTAAAGCGTAACAAGCTGCATTTTGCTGTTTCCATTTTTCAGTAACATGGACAAAAATACAATCTAATGAGCAAAACATTTATTTTGGTACAGGATTCTTCCTGCTGCTTAATGCTGTTTCCTTCTGCGTTTTTTTTCGAGAGTGCATGGTTTTTCACATTGGCAGGATGTGTGTGGACATGAGCTGAATATATATTTAATCTTAAATTTGGTTGCAAGCACTAAGTTATTGCACAACAACGTCTGCATGAAGGCAGAATTATGTCAGCTCAGTAGGGTCTTATGATAAGGGAGACTGGGGCCTGCTCTTAAACAAGCAGGGTTCAGCATTTTCTGAAGTAGCAATACTTCTGATGTGAACACTTAGTATTTACAGAATCTACAACTCAGCCTATAGCCTTTCTTGTGAAGCAGCTACAACCCCCTCACAATTAAAATACATTTTGGATGTATTTTTTTCAAGTAATAGCAATCCCTTGAGTATGCTCAGTGCTGTCATGGCATGTCATGATGGTTAAAGGAACTGTATTAGGAAATGAAGCGGCAACTCAGTGCTGTGAGACTTGTGCTGGTTGTGGTGGACCTGGAATAAAAATAGAGATACAAGCTCAGACACTTATATGGACAACACCAGTTCCCTTCCAGATGCAGATACTTAAGTTCATTTTTTCCCTGCAGGCTAGTATTTGTGAGGAGAGAGCTATTTGCAACTGGGGTAAATGCAGTGTGTGTGTGTCTCTCTCTCAGAAATGCTCACAAAGTCCAGCTAGCACAATATTATTCTGTGACTGGCACTACGTTACAGCTGCATTTGAGGTATTTCTGTACTTTGACCAGAAAAATCCCAACTAAATCCAACTCTTGTTCTTCATGGAAGGGGCCCTTGCAAAGGTACATCATCCGCTTCGAGGTCCACCTGGACACACTTTCTTTGGTGCCGATTTATGCAACCTAACATGTTTATTCCACTGTGGATATTTTCTTCTGGTGATGAAAATAGCTTAGAGGGGCAGAGAGCTTCTTTTCTTTCTCACAATTTCTTCCTTTTTGGGGCAGAGAGCTTCTTTTCTTTCTCACAATTTCTTCCTTTTTGCCCTCTAGGAGATACTGATGTTGTCTGTCAGCTTGGAGCGTTACGCTCCCATCAGTTTGTTACCAGTCCCACTGCTACTTTATCCTTAAATGAATGGTGAAACCTTTTGTCACAGTGACTGAAAGACAGAAGGGAAAGAAAGAGGTGACCTTGCAAGAGCTCAAGAATGAGATGGGATCTGGCAATGAAACTCTGTGGGTGGTTTTGAATTTGTAAGATGGGGCTGGGCTCAGTGCTGTAGGTCAATGAGCAGGGAATGTCTCATTGTCTCTTTCTGTCATTCCCAGCCCTCTACCCCAAAGCTCTGCTGCTCTGAGAGGCCAAGAAGTTGGTTCTACTGCTTTTGCAAATAGTATTGTACTCCACCACAAGTACTGTTGAGTTTTGACTTGGTGAAAAGTGCTTTTACCTTCACAAGCTTTTTGCAACACGCTTTTTGCTCATTCCTTCATTGCCCTCAGTCTTTCCCAGATGAGTGGACATGTCCCAAGGCACAATTACAGATGGTCTGCAGAGAAGGAACACAGTAAAACAAAAACCAAGAAGTAACCAAGCTCTTAGGCTTATTTAATGATATCATATATTTCTTAAGGGGGACTAGATTTTTAAAAGCTTTTTGATGATTAAAAATCCAGTCATTTAAAATCCTGGTAGATGTCTGCCTGCTTATTCAGATGCTTAATTACTGTTCAAAATCTGGTCATCAGAGCTGATCTTCCATACAGATTTTGGGGCAATCTTTGCTGTATTGAAACTGTCACCAGACATCATCTTGCTGTCACCTGTAAGAGAAGGATATGTCTGCTGCTCATAAATGCCAAATAACCTTCCAGAAAGCATAAGAAAAGGTGAAGAAAAATAATTATATATATATGTTTAGAACATGAGTGCAATATTACTGTGAATGTGAGTGACCAAATGCCTGAAACCCAAACGTAAGATGCCTGTTTTTCCTAGTGAGGCTCTGAAGCTGATACTCCATCGGTGTAGGAATGAAGCCAAGTAATATGACAAGTGAAATGTTGTGGTTCTGGGAATTTCTAGCAGGCTTATGGCTCACATGTGTATTTCATGTGAAAGCATGTCATGTGTCTGTCCTGGCTGATCTTGTATACAGCTGTTGAACAAAAGTATGTGGAAGAAAGCTTGCATGCAAATCTCTCTTCCACTGTGCCAAACAGAGGTGTTTCAGTCCAAGAGACGTTAATTATTAGGGCTGGGCAAGGAAGTACTTTCAGCAAAGGACTTTTGCTCTGAGGAATGTCACGTTTTCCCACTTTGGAAAATTAATTTTTAATATGTCTTTTGGTTCTAGAGCTTATAAGGCAATTTGTAGTGTATATTATTGATAACTAGTACATAGCTGCTACCAGAAAGGTAGATTCCAACAAAGCAAACAGCATCCTTTTCTAAGATAAAGG
This sequence comes from Lepidothrix coronata, assembly GCF_001604755.1. NCBI lineage: Eukaryota > Metazoa > Chordata > Aves > Passeriformes > Pipridae > Lepidothrix > Lepidothrix coronata. The sequence continues at coordinate 1,127,538 of NW_016690388.1, forward strand.
AAGGCTCAAAGTTGTCTAAGGTGCTTTGGAGTTTTTACTTGCATATATCACTTTAGTAAGGTAGAAAGAGAAATAACAAGATTGTCTGCAGAAGATAAACAATTCAGCCTTTAATTCACAGAATGACAGAAACATTAAGGCTGGAAAAGACCTCCAAGATTATTGAGTCAACTAGACCAGAGCACTGAACACCACATGCAGTCATTCCTTGAGCACCTTCAGAGGTGGTGAGTCCACCACCTCCCTGGGAAGCCCATTCCAATGCCTGACAACCCTTTCTATGAAAAAATTCTTCCTGATGTCCAACCTGAACCTCCCCTGGCACAGCTTGAGGCAGTTTCCTCTTGTCCTGTCACTTGTTACCTGGGAGAAGAGGCCAACCCCTGCCTTTCTACAATCTCCTTTCAGGTATAAATGTATTGATGTACACCCTTTTTAATTGTTGCAATGTGCTTTCATTACCTAAAATTTAGCATGCCAGTCATGGTAATTGACATTCTACTCTCTACCTGCAAACTCGTTCTTTTCACCATCATTAACATTTCTCAGAAGTGAGTCACTGAAAACTGCAATGACACACTCAGACACTGAAATTTATTGCTTACTTTGCTTATAAGGAGTCTCTGATCCTCCATGTGATATAGATTATATATAGTATTGTAAATGTAATATTTAAGAGACTGCCAGACTTTCTGCGTCTGTGCAGCTTCAGACCATCAGCGTGGCCTGAACCCTTAACTCCTAATAGTGAAAGCACGAATCCTCTCAGAGCTAGACTTGTAATGAAGTAGTTTATAGGTCAAGCTTTTGTGCTGATTGTTTTAAAAAATGATCTGAAAAAGATAGGAATAAAATAAGCTCAAAATGGGGACCACACTTTCTCTTTGAGTTTCTGCAAAAGGCAGTAAGTACATGGAGATTGGAACTATTGGTTGTCAATGACTTGATTTTATGTAGAGCACATGATGTTTCAAAAACATCTGTGCTTACACTGGCTTCAAATGGTGACAAAAGAGTTGAGAAGCTGTCTTTATGGGAAGTTTGAAGAGAGAAGTCAGGAATAATAGATAGGGAAGAACATACCAGTAGATTTGATAGTTTGGTGATCTTCCTTAAACAACAACTAATCCCTCCTGATAATATTGAGCTGTTAATCCTAGTTAAAACCAGAAGGATTCTTCCTTCCCCAGTTGAACGGTGAGAAGCCTTGGTTTCTTAAGTTAAATTGTTCCATGACTTCTCACCTGCAAGGTTTTCCTGTTTTCTGAAGTCAAGAGATAAACATCATTCCCGAGTGGCTCAGCTGTGCTGATCAGGGAGATGGATTAAGATGATGTTTCTCGCAGCCAACAGATGTGACAACCTGTTTTTATGTGGAGCCAGTTTTAAGTCTTACTTAAGAAAACAGAAAGAACTGAAGAGGAGTTTCCTCTGTGGCATTTCCTTCCTTCTCCCCCTAAATTTGTAATACATAAATACTCCCTGAAATCATTGCTTGGAGTAACCTTGGATGGGTTCTCAACCTTTGATGAATTGCTTTCAGGTTTCATTTCTGAAGAGTTTGCACAATTAGAGAAAAAAATATTCCTGGGGGATTCCCTAGGAAGATCTGTCTGTCTTGTTATGGGATACGTTTCTTGTACTGTCACAAGATGAAATGAGGGGCTCCCCTGACAAACATAAAAGTTATATGACAACCCATCTATTTTTAGATGATTTAAATCAGTCAAGAGGGAAAAACATTTGTTTCCAAGACTGTAATTTTCCAGATGACACCATTTTATTGCACGGTGCCATACCATGAGAAAGAGCATTCTTGTGGCTTTTGAACTGGAAATCCTGTAGGAATGCTATTTCTGGCATTTATTTGCTGTGAAGGGAGGCACACATGGAGAGCAGACAGACTGACCAGATACAGTTTGTGGTATTAAGGCATTCAGAAAAGTCCCTGCTGCACAGCCCTTTTCCAGTATACAACGTGTTGAGTGAAGTTGAAAAATTATCAATGAAGTTCAAAACTGAAAGCCATGATCTGATCTGACAGCCAGACTTTCATGCTATTAATGTATTCCTTCCTCTTGCAAAAATGCTATTTTCAGAATCCACCTCTTCTGTCTTCATACATTGATGCTTATAAAATAATTCTTGGGAATGAACAAGATTTTGATACAAAGTGGGAATGAGAGTTGAATGTGCACTTTAACGAGAAACCAAATGCTGTCACTACATTTTAATGGGGCAGATATTTTTTTATTTACCCAAGAACCATGTACAAACACGCAAAAAAAGATGTTGATTGAAGAATGAACACCAGAGTAGAGAGCTTAGGGCCATAGTTTGGTCACATTCTGAAGCTGGTAGGCATGGTGAATTTAATGTGACTTCCCATGCAAGCAGAGTTTTTGCATGGCTAAGTGCTTGTGAGAGGTGACCCTCTATAGCTTAAGACTTTGTACCATCAGATACTTTCTGTGGTCAGTTAAATAGAGCAGGCTGGATTTTTTTTATTTTTCATTAAAAAAAAAAATAGAACTAGGCTCTGAAATTCTCTTGAATAGAGTTGTGCTTCTCCACAGCTTCTCTCTCAGGAAGAGCTCTAAAATGATAGTCTGCCTGAACGGAGCAAAAACCCTAATAAATATGGTGCATTCCTCTTTAAAGAGTATATTTATTTAGTAAGTTTAGAAACCACTCTGAGGTTAGGTTACAGCTATTGGGATTAGAGGGCGTCTCGTGGGCAGTTCAGACATCAAGCTATAGGTCCGTGGAACGAAGCTGAGCTGTTTCTAGCCTGATGTCTGAATTATGAATTAGGTTCATTCTAATTCCAATGGGGTAAACCTCAGAGCAGTTTATATACTTATGGCTAAGTGCTCCTAAAATACAGGCTATTTATTTAAAACATACATGTAAAATGTAATATCTAAAAAAGATGTCTGGCCTAGCAATGCTGGAGCACAGCAACCCAGCCAAATAAAATCTTAATTCTGACTTTGGAGCCCTCGGAAGGGGATGGTACAGCTGGCTTTATGCCACATGCTGATACTCCCAGGAAGGTCAGATCCCTGCTTGGCTCAGGGTGAACTGGAACAGCCACAAGACTAAATTAATTTGCCTCAGCTATGGCACTTGCCTCTTCCTCAGCCATGCCTGTCATGCCAAAGCTGGGAGAGCCTTGGGTCACGATGCCCTCCCTTGAGGATTCAGGAAAGTTCTGTAGGCCAAGAATACTCTGCAGGGTTGGCTCCTCTCTCTTTATCACTGGAATTGTGCAAAGAAGCCTGAACCTACTTTTTAGTCTAGTTGGATATCTGGGGAGCAGAATGGAGCTGCAGGGTTGGACAGAAAGCACAGGATTTATTAATAGCATCAGCAACTACTTCCATCTGGAGCCACCCTGGTCTCTGAGCTCATTCTAGCAGCAGTGCCAGCTGGTGAACCTCTCACCCTAATTGTGTGTCTTTGACCCCTGCTGCTGCAGTCAGGTGGCTGTGCCAAACTGCATTCTGCAGCTGCCTTTTTCACAGGGTGCCTCTGACTTGCCTTGTGGGGAAGAGCACTCAGTGAGGGTTCCTGCAGGAAGCTAAGCCATCCCTTCTTCTGTTCCTTTTGCTCAGGCTACTAGAGAATCTAAAGGAAAGACAGCATCTGATGTTATTTTTCTGGGATGGGAGTGGAACAGAAACTACCCGCTATTTTAGGACATCTGAGCTGGCTCCATCACTATACAAAAAAAAATGAGTCAGTTTACACTCTGGTTCTCTCTTCCCTCCTAACCATGCTCCTTAATTTCCATTCCAGGAAATAAATGTGACAAAATACCTCTCAAGTAATTACTTCTGTCTTGGCATTGAGATGTAGACAAATCTTCTGGAAACTACCATTCCCTGGTTTGGTCAGAAGGTGAAGATCTGCTGCAGATGCAGAAGCAGCAGATGTGTAGTGGACACAAAGGGCAGATTTCTTTGCACACTGAAAAATTGTCGTAGGGCTGAAGGAGTGCATAATTAATTCATGTGCGGATCCCGGGGCCAAAGATCACTTTATACAAATTTCTAGGAGTTGGCAAAACTAAATGTCACAAGCAAGCAAGTGGGAGTTAGAAACTGAGCATGGACAAAACCCACTGTTATTGTTTTCTGTTTTCAAAGGAACTAAATCTCAACATTTTGTGTGGCAGCAGAGTGCTTACTCGTAGTTCTTGAATGCCTGAGACTGACTGTGCAGCACTAAAGTATGTGTGAGTGTAATGAGGATATAGAAATAATCCCTCTCCCTCAGATGCCTAAATCCATTCAGAGACACTTGTGAGGCAATGCTTCATCTGGCATAACTGAATTTTGGGCTGGGCTCTGCTTGGTACAGGAACAGGAAGTTGGGTGCTTTCAATGGACTTTTGGGATATCAGCAAACTTCCCATGTCATTGGTAGACATGAAGGTAACCAATGAAGGGGTTTGGAGAATGAGATAAAAGCAATGAAAAATCTGAATAGTAGATCTTAATCCAGCCCTGTTGCTGTCCTTGATCCCAGATATCCATGATTCTCCATTATCCCTCTCTGGGCATTGTTAAATGTGTCTATATTATCAACAACCTCTCCCTGGGCTGCAGCATTCCTATACTTGTGCATATATATATGTCTTTTATTCAGATGCACTCCAAATGTGGAGGAAAGGTCAGATCTAGAACTGCTTGACATTTTCATGCTCTCTACCAAGACTATTTAGGCAGTAAGATTTGGTCAGATGACTCTGTTTTGACAGGCTACACATCTGTCCCCAGAGCTCTCTGGATTAGCATCCGGGCTGCTTTGGAGGAGGTAGAGCAGGTCCTGGAGGTGTGATGGCACAACAGAGCAGACAGGATGGCTCAGATGTGCCTACAATGTGTTAGAACCAGCTGCATACCTCGAATGGTATTTTCTTTGCTGATGACCAATGCATGCAGCCAGAGGAAAAATTCTCCAAGAAGGTGTCGTAAGAAAATATGTATCAGTCAGTAAAAGCGGAATTACAGGGGAAAACAATCCTGTTGTAACAGATGAAGCACCTATCAAGTGACAACAACAGTTTATTATCCTTGAGCAAAAGTAATGGATATACTTAGGCATAATCCTCCCCTAAAGTGTTTTAATTCTGATGGAACTTCTTATTAAGGAAAGACATGAAAATGGAAAAGTGCACACTCTAATAGTAATAATGCCATAAAGTTGACAGCATTTCTGCAAGGTAGATTGGCACCTAAATTAGCTAAGAAGGCTTGAAACAGGATGGAAAAAAAAATTAAAATTAAAAGGAAAGAAAACTATTGGGTATGAGTCAGTGATGAGTGTTTTCAGTCTGTTTTCACAACTAATTAAGATACAAAGGGTAAGAGGATTAAGTCTTTGTTTTGTTCTACCTGCACTGTCTGTTGACTGGCGAATCACGAAAGCTCCAAGCCCAGCTGGGAGTTCATACCATTTATGATTTCTCTTTGCCTCCATGTTTTACTTGAAAATGTACTTTGTTACACTTGAAACTCATACTATATATACCCTTGAAAACAGAAAAGACAAATGCAATGTGTTCAAAATTCCCTGTCTCTTGATGTTGATATTGTAGGCATTGCTTATCTGTACAGAACAGAGAATATGCCAATACACTTATTTATTCCATGCAATGACCAAAATCACACAGTAGGCCGATCTATACACAATGCTGACCAGACTTGCTTTCATGTCGCCTTAATTTCATTTGTAAGGAGATAATTTTTTTCCTCATCAGATATTTGTGGGTTATTAAAATTACCCAACAGGCTAATGAGCCCTACAGTGTGTTTCTATGTGATCCCCAGTATATTTTCTCAGCTTAAGCAAAACCAAAGTTTTGTAACTCTAGGAGCACCTGAGGGAAAAAAAAAACAACCATGCTTTAAAAAGGCACAGTTCCTGTTGTGTTGCCCTCTTACTCCTGCTGGAGAAAGTCTTACATTTGTACTAGCCCACAGAATATATACATATATACATATAGAATATATAGAATATATAGAATATATAGAATATATAGAATCATAGTATCACAGAATGGTTTGGGTGGAAGGAACCTTAAAGATCATCTCATTTCAACCCTCCTACCATTGGTAGGGACACCTTCCACTAGACCAGGTTGCCCAGAGCCCCATCCAACCTGGCCTTGGACACTTCCAGGGATGGGGCAAATAAATTCACAACCTCCATGCAGAATGCAGCATCTTGTAAAGAAAGCTGCTTATGTGCACACTGAATTTTTGGTTCATTATAAGTCAGTAAGGCCATGTTATATTTCAAGTCTATGGATTTAATAAAACAAGAGACTTCAAGGCTGGAGATCATTCTGGAGAGCTCGGCTTAAGTTCCTGAAATGTGGTTTTTCTTCTCTATTCATGGGAAAGTTTCTTTGCCTGGTACAAGGAGTATGACTTGATTCTCTATCTTCAAGGAAGAGAGAGGAAGTAATATTGAAGAACTAGAGAAGGGCATTCATACACACACAAAAGAAAACACCAAAAAAAGGCATAATCATGAGCATATTGGTTGGAATGAAGTTCTTTCAGATTCTCTCATGACATTCAGACTTTCAGACTTTCAGATTCCTCCATTCAAAAACTCAACATGACAGGTAGACCAAGATGGTATAGTTTTGGGGTGATGAATCTAAGATTGAAACCATCTCTATAAGAAGTAACAGAAAACCTCTCTGGTATCTCTGTCAGCATGTCTGATGTTTTGAGACAGCCCAAAAGACATTTCATAAAACAAGCTTCCATGGCTCATTGCTTTAGGTTGATTACTCATATTTTCCCTTTGTAGTAATGTTTTCCTAAATGCATTTCATTCAACACAGTGTTTCTCTGGCAACAAATGGTAGCTCATTGTTGAATAGCTAGCATTGCTTTGATGATTTTAGAATTTCAGTGCCCATTTGCATATTAGAATCCTCTACAGATCTAACACAGCCAGTTCCTTGAGTCAGAATTTTCAGAAGGTTGAGCTTTAAAAGTGCACAGCTTTCAACAGCAGAAAGATGAGTGCTTCATCCCACAGAAGTGTTTGAGGTTCAAGTAAGGTTCTTGTACGGTGGTGAGGCCAATGAAAACTAAAATACCTTGTAAAATATTTTCACACACATGTGCAAAGACACCTCGGGACAGCTAAGGGCTGTCTACTTAGGGCACTTGTGTGGGTTGGCAGAGAATGACTTGGCAGAAGTTTAAATCTAGTTTTTTATATTCCAGTTGACAGCCCCAGTCAGTAGGATATCATCTACACTGAAGTAATTTGGTCAGCCCCTCCTGTCTCACATCAATGTGGTCCATGGTTTACCTCCTTCCTGGGCAGCCTAATCTCTGATATATGGTAAGAGAATTTCCACATTAATTTTTTTTGAGCGAAAAAAAAAGGATTTTCCAACATTTAAAATGCAGTAATTCTAATCTCTTTCATGGTCCCCCAAAGTACTGAATATACAGTGTATGGCTAGGCCTGACACTCCACTGGATTTCCTTGTGCAGCTTATTCAAACTTATATACAGTTTATTTTGATGATGGCTGGCTGGGAGTCTATTGGCAGATCTGTAGCTTAGTCTTAATGTCATTTCAGAGCTGTTCCATTTACTTAAATAAATAAATATTTTTTCAATGAAACAAGGTTTTGACCTATATTCCAGGTGAGTGTCGAACCACTGAAACTAAACTTTGCAGAAAATTCCATTTGAAATTGAGAAGTGATTTTTTTGAGTCAAGGTTATGCTAAACTAACATGTTCCCATTAAGAATTCTGGTTTTACGGAAGTGGTAGTTTTGACATTAAAATATATGGTCAAAAAAAAAATAATGGATGTTTGTCTTTTTCTGCAGGCGCATGTGAGGTGAACTTCCTAACGTGAGCAAAGAAAGAGCAGGAATTGTTGTACTGCTGGACTTGACATACTGATCCTAAGCTTTTAAACCACTGTTGCAATGCTCCTTCTTAGCTAATTGGGTCCAGCTATACTTGGATTATTGAGGGAGCTCTTTTGCTTCTGAAAGAAAAATACATTTATGATAGTATCCTAACCTGGTTTTGATAGAGGGAATAAACTTGCGGATTTCAGGTGTTAATTAAAGTGAAGATTCTTCTAGTATACCACTGTGCTCCAATTAATGTCGGGAAGTTTGTCTGGGAACAAGGCTGCTTCTGAAAAGCCGGCCTCACATTCCATGTCATTCCTAACATCTACCTAGGATGGCTGGAACCTCCTTAGTTTAAGAACATCCTTGCCATTAGGAGCTCTTGGTTACCTGGCCAGCTCTGATTCTACTGGGATGAGAGCTGACTGGATGTAATTAAGTGGACACTTCCATTTATCTCTTCATGCTGGATCAACATGGTAAAATGAAGAACACATGTTAAAAGCACTTGAAAGGCAGTAAACCTTAAAGTGGCATTTAATCAACCTGTGGAATTTTTTGCTGTGGGACATGGAGGCAAATAGTTTTGGAAGTCAGGGTAGGATTAAGCACTTGAATAGGAATAATACCTGCAGTTAACTTGTGAGGTTAAAGTATTATGAGGTTTATCAGTTCTTTTGCTTCTGGGCATAAACTGCCATCTCAGCTTGTGAAAGAACTCGTTTCTGCTCTTGCTCATTGCTCAGAGCCATTTGTGGGATGTTTTCACAGGGTGTGGGGCACCTGAGTAAGTTGGTGCCTGAGGGGAGGACAGCAAACCGGAATGGCCAATAGCCCTACTGTGGAGCAGGGTCTGCCACGCTGGTTTTGATCCCCTGGCTTGTGAGGGATTCCACAGCCCATGTGGGAGGAAAACAGTACAGCCAGTGGGCCGCCTTATATTAAATCTTGTTTGCAGAAAATTGTCAAGGCTGGGAATTGATTTATCATCCAGTCACGGCATGGCCACTTTTCCATACGAAATAGAAGCCCTCCACTATGTCTGTGTGTCTTCTGACACATGAATATCTTAAAAGGAATTAAACTCTCTCACCATTTGTCCTGAGATCTCACTTGTCTGCACATTCTCTTCCTGTGGAAGTGGCTTGAACATTCCTCCCTTTTTAAAACTTTCCGTGCCATCTCTTCACAGACAGATTATACGTATGCATGTTATAGCTAGAAGTTAATGCACAGGTATTAAACTACAGCAGCAGGTGTTTGGCAGATTGTTCAACTCTAGAATTTTTGCACAACATCAGTTAAACAATTAGCTGCTTGCCCTCAAGGACTGGGGTTTATAAAGTGGAACACTTTACAGAAGGAGTGTTTCTGACTGGAGACGGCACCAGTTAGGTGAGGGTTTTTGTTCTCAGACTTGCAGATTAAGATTAAAACTTTAAGTGGTTGTACCAAAGTGGCACTTTGGGTTTAGACTGCAAAGCTGTGTTTAGGCTGCAGGAGAGCAGAAAGACGGTACTGTTGGTAAAGATGTTATATTAGAAGACAGGGCTAGGAGTGGCTCCCTTCAGGCAGACACACAGTGACTTCAGGCAGGCTTGCAGGAACATCTGATAGTCTTGTCTCACAGAGATTAAAAAAAGGGAGAACGTTCTGACTGCTTTGAATGATTAAAAAAAATCACAGTCTTACTGAGAGGTCTGGCTGAACCCAAACAAAAGCAAGTGATGCTTTTCCTCCAGCTGGCCTCAAGGAGCCGGTCAAGGCGTTAGGTATGCTGATTTCCAAAATTGGGATAAAGGAATGAGGAACCCAATTTAAAAGCTTCTTTTATTTCTGTACTCCATTCAGAGCTTTATTCCTACAGAAGGGAAGGTGTTGGAGATGCCATGAAATATGCTGTATCTCTCTATTGACCTGTGTATCCTTGGGTGCGGGTAGTTGGACAAGCACTAACTGTCTGCATGGCATCTACTATCTGGAAATTTAATATATGGGTCTATTGACCTTTCACATCCTTTAAGGGACCATCCCTTTAAGACTGTGTCTGAGATGAGTTAAGCAATAGTGCACCACCAGATCACTAAAGGACAGTAATTCCCTCACGTTACAAGCTCTGTCACCAAGTTACAGTGGTGAGGGCCTTCAGTGCACCGAAAGACCTTGGTTGCCTTGACCGAACTTACCCAGGGCCTCCATCCATGCAGCCCCTGCCCATCAATCTGTCCATGAGCTCCAGTAAGCTCAGTCCTGGGCTCCCAGAGTGCATGAGTGATGTTGTCTGTATCTTGTTGTCCTGATTTGCTGACTGGATTTCCAGGATGGACATCAGCCTGTGTTCTAGCCGTATTTCTGATCCCGTCTCTGATCTGAGCCGCAGCATTGGTAGTCTTCTCTCCATTTCTGTCTCCTGTCTTGACTAGATGACTTGACTTCCTTCATCGACCTCAGACAGTGTAGGTAGCCTTGTCTCCAGCTCTGTCTCCAACTCTGTCTCCTGGGACTGTTGTGTTATGCAGTAAACATGGAATAATCCGAAGTACATTTGGCATTGCGCTGTAGCTGTGAGGATATTACCTGGCAGAGTCAGAGAGAATTGCAGCTGTGGTGATGTGCTAGTTAATACTCTGTGGACTAATTTACTCACTGTGAACCACCCAATGGCATCCAGCTTTACTGTGCCTGTTCCTCTAGTTCAGACATGCAGCTAAACAATGTCCTGATTAGTTCTGTGCCAGAAGGGCAGCTTATAAACCCTTCTCAGACAATGTACAACCTCCTTTTTCCTTCCTGTGAAACCTCCTGGGGCCTGACATGTGTGGGGGTGGTGGAAAAAGGGAGGGAGAAGAGGAGGAAGGGTGAGAGGAGCAAATATCCCCTGCCAACTGTTCCCTATGGAGAAAAAGGTTGTGATAGTAAATGATGCATTTTATGGCAGAGAGGAAATGCCTTCATCCCATGAGCTGCGGCTGCTTATGAGCACTCTAGCCAGGGTTCTGGCTACCTGAGGAGGAGGAGGGGGTAGGTCCCTGATTGCATTGGCCAGATGAGAAGTCTGCAAGTTGGGAGGTGTTGTTCCTGGTGGATGTAAAATACTTACAGGTGCTTCCTGCTGCCTGGCCCCAGCTCCAGCTCCATGCCGGGAGGTGGGAGGGCTGTGAGCAGATGATGTAGTTGTGTCTGGAAGTTCTCAGGTGGCAGATCACCCCTCGGAGACTGCCACAGCAAGTGTGGATCAGCACAGCGAGATGAGTCTGGAGTTGTGGAAGACTGGGATCTGTAATAGGCCGTACTTTTCTGACCAGGAAAAGGGACACAGGCAAGGAATAGTAGCAGGGTTTAGTCCGTGGAATTTTTTGCCACTGTTGTTTCATTTTGTCTGAAATGCACTTTGACCCTTCTCTTGAAATGAAATTTTTTGACACTCCTTTGGTGGCACACCTAAGGGATGGTCAAAAAGCTCCACAGGAAAAATCTGTGTCATGATCTCTCTTACGAAGTCCAAAGAAAAAGAAGCTTAAACCAGGTCTAGCAAAGTTTGTAAGCAGAGCTTTAACCCTTTTGCAAGGACGAACATTTTCTCTCAGCCATGAGGGCATTTTTTCCCCCCTCAGTTTTTTTCTTCATTCTATTTATAGCCTGCTCTAGTTTAATTTTTCTTGGCCATCAGACAAGTAAGCAAGTTTTTTCTCTGCTGATCTTATGGCAGAGTTTGTTTATACATATACAAAATCTCTAATTGCACAGCAGTGTGATTCCCCATGAAACATCCCCTAGCCTTCACTCCCCAAATTCATATAGGACTTCTTTTCTGCAAGGCCAAACACACTTTTAGAGTTTATAGACAAAACTGTTTTGTGTATATATGATTTTCCCTCCCATCTCAACCCTTCCCTCACAAAAAGAAAAAGGAGTGGGGGAAAGAAAAGGAGATGGCAGCTGGGAAATCTTAGACTAAAGAGCAGATCACATTTCAAAACATTGTGATCTAAAAATAAGAATTCTTGTTTTCCCCTTCACTCTCTTTCTCTCCCCCTTGTCCTTCTACTCGATGTAATTCATTTTCTAAAGAAGCAAATTCCCATCCTGGGAATATATGAACCATATAACACTTAAGTGACATTGATTTTGTTTGCAAAACACAGTTATGATTCTATGAATTGGAACTGGACTAAGAGCAAGCCTGAGACTATTGTAACCTGTGCAATGTTATGTCATGCTGCACATACATGCACAGGCATGTGTGGTAACAGGACTACTGACACTGGAATTTATGTCAGTTTATGTCAGGAATCAGATATTTTTAAGGATTTCACATTAATTATTTTAATATCTTGGCTTTGTGGACTTACTTCTATCTCTCAAAGGACCCTTCCAAGTGAATTTTGTGGGTCGTGTATGATCTTCTTGTATGAAGATCTGAGGCTTTTGGTTGTGTGAATCAGATTGGAGGGCTTGAGTTGTTGGTTTGTTTTTGGTGTGCTGTTTTTTTTTTTTAACTTTCATTGGTGTTTTCAAAAGCAAAGAAGAATTTTGCACCTTTTTGAGTGCCACTCTGCTGCAGGTAAAGAATGTAACAGCTTGTGAGAGTGCAGCTAGAGCCAATAATAATTTGACTGACATGTCCTGGCACTAAAATGCCTATTAAAACTCACTCTGTCCTTTCAAGATGGAGATTTTAATGCTGGGCACTTGTTTGAGCTGAAAATTCACTCTCTTTACAGACCCAAAGAGCCTACATCCATGAAAGATTCTCAGAAGGATCTAGTATTTCTATCGATGATAGAATAAATCCTTCAGTGTCGCGAAGTTTCCAAGCCATGGAAGTTTCCGAGCCCAGTACATGTTTCCGTATGTAACACACACTTTTCCATACAGGATCCCAAAGATTTCTTGGAAAACTGCAGTCAGTTGACTGTGATAACGTGGTAACAGTTTTAGGAAAAAATATATTTACTTTTAAGAATTTGTAGGGAATACAGCAATTAACTGTGAATTCTAGGAATAATAAAGGTCCTCAGAGGAACAAATAATTGGATATTTGATGGGCATGATTTCAGTGACAAATAAGCCATCTCTATTTGGAAAAGTTTGACAATGTATATACACTCATTTCACAGAAAGGCGACTTCTTGATTTTATGTAAGATGTGCACACTTTTAAAGCCAGTTCCAAAGTAAAATCACTGATATTCTTTCCATGGATTTGAGAGACTTCCAGTAGGTGGGAGGTTAGCTCTCCTACCTACACTGCCAGTAACCAGAAGAGGTTTTTTAAAGAGCTGTTTATTACATGGTATGGCAGAACAAAATTTTTCAATACAACCCCCTGTCTCCTGCAGCTTGCGGTGCTAACACAGGTTTGTGGTGCCTGCTGGAAGCTGCCTGGGTTTTTAAGGCAGAATTTTAAAGGCTCTATCTGTTTTTTTTTTTCTTCTTTAGAAGCTTGCATTAGCATCCATAAGAGTCTGTATGTGTGAGAGACCATGACATTTGTTTGACACAGACTCCTGTGTTGATTTTAGCAGAATTACAGACACTCTGTTACAGAAGGTATTGTACTTGTGTGGGCAAATGTCTATTTGTAGGCGCAGAAATTATAGGGATTGATAGCCCATGTACTCTTGCTGCCTTCTTTCTGCTCTGTGGCTGTAGCTTTTTACCTCTAATTGAGCATCATCATCATCATCTTAATGGTGATTTGTAATGTTTCTACAAGTGGTTTTCAATTCAATATCATCAAGGATTAATAAATAAATAAATAAATAAATCCCGGTATTTGCATCAACACGGAGGGGTTTTTTGTCATATCAACAGATCTGAAAATCTCCAGTATTTCCAATATAGAAATTTGAGGTGAGATCTTGCCTTCCTGGATTACTCTCTGCCAAAACCCCTTGAAACAGAGATGAAACAGCACTATGGTGAACAGTCAGGTCATTGCACATCAACAGAAAATTGGCACCTTGCAGCTGTGCAACAGCTTGTATTCCTCTCTTTGCTGAGAGTCAAATGAAATTATTTAGGAGGGTCCAGTTGTAGGAACTGATCCAAGTTGGTTGAGTTAGATGTGTCCCTGGACTGCTTGCATGGATAAGAGTGACAGGATTCTCCCGAGGCTGATACAAAGGGGATATGATTAGTCCAGCAGCACCTGTAGAAGAACCTCAAAGGAACTGGGTTCCTGGACTTGAGTAGTCCAATGACTGCTACAGGTATCAAAATCCCATGTATGTGTGTCCCTTCTCATCCATCCTCTGTGGATCCCACTGAGGACTTCACTTCTTACAGTGGGAGATGCTGTTGAGGTGTCTGTGACCCCGTATCATAAATGTGCAGGATAAAAGACAGCACAGACAAACCTCACTGACTAGAGAACCTGGCTTTTCTACTGTCCCCCAATCTGTGAAAACCCACATTTATGGAGCAGAGAAGAGCAATTGTTCTCCCACAGCAACAGCAGTGGCCAAACACGAGCTACCTCACTGCTCTGCAATTTGCAATGCTGTAGAGTATCTGCATGAAGAACAGTGAGACAGTCTTCATATGTCCATGAATTTGATTAATCTTTCACACAGTTTTAGTTCTAGTTGCATTCTGGCATTTCTGTATGTTTGTATCACAAGCAAAAACCATGTTTTCCTGAAGGAATAATAACTTCTGAAATTCATTGCAGCTAAATAAGCCTTTCTTGAGGAACATTATTGTACTTTTCCATTCCAAAACACAATCTAACAAATATTTACAAAATAATATGTATACTGTAAAATATAAAGATTTATTTAGATTAGAAATCTTGCTTGTTAGGCCAGTAGTTTTTTTAAATCTTTCTTTGAATGAGCAAAAAGTGCACTTATATAAGTAAAGGAGGAAAATGTAATATAATGAAAGTTAGGCTAAGTCAGGGAAAAGAAATTTTAAGATGCCACAGATAATACAAAGCTTATGATTTCTTTCAAAGAACTCAGGTCAGATTGTTCTTAAAACAACCTGAGCTTCAGGCTGTTTTGTTCTTGTGGAGGTCTGTGGGGTCTCAGATGTTCCAGTTCGGTCACCTCATGGTGTTTATAACTGTCCTACTGATACTCCTTTGACAGTTTCACAGGGTAGGTGAGGATGTATCCTGATATATGTTTTCAGGAAAGGTTCTAGGCACCTGTTAGCGTAATGTTGTCCTCCCACTGCATGGTAATTTTTTTCCACTGGCGGTTGTTCCATGGCTGTGTTGGGAACTCAACCAATCTCTGACGTTGGATCGTTGTGAATGAGGGCAAAACTCGGGCTTCATCATTAATGAAACTCCAGTTACCTCTCATTTAGCTTTACAACAAAGTTAGTAGAAGATGTGTGAGTCTTCAGCCAGCACATGTCCCTTACTTCAAGCTTGAAAGGGTGAGATCCTCCGGGTGTATGTGGCTACAGTATCAAAGACCGTATCTGAACTGGTTTCACTGGGCTCCATTCATAGCCAGGATCAAATCAGTAAAATAAATGATGCCTAGAGCATAACCTCTCTCATCAGAACGTGCACAACTAAAATGGGTTTCTAAAAGTGCCACTTTCTCTTCACTATCAAGGGACCTCAGAGTGGCTCGTTCAACTATAGAATGAAATCTACTGTGTAAAGGTTGAAAGTGAGGGGAGATGAGCTCCACCTAAACTCTTCTCCCATTGCCAGTCACAGTGAACATGAATTGCAAAATTCAGCTTCTATGGCTCTCCCTAATATAGAGCAGATGTTAGCAAAAATAGAGTTGATGGCATTTATTGTGACAGCTGATGTGATGATTTGACTTCTTCCATTAAATAGATGACTAATCTACAATTTGTTTTTAGATTGTCTAGATTATGTGTACCTAAAGTCCTCTGGGGATTTTAATTCTGCATTTCATCTGGGACAAGGAAAAGGGCAGGTATGTTGAGCATATGAAGATGCAGAGAGGAAACCTGCAGGTTTCCTGGGCTTTGTGAAACACTGAGGCAGATGCTCCAAGAAATCAGGTGATACATAAATTCCTCTTTGGTGTCAGGAGTCTCTTTTCTAAAACAGCAGTGGAAATATGCAGGTGGCATATTCCTATGCCAGGAAAAGCAGCTACAGAGTGAGTCTGTTGGGATCACTCTTCCTTCCTGAGAAGAGAGAGAGCGTGTGTGCTTTCTGATAAGATCGGGTGGTAGAGGAAGACTTCTTCAAGCCATCCCAATTCTAGGATCAGAAATTTGTAATGAAAACCAGCAAATGGCAGCCAGCATGCAAACCTGTATCTTTGTTTAAACACCTGTTGGTTATTCACACATGAACTATATCCTGGGTGGTGAGTTCTCCTCAGGATTATTTTTGTGGTTTCAAAAATTTCACCTTTCCTGCAGCAGTGTGTGCTAGAGATTGGAGCACATCTCTCCACTGTCTCTCCAGAGACATACCTCTCTTTAGGGAAAAAAAAAGGAGAAGAAAAACACTGAACCTTCTTTCTTCCACACTAAAAGACCTTTGTCCCAAACCACACATGTAGATTTTAAACAGAAAATAATATGAAAGCACAGTGCTTCCTTTATAGCAGACCTTATGTGCCTTATGCAGCTTTCTGAGTTCCTGTGTCCATGGATTTATGATGTGCTCTACACTTTCCACATTCTCAGTGTTGTTTTCCCACATTTGAAGGAGCAATGATCAAGAGATTTGTGCTGGAGTGAAATTTATTCTGTCTTAAGCTGTGTAGAGGTTCCAAATTCACCACAGCATGGAAAATAGAAATGCTGTAAGCATCTTGGGCCCTTCCCAGGCATGCAGACACCGTGCCTTCTGTAGAAATGAACATTACATTCTTGTAATTACTGTTCTTGTCAGAACTGCTTTTGCCTCTAATAGATCAGGTAAATATGAACTGAGAATGTGTTATAATGCCCAAGGGGTCATTTCTGCATGGGAAAATAGCCCCCAACCCAATGAAAAGTTGCACTGCTCTGCAGAGGAGGGAGCTTGTGTGGCCTTTCTGGTCATTTAGAGTGAATTGCAGGGGTGAACCTCCAAAGGGATCTCTTATTTTGGTCTAGGAAGCTGTAATTTAATACCTTTTTAAAAAGTTTTAAAAACCATTTTAGGGCTGTGGTAAACAGGGTCATGTCCAGTTTCCTCCGTGTGTGCAAGGAACCTGAGTGACCATCAAGGCTCAGGTACTGAAACCACTGTCCCACTGTGAGGACAGCCTGGTACAGCCCCCACTTCCACAGCAATTCCTAAAGGCAGCACTGCCAGACTGGTCTCCACAGTGTTTAACAAGAAACCACCCGACTATTCCCTGGAAATGGTCATTGCAGCCATGGCCCTCTCCCCCCACTGAGGAATACACTAATCCTGCTGAAATTCCTCAGTGGTTTGCCAGCTGCTCTTCCATGGAACAAAAAAAAAACAACAAACCAAGCAAGAGAAAAGACTGAATTTCTTCTTGCTCCAAGGTTAATGAAACAGACCCAAAAATGAAATAAAACCACACTTACAATTACTCTTTCCTTAGATCACCTATTAAGCAGCTCTCAAGACACTGACGTAGCTGGGATCAACCCTTACTCAAGATTCCTGGGCATTACTTATATAGAAAGGAATTAAGACTCGATGGGGAACTTCTCCTTATATATCTATTTGTTCCTTAAGCAAGTGGTTCCAGATTGAAAAGTCTTTTGTAATTCATAACTTAATTAGGTTGCCAATTTTTACCAGTGCTATTAAAAGATGTCTGACCTCCCCTGACTAATTTTAGAAATATCAATGTCATTTTGGCATGTCTAGGTAGATCTATTTTCTGATCAGAGAATAAACATAACTCATTAATGACTGTGCTAGTACTTAACAGGCTACAGATCTATTTATAGAAACGAAGGAAATCTTCCTGCCTGGAATTGTCAAGCATGCACTAATGTTCAAACATTTTGTGTGATCAGTGTACCAAAAAGACTATAATTTAAAGAAACAGATAAATAGATAACCATGCTTCATTCTCTTTTCTGTGTTTGCATATTATTCATACAATAATATAATTCATTATTATCTCTCAAATCTGGTCAGAACATGACAGTAATCAATCAAACCTGAGGTGAGAACTGATCTGGGGAATGAATATGCCTTACTTTGGCTTAAAGGGATATTGTGATTTGCAGCCTAATATTTTCCCCTTTCCATTTCATTGCTTTTCCTTGTTGTTATTCTATGGGGATTTTTAGACTACAGTTACTGGCAGCTACAGTGAAGAGCCTTCAGTTTAATTCAATTTAGTCAGATTCTAGGCAAGCACTAGGTAAGTACCTCTCTGGCTGCACACTCCATGGTCAAAGATGAAGCTCCCTTCTGCTTAGGCAGCAGAACTATGCAGGACAGAATAATTATCTGAGTGTAGTGGAGTCTGATGATATCAAGTATTCATTTTTTTAATATTGCTTTAATTCTAACATGTATTAAAGCTAATAAACTGTTGAGACACTGAAGAAACTTTTGTTCCAATTATTAGCTTGCATTATCAGCTGGTGATAGTGTAACTAATAAACATTTCTTACTGTATCTCACTGTGCCCTGCAGGTTCCCTGAAACAAAACCTAAGCCTGAAAATCAGGGCTCAAAACTACAGAGTGCTAAGCCGAGGCCTCTACAGCCCCCTTATACACCACTGGGCTTCCAAATTTTACCTTGATGGAACAACTCATGGTGTCAAAGGAAATAACATCGTTCTTGTGAACCTTTGTTGCTTTGATCCTTGCTAAGCAATGTGCTGTGCCAGACTGTACTCAAGTTGCCAGTCAACACAAGTTCTGCTCCTCTGCTCTCAAACTGAGCAGGGGTGTATTACTCTCTCCTCATCTCCTGCTTCCAAGGCCAGCAGAAGCTGCAGAGACAGCACATTGGGCTCCCTCCGGAAGGATGTTAATGCTTTGTTTGGTTTGAATGTCTCACCTCACCCTCTGGCCAATGAACAATCATCACGGGCAGACTCTGAAGGGAATTTTCTCAAGGTCTTCTGGAAGGAAGGACGATGCCAGGTATCTGTCACGGGGAGAGAGTCATACCTCAGAAACCAGCGTGGCTTTACCACACCTACCCACAAAAAAAAAAAATAAAAAATAGCAGGAATGGTAAAATTAGGGTTGGAAATAAGTAGTGTGGGGTATTACCACAAATACAGCACAAAAGATAGCCAGAGAAACTGGCAAGGGAACAGAATGTGCTGGGATCTGTGCAGAAGCAACCTTGGAACAAGTCAGGAAGGTAAGATCAAGTGGAAAAACCATGCTGCATTATCACTTGTTCTAGTACTTTGCAGTAGATGGCACTGTGGAATTCCCATGGGCCACTATGTTATTGGACTGACACAGGAATAATTGAAAAACCTTTCTTTTCCTCTTCAGGGAGTGTGATCAAGAATATTAGAAGTAAAAAATAACCTAATAAGATTTGATAGAAAATAAGATGGAAAATGTATACTTTAAAAAAAAATCCCACACAATCATACAAACCCAGAAAACATTAGAGAGAAATAGCCTTAAAACCAGAAAATTAATGGGAAGCAGGCTTATTGTCTATCACATGGGCACCAAAGATTCTATATGAGTCTTAACTATTTGTATATGGAACCGAAAAGTAATGTTTTGTAGTTCATATCAAAAGATAGGTAATAGATTCAGAAAGCAGCATAAAAACCCCCCAACTTTCCTTCATTTTGAATGACATAATGGGTTTCCAACTGGACCACAGCGCTGCAGACTCAGGCTCATAGAGTTCTGAAGTCCATCTGCAGGGCAGTAGGACTTTCCAAAGCATAGTATGAAAAGTGCAGGTTAGAAAGCAAAGGCACAGGTGACAGCACTACCTGTGGCTGTTAGACCTCACTTGGGGTGGACTTTGAATTTATTGAATTGCAGTAAATTCAACTGATATCTTCCACACCACAGGTCTTGCTCAGTGCACATGATTGAGCTGTATTGTATCCACAGGGAATAGTAGATACAGAGAATGATAGATACAGGAAGCTGTGTGAGCTTGGCTCTTCCATAATACCCAGTGCCCTACTGAGTGCCTTATTTTGCTATGCCATTGCAATAGTTCCCATTACAAATATTCCTTTCTATGCATCAATGCTAGGATTGTGCATGCAAATCAAGGACACATAATTGCCCTGACATTTTCAAACACTAAGTTACAATGCAAAGGTTTAATTTGCTCAGTGCAATCAGTCTCATTTTAAAAGCCTACACAGCAGATTTTCCTGCAGTCTCGGTAAGAGTCTTTTCTGCAGCTTGTTGATTTGAGTTTTTTTTGGTTGCAATGATTTTTTTATTATCTGTGTTTATGAAAAGCAAATATCACCTTAAGGAAAAAAAGAGCAATTTTATTTTGTTTCAACATCCAAATTGATCTGTTTGCTAGTGGAGAACATAATCTCTGCCACAAGGAACTTGGCATGTCGGAGCAAACAGCATATACTTCTAGGTACAGATCCATATGCACAGGATTCCATCTGACAAAATGTGAGAACATTACAAGGAAAATACAAGGCCTTTTTTACCAGTCTTTTAATAAAGTAATGAACTATCATGGTAAGACTTTTCGAAGTTGGAGTTTTCCAAAGGATACAGTTGATTAAGCACACTCCAGCTCCTGCTCTTTTGTTTCTAGCACAGAAGGTAAAGGAGGAAAAAGAGGTCCTAAGACTTTTGGCTGAAGCAATTTATCCTTGGGTGCCCTGGCTGAAGAAAACTCAATGACCCTTTGCAAAACTCATCTTCTACTTGAACAAGTGCAGTTGGAAAAGGATGAATAGACTAATCATTGCTTTTTAAGGAAACCATCATCTGCCTGTCTGAAATCCCTGTCCATGCTGTCATAGCTATTAACAGCATCTCTTACTGTAAACACTATTTTCCCATCTTTATTTCTCGTTCATATATTTTGTATATATAGAAGTTCTCGTATATAATTATCTCTAGTGTATCCTGAGATACTCGACCACTTTTTCATGCTGGTTATATGACCAGGCAGTTGATGGAGCAATAGAAAGATTTCTTGCTCCCCATCACTCTTTTTTTTTTTTTTTCAAGGAATGTTCACCACAGGACCAAGGGCAACTCCTTTGGCAAGTTTGCCTTGTTTCATATTGCTTTCTGAATATTTATTTAGTATCATTGTTTAGAACTGAATTTTCTGATTAATCTTCACTGACAGTAACTCCAAGAAAAAATTACACAGCTTCAAAAAGTGTGTGGGCAAATTCATGGCAGAAAAATCTACTAAGGCTATTAAATACAAAACCAGAAAGTCCCTAAACTGCAAATTGCTGGAAGTTGGAAGAGTGTTCCAAGGAAGTATCACTGTATCTTTTGCTTATAATTTTCCCTGGGCATCTGCTTTTGGCCAGCGTTGGAGACAGGGTACTGAGCCAGACGGATCTTTGGTCTGACTCACTGCTGTTACAATTTTACAGAAGTGTCATGAGAGAGTCGTGACAGATGCAGGGACATAGGTGATATTTTGTTGTTATAAATAGCACACTTTTTTCCCTCTTCTTTCTTTTTTTTTCTTTCTTTTTCTCCCCTGCCTCTCTCCTCCAAGCAATTAATATGCCGCGTTTTGCTGTGAGAAGCCATTTAGCTTCAATCATTGTTTGACCAGGGATGGCCTTTACAAATTCAACCTAACTGCAAATGTTGTGGGGAAAGAGAAATCTCTCTATCCCTGGAGGAATTAAAGCTCTCAGTGAGAATTCACTGGTCTGATCCTTTGTGTAACCACAGTGTTGTTGCCGAGCTCCTGCTCTCTATTAGCCTCCCGTGCAGTCTAGGGTTTAACTTGGCAGAACTCAAGGTTTTCAGAGAAATTGGTTCAGCTCTTTAACTATCACGTTTACCAGCCCACATGCAAAATCCCTAAATATCAAAAGTCACGGATACTTTGAAAGCACATGAAAATCCATGACTCACATGACAGCTGTGTCAAAAATGCAGTCCTTCTTATTGCTTTTTTGTTTATGGTCTTTCAGCCAACTTCCAGTGTAGAAGTTCAAGTCAATTTTCAAATAAATGAGTAAAGTTTAATAGCAATACCTTGAAATCTTTGCTAAAACTCAGATACAGTTTTCTTTGTGTTTGCTTCATCTGTAGCTCTTATAAACTAAAGAATAATATTAATAAAAATATACTGTTTGCTTGAAAAGTCTTTATTTTTATGTTTATTATATTTATGTAGTTTTTAAGAGTGCTTTTTGCACATCTGGTACTCAGGCATTTGCACATATACATTTTAACACACTTTTAATATGCTAATATGACTGTCAGCCACTGATAAAAGGGTTAAATCTTCAATCAATTGTGTGTCTTCACACAATTGTGACGGTGGATCAAAAGAAAATTTCAAGGGCTGTCATCATATATGCCAGTTCATGAAAAAATTCAGTAATCACAGGTTTTGAGATCTCACCTACATATTGAAAGATCACTTTAATTTGGCATAAATCTATGCAGCCAAAAGTGGTATCTCTGCCACCCCCTCCTCCATCACACCCTTGGCTACCGCTCTTTCCTGCGTCTCCTGTGCTGGCACTGATGTTACTTCAGTGCTGATCTTTCTGCCACATGGCTTCAAAACAATGGAACAAGAATGAGTGAGGGCTGGACTGTTCCTCTGACCCAGCACAAGCCACTTTCTCATTAAAGTGGCCACATAACCACGGTCCTTGGCTCTTACATCAAGTATCGTGTCCTGAACAGTTTACCTGCTTTGCTTCTGTTTCAGCTGTGGAAGGTTATACAGGGGAGGAGGCAGACTTCAAAATATGAATAGGAATCAGCCTCCCAGTACCTGCCCTAAGCTGAGGATAAGATGAATTCTCTGGCTGCTCCCTCAGCCAGCAAGTTGCTGTGGAGCACACGCATCACAAGCACTCTGCACTTCTGTACTGATGCCATCGCCAAAGCAAGCCATTTGCTGATATCTGCAACCAGTTAAGTCCTTAAATGGCTGCCAAGAGGAATTATCTGGTCAATAATCTGAGCCTGACAAGGCCAGTTGCAGCTGTTATCTGTGAAGGGAATGAGGGCAGAAAGTGAAGGTCTCCCAGTACGTGCTATACTGGAAGGTTATAGCTGTGGGCTGTGGCCTTCTCCCTTCTCTTCTCCCTGAGTTCTGCTAATAAATAAATAAATAAGTGGTGACCTCTTGGCAAGTTTATCAGCCACAGGAAAGCAAGGACCGTGAGGAAAAGGAGGCCAATCTAGACGTGGGTGCTAGGTCAGGATGCAGCAGGAGTAGAGCAGGACTGCTGCTTCTGTCGGCTCCTTGAAGCAAACTAAAATACAGTCTCTCCCAAAAGAAGGATGATACATTGATCCTGGTGTCAACTCCTAACCTCTCCACCTGTGTCATCCCCAGGTTGGTCCAACAGCTTTTGTTTTGAGCTCATCATCTGGAAGCAGTGACTAGATCTTACCCAGAAAAAGTTTGACATAATGGGCATTCAAGTACAGCCCAAAGCATTGTGGAAGCCTCTCTAAGCTCACACAAACACATATATTAAAAAATTAAGAAATGAGTGGTGAAATGAAAAGCCTACATGCTCCTGTGAAGTAGATCTGCTGTAGTAGGGAGGAATCATCCAAGCACACAGAGGATTAAATTAGTCTCTTGATCTCAGTCTTAACAGCAATAGTAAGTCATGATCATCCCCTGCCTCTGAACATGGGCCAGTTAGTACAGTCTCATGGGTGGGGAGATAAAAGGCAGTTGTGACTGTGGAGACATGAACATGGTCTACAAGAGGCTTTCAGCAAGGCAAGTGACAGAATCTGTCTTGATGAATGGATCGGTTAAAATGTGATGGTCTAGAAGGTACAAAAACTGCTTTCCCTACTTGACATCAGGAGATCCTGAGCCAGAAACTAACTAGGATCTATAGTCTTTCTCCTGACTCACCTATCAACCTCTAAATACTGAGGATGCTTTCTGAGTATTTCTAGTTTTATTCTAATTACAGGCTGAAATTGTATTTCCTTCCTTCCTTCCTTCCTTCTCCTAATTACTTAAAAATACAGATATTAGCAATTCAGCCTGTTCATTTGCTTCCATAACCAATAATAGCTGCTGTGTGGTGCCTTCCAGGAACACATGATTGATGAGTTTTCTTGTCTTTTCTATATTTACCCTTGTTTTTTGCCATGGTTTCCAACTTTGTCATTTACTTGTCGTATTCTTATTAAAGAGGGGCCTGAAATGTCATTTGGGATGTTTCACCTCCAGTAGTAACGCTACTTAACTTTTAAAAATTTATTTCCTTTTTTTTTAATTGATGTAGTTTTCTTCCTCTTGTGACTTTTTTTCCCCCTCATTTTGTGTCTTGGTGAAATGTTCTTATCTGCAAGAGAAATGAGCACAATTTTCCTGCTTCTATTACAATATATTTTAGAATCACATCTTCGAGCAATCCCTCCTGAAGACCTGTTGGCTGGTTTCTGGCTTTGACTTCTTGTTTGGAGAAATTGTAACCTGTTGGGCCTTAATTATAATGACTCCAAGATTCTCCAGCTGCTTTGGATTTTACTATTTCCTCTTGCTATATTTCTTCCACTACTCCACCTCTTCTTTGCCTCCAACTCTTCTGCTCTTCTTCTGATGAACGGAATTAAAACTTTCACTAGCAGAAATTATGGTGTGCAGCTGTGCACACCATTTGCTGATCCCAGATTCTTTCCCTCTGTTTATGCTTTCCACACAGATTGTTGCTGCCACTGGAAAAACAAATTAAATAAAACTGGCACCCAGCTTACTGGTGAGACCAGCCGTAAACAAGCTGGGGAATGCTGGAGCTGTGAGATAGCCTTAAGAAACTGAAATTAAATAAAAAGCCCAGCTGCAAAGAACCATGCCTAGAAAGTATCATGAAGTTGAGGGTTGCCAAATGGGGATGACTTTGGGTTTATTTTTATTAAGCGTAATAAGCTTTGGTGTTTTTCTCCAGGTTGGGGTGGTAACAGGTTGACTTGGAGGTTCTGGGAAGGATAAAAGGCCTTTTGCTAAAAGTCCAGGATTTCTAGTAAAGGATTTATTTCTTTTCTCCTATACTCAGCAAACTGTTTTGCTTTCTTATTAGTTAATGCGTATGGAGAATAAGGGGAAACATTCCCTACTCCGTGTTAAGATACACATATGGGTCTGCTGACATATTTCAAGTCTGGAACCTAACTGGCAAAATGTTGGGTGTCTTCCAACGTGTGTCGCCAGCTGCATGTGAATATGCATCCCTGAAGTGCTAGCATTTGGCAGCCATCAAGATCTGCAAATATTAAAGTATTCATTCTTGGATCTACCTATATGTTTATAACTTGCCTTCCCCAACTGTGTGTGAGAGTCCAAAACCAAAGAATCCCCAAATACCCTTTATATGCTCTCTGGCTCTCACTCCCACACACACTCGTACGTGCATGTGCATGTATGCGTAGTTATTAGTCAAAAATACATGCAGACATACACAAAAAACAAGGCAAAAAGGAAAGCTGCCCTTGAAGGGATGTTATTCACAAGGTGTAGCATTTGCAGCTTAATTTTCGTTCTTTTATTCGATAGCAGATAATTTCACTGTTCTTTTTCTTTTGTAAGGTATTCTGAGCTGAACATGGTGTTACCAGAAACTTGCAGAGGGCTCTAGGTAGGTAAAGGCACATCATAAACTGGTCTGAGAGACAGATTATGGGGTGGAAAGGAAGCTGCAGGCTATAGAGGGGACCTCTAAGGGGCAAAAAAAAAAGCTTGTATAGATTTTTTAGCGTTCTTATTCCAAATGAACTTGCAAACCTCTTCTCCTGTGTGTCCAGCCAAGTGATTTCAGCCATTGCAAGTGATGATGGCTGTGCATTCCTCTGTTGCAGAGGCAGCAAGATTGCTGGAGAAACGTGGGAAGGGTGGAAAAAGCCAAAAATGACCCCCTACCTTTGAAAGGTGTGATGTTCCTTGCCTTGTCCCCCTCACCTCCACAGCGCTTCCTTTCCTCCCTCCTACACACACATTAAGAAAGCGAATGAGGATTTCAACTATGCAGTTCTTGGAAATAGGTTGGAGAGCCAGCGGTGCTGTAACCAATGTGTGATTCTCCTTTTAGGAATAAGCCCCATGCTCTGTGTACAGTGCTGGGGCACAGAAGCCTCTCTGCCATCTCTGCCATCTCGGCAAGAGGTAAAGCCTTTGGTGAAAGTTCCCTCAGTGCTGGGAAAAACACTATTTCTGAAAGCAGATTGGCTTTATATATGTAAGATATAACGTAACTTTGTTTTTCACAAAGGCTCCTATTCAGCAGGGCACGGAGCTGGGAGACTCTGAACAGGGCAGGACACTTCACAGTCAGACTGAAGATGGTAAACACATACAGGAGATAAAAGTTTGACATTCTTTGGAGGGAAACCTGGTCAGAAGTCAAGCTTTTGATGTGGACACAAGCCTCGTCTCCTGCCTTGCTTCTGCAGCCAGTGACTCCAAATTCCAGTAAAGTCAGACTGGAGATGAAGTCCCTTCTCTCACCCTTTCAGTCCTGTCGCCACCACCACCACCTCAAACGGGTGGCTGGTGCATTGGAGGTCCTGCTTTCATCTGACTCATTCTCCTTTTCTGTCACAGTGACCTCCAGTGGTTCTCTTCATTTATGTCCTTCATGCCGTGTCCCTCTAAAGAAACTGGTCTATTTTTTTCCCTATTTTCTTTTAAACATCCACAGAGCGGAACATGCTGAAGAGACGAAATCAGAACACATCAGATTATTATTGTTGCTTGTGTGGGCACTGGATTCCTCCTTTCTGAACGTGCAGGAAAGGCAGGCATCTGTGAGACTGGTGAAATAATTAGCTGGTGAAACAGAACCATTATTTGTGACTATTAAATGAATGGGTAAAACTGTTCTGAGATCTGCCAAAGTGCTCACATAGAAAAATCAGTCTACTCAAGGGGAGGGAGAGGGTGCGAGGTTTGGAAAAACTGATTTGCTGAAGTTTGAAGCAGGTCAGGGAAGACTGGGGGAGGGGAAGGGACTAACTTCATCTCTGAGGTGGTCCCACTTTCAAGAACTTTGTGAGCCCTCTTTCTGGAAGTGGTTCTCTTTATACATTCAGACTTGGCTGGCAGCAGTCACCTTGCTTGGCCTTCCCTTATTTAAAGAAACAGCTGCATATGTCAGTGTTTTTGTTGCTATAACTTTGTACCTTGTGCCAGAAGCTCTGAAGTTATAAGCCTGCTCACCTTATATGTGCAGCTTATAAATCTGTGCTCTAAAGAGACATGATGGGACAGCCCTGGAGGATGGGAATGAAAGGGAAGGGCATCAGAGGCTAGGAATGAGACAGTTCTGTAGGCAAAGAAGAGACAGATCATTATGGACTGGAAGAGGAATTGTGTTGAAAATGAGTCAAATGCTGTCAAACTGTAAGGGTCCCTTGGGAATATTTTTTATGCAGGCAAAACTACCAGTGAACCCAATGGAAGGTTTGCATGATTAAGGTCCCTTGAATACTGCCCTAGAGCAAAGGTTCTTCATCCAGTGCTCTCCTGGGGCACTGGAAGAAGCTCCCCAGCAAAGTGGTCACAGCACCAAGCCTGACAGAGTTAAGAAGCATTGGGATGATACTCTCAGGCACATGCTGTGACTCCTGGGAATGGTCCTGTGCAGGGCTAAGGGTTGGACTCAATGATCCTCATGGGTCTCTTCCAACTCAGCATATTCTGTGATTCCCCCACCTGCCCAAATCCAACAACATCAACAACACAAAGCAGAAGTCTGGGTGTTAAAGAAAATTATCACGAATGAATTTGTAGTCTATTGTTGAAAACTGTGTCAGGAAAAATTTACACATGAATTTCCCTGCTTGGAAATGCCTGTGGTGTTCACTTTTGCTTGGAGATAGCTGTGTATCTAATCTGCTGTGCTCTTCCTCATTCTTGATAGCCCTGTCTAGTGGCAGAAGGGAAAATATTGGTGAAATGCAGGACGACTCCCAAGAATCCAGTGTGAGATCAACCTCTAGTTTCTGGGCTAGCTACTGACACTTTTTTTCCAGCTGGATGAGGAGCCTACCCTGAGCTGAGCTGAGCTGAGCCTGCCTGTGCACACGAGGAGATGACGGACGGGTGAGCACAGCCTGCAGTTCGATGCCTGTGTGCCAGTCCCAGGGATAGCTCCTGCTAACATCAACAAAAGCTCTGCAGGGTGTTTACAGTGCACCCAGACAAGCATTCCTTTCACGATACCTAACAGACATTGTACATACCGCTGCAGATTGTTCCATATAATCCTACCTAGGCTCTGACAAATAAGACCACATCGCAGACCAGTCATTCCCAGCTTCAGGCAACTTGCCATTGTGCTCTTTGTCCTCTTCATGTGCTAAAATCACCTAAGATGAGCCACGTATTTTCCTGAGTGCTTTTGTTCAGAGTACTTTCATTAGATCCTTGGATGTGGTTTTCATTATGCATGCATATGCTCGTACTACAATGCTGCTTAAATAATAACATGCATAGCAAAATGTTCATGTGAGTGTGTTCTAAATTTACTGGTGATTTTGGACTGTAAGACTAACTCTTGTTACGTCTGTCTCAGTTGGTCTCTGGCTGCTGGCTTTTTTTATAAGTGTAGCTATTAATGGTCCCAGTGGGTTGATCTTCGTCTGATAAAAATGTCTCTTAAATGGATTAAATATAAATGACGGATCATCTGTTGTTAGAGCTGCTCTTGACTCCAAGTATTTACCCCATGTCAACTTATCATTATCTGAATAACTCAAATACAGTCAAAGTGATTGTGATATATTTATTTAAAGTTTTCCTTCTTCTGCCAATACTGAGCCTCTGAAACTGAGCAAAGCTGAGAGCTCTGGATCTGCTTAGCCCTGTGGAGTCCTGCTGTATGAGTAAGTACAATGCAAAAGTAAAATTAAAAATCAATGGATGTCAGCTGCATTTCATTAATGTAGATAACAGTTTCTGTATCTTATTTCATGATCTGGTGTTCTAAATATAAACAAATCTACTCTGTCCTGTAAGGAACTTCCTGTAGCCATTGCACAATAGTTAGGCTACTTGAGAGGCGGCCTTTTAAAGAACAGCTTCTCTGTATCTTTCACGCTTAATAATCCCAAACTTTTGTCAAGTTTTTATACTGATGTCAGTTCCTCACAGTATATCATTTGTAACTGTGTCCTTCAAGCAACTGTCATTAATGCTGTCCCGTGCTGCCCAGTTGTACTGAGAGATGAGCCTACAGACTTTTCTAGCCTCTGGTGGTGGTTCTGGCCCTGCTCTTCCCTTCTTCTTCCCCCTTCTTTGCAGAATCTGTGTTTTTTCATGGTTTTGCTGTGTGTGACTGATAGATTCTACATCCAACAAACACGCAGAACCTCTCTGTGATCAGTGCTTGCAACCCTGAGCGCTCCTCTCTGGAGACAAAGAAATCATGCAATCCTTGCTTATTTATGGATAAGCAATGATTTGGGACTCATACTGGTGTGTTAGACTCAAACTGCTTGAGGCTGCGAAGCAAGACTGCCAACCCAAGGTATATTTCTCAGTGTAGTTAGTGAGTTACAAGGAGACTCATCCTTCATCCATTGTGATTTCATGTGTGCGAGTGGAATGTCATCACTGTACAATAAGAAGTCTCATCATTATCCCCAAAAGCATGATAAGCCCATTTTGTCTTATGAAAAAAAAAAAATCTATTAAGTCCATGTGCTTTCCTGGTAAATCTCTCTTGGTTATTATTGGAACAGGAACTGGAGTGATGCAAAAGGTAGAAAGGAAAAGAATCTATTTACAGACACTTCTTGCCTGCTGGCATTGAAAACTGTAGACATTTTAAGTGGGTACAGCAAAGCCCTAAATCTTCCCTGTTTTGTCTCAGAATTCCAAAAGCAGACCAGCCTAAAAGTCTGACTGAGGAATTGGTTACTAAAGCCCCCAGTTCTCATGTTGATGGGCCACCACCCCTATGATGCCTGACCTGGATGAGAGGAGCCTTGGGGTAGTTTGCATTTCGCACTGAGGGTTGATCTAGTTGTAGAACTGAAGCACAAAGTAGCACACAGCCACTTTTCTTCTGAGAAAAGATTTGACCTTATTCGAACCAGAGTTTAGCTGCACTAAGTGCTTGTGTCCTGTATATTGTATGCACATCCTTTCAGCTCCTAGAGGGTGAAAGACTGCAAGAATAAGTTTGTGAGAACAGGTGAAGTGTCTAACACCATGAAAAACTTGAACTGTGTCAGAGTAGGTCTTCTTCTTCAGCCCTCCAGTGCAGTGACAA
This sequence comes from Lepidothrix coronata, assembly GCF_001604755.1. NCBI lineage: Eukaryota > Metazoa > Chordata > Aves > Passeriformes > Pipridae > Lepidothrix > Lepidothrix coronata. Next base: position 1,157,761 of record NW_016690388.1, read on the forward strand.
AATGGAAAAATGGACACATAACGGAAAGCTCAGTTTACAAGGTGGGATAACTTTACCTTTTGTTGTGCCCTAGTTTTCTTCTTGAGTGATCCAGATCTTATAAAATGTGTTTCTAATGGCTTTAATCCACACAAATCCCTCCTGCCTCTAACGTGCTTGTACAGGCACAGTCGTGGCAAGAATGGCAGTTCCAATGTATTGCTCCTCATAAAGGATTTTGGTTAGTGCATGTGCAGGGTTTATCTGGTAGTTCCACTGGGAAAGGAATCCCTTCGAATTTTCAGAAGTTTTTATAAAGGCAACTTCATCCACAATATCCAGAGCGGCCTTAAACATGCTTTCTAAAGTTCAAGTCTGTACTTCAGCGTAGCAGTGCGCTCAGTAATGTGCAGAGGATACTGAGATGCTCCCAGCACAGAATCCAGCTGCTGGAAAAGGATAGTCTATGGCATATGCATTGCAAACCACTCTGTTGGATCACTAACTCATTTGGAGAGAAAGGCATGGAGAGGGTTAGATCATAGGTATTTTCCACAGTAAATTATTTACTATTAACTATAGGAAAAAATTATCTGTAAGGAGAACAGTCCAGGAAACCAATTAAAAAAGAGGACTCTAGGGGGTATGTATTCAGAGAATTGTGGGGGAAGTTGTGTGCAAAGCTTCCACTCAAGTCAGTGTCTAGAGGGGCATCGTGGTGGATGGGCAATGAGAAAATGTCTTTAAAATTACCACCTTTAGCTGGGTAAATAATGAAACCTATGACTTACTAGGTAATGACTGTGTTCATAGCCTGATTAAAAAACTGGGATAACCAACCATGAAAAAACAAAACAAAACAAAACCCAACCCAAACCAAACAAAACCAACGACAACAAAACCACAAACAAACAAAACCCCAAACAATCCAGTGAGGGGGAGGAGGGCAGGCTACATGTCAATGCTTTGCCTTTCTGCACCCAGCTCTCTGCACAGCTCAGAACACTCCAGAAAAGTGGGCAAATCTGATCCCATTTTGGATAATAACTGGGATAAAGAAATAAAATGACTTTGCAAAGGGATGCTCCCCCCATTAAAATCAAGAGTGAATGCACATGCCTGTTTTGTTCTAGAAGCCCTTAGCTGAAACTGGTGGTGGTCTCAGCAGAGCACACAATGTACTTTTTAATGAGTTTGTTGCTCACATGATCTGAGTCCTGACTCTGATGCTTTCCATTTTATCATGGAAGGTATTGTGGTGTGGTGCTTAAAAGGTAGCTTGTGCTTCCTCTGCTAGTATCCATTTTGTAAATAACAAAAAGCCCTTTAGACTCCACGGAAAGTATTATAACACCTTTTCTCTGCAGTAAATTATGACCAAATAACAAAATGTTTTAAACTCTCAAAGGCTGTAACTAAATACAGCCAGCATTCCCCTACTTTCTGAATTACTGCAAGAGAGCCAAATTCTCTGTGGTGGCTCAGCAGATCAAGGGCACTTACTCATAAGTGAACACTCATGCTTACAACACTGTGGGTGCATTGTATCGGAAATAGTGCTGTCCACATATTGGGATGGTGAATGCTTAAAGCTAAGCCAAATAGTTCCTGTGCCTGAAATCCCTTCCTTGAGAGCATAGAGACATTCCAGAGGACAGGCATAAACCGCACTGGTTGTTTTTTGTGTGTCTTGAATGCCAAATAAATGTCTGTATTTACAAAGGACCATGAAACTCTGTGAGTGGGACTCCACTGTTAGTGAGCTCCCACTGCCAAGTGCACAGAGCCTGAAAAGATCTGTGATTGAGGTCCAGCACAAGGCAACTGTTGTGAAGAGCTGTCATCATTTGATGTCTCTTAGGCACTTTTAAGTTCCGTAGTAAACATGGTGACTGTTTTAAAACCAGAGCAGCCCTGGGGTGCCTTGAAGGTCTTGGGCAGCAGCAGTGTTTCTGACTGGGTTAGTTGGATCTGCTGTTCAGTGCCCTTGGGAGGTAGTCCACCATCTCCTAGTATGACACCCTGGCTTCATTTCTTTGTAATTCAGACTTGTATTTGACCTCTCAAGCTGAAAGCTCGTAAACTGTTTTTAGAAAATTTCAGCCAAAAGAGTCATATCGTTTTTAAACGTGAAACAAGGAAAATCAATTGTATTATCGACGTTAAAAATCTGGAATTTCTTCTATGAAGCTCTAGCACCTCTGTGGCTCACAGAGGGAAAAATGGAAATTTGGAAAGTACTGTGTTGGTAATGCTCTTTTATCACCTTGAAGAACCCCTGGCCATGTCGTAATCCTCTGAATAACCACACTAATTTAGTGAAATGTCCTTTATCAGCAAAAGCCTCCGTCGTGGTTCAAGTCCTGTGCATGACTGGACTTTCAGTGCACATCCCTTACCAAACAGCCAAAGGTACCCCATCACCCTCCAGCTCCCCCATGCCTCCAGGAGTGCAGACCTTGCCATTTGAGCAGGCTCATGCCCAGAGGATATGAAGGCAAAGGCAGACTTTTCCCACAACTCCTGTCTATCCAGGAGATTGGGAAGAGGCTCTGGGATGGGGCAGTGTAAAGCAATAGTGAGGAGGAAGCCTCCCTACTCTGGTTCTGGTTGGTTTTCCTGCCGCCAGGAGAGGAGAGAGCAGGAGGAACCTGCTGGGGCTGCTGAGGGGAGAACATGACCCACCAGCAGAAAAGCTGGGGCGAAGGGCTTGGAGAAACACAAGATCAGTGACTGAGAGCCAGGATGTGGAGAAAGGACTTGCTGAGACAGGAGATTGGTGAAGGAAGCTGATGTGGGTGAGGTGAGGTCTGGGATTAGCTGGCCAAAGAGGAAGGAGGATGAGGTGTTCCTGGGGATGGCAGAAACATAGCTGAAAGGACATGAACGTAAAAGTGCATTCTTTCAAGAGGTCATACAATGAAGCATTAAATATTGAAGTTCTGTTTTTTTCTGACATCATGTAAATCAGAAAATATTGGAATAAATCCTGATTACTGTGGGAGTATTTGAGCGTAGTTGAACCATTTGGGTTGAACTATCTGAGAAACTGTAATCTCTGGAAGATTTTAGTTAGGAAGCCAAAGCTGTTCTAGTTTGTCTCAGAAATAGGGATCTTCAGGATTTGTTTTCCTGCAAAGCTGAGAGCTCAGAAAAACTTGCATTCAACTTTGTAGAGTTGGCAGTGGTGACTTTCAAACCAGAGTCTGTGAATCACAGAATCCATAGAAAACTTTTACAAGGCCTGTGTAAAGATCTTTAAGAAAAACAGAATTTTTGCTTAAATTCCCTACAATTGCAAATTGGAATCTAGGAAAACAATTACAAGTACTTAAATGGACAGTGTAAAGACAGAGGGGAGACCAGAGACACTTGAAAATCAGTTTTCCTCTTACAAGGAGGCCAGTTCTGTGGAGTCAAAGTTAAGCATTTGGGTTTTATTTTATGCTCCTTGGGCCCCCTGTCTGCCAAGGATCATCTCTTCTGATGAAGATAAATTACCTCTGCCCACCACAGCTTTCAGTTTTAGTTCCAGCTGGGGTATGCTGGTAATCCTGAGATAAAAAATAGTCTTCTGAATATGTTGCAGTTAACTTCAGTTGTATAAATCCAAGTATTAGCTGGATGCTATAAATAGACAGGATGTGCAAGGAGGCCAAGTTGAAAATGTGCAGAAACCATGCCTTTTTTCTGTAGTGCTATGCTTCATCATGTATAATATTTTTCATCTGAAGAGGAAACAGTGTGCCTGTGCTTTGTGGCTGCAGTAATTAACTGGACATAATGAAGCGTTGAATTTCACACTTTGGAGAAGCAGATTGGGAAGGATGGGTAATTTTTTCTCAAGTTTTCTTGCTTTTAGTACTTTCTTGGAGGTATTTTTCGGCAAGATGGGGTAGAGAGCAGAAACACATCTGGTTTATATTACATGATGGCTGTACTTTGGCAACGGGAAAAGATGGCACTTAAAAAAAAGGAAAGAAGAATAAAAAAGAAAAGTTTGGCAACTTCAGAATAGAACAACAAAAATTACAAGAACTATCTTAAAATTCCCAGGATTTGTAATTTGTTTTTCCATGCTTGCATTTTTCTGATGGTGCTGGTATTAAAGGGGTGAGACAGAGGAAATTCAGTAGGATTTTGCAAAGCGCAGATATCTCCGTGAAACAATCTCCTTTATTCAGGTTGCCCCCACAGCAGCTGCTCTGATTAACACGTGGGTGGTGGTGAAAGGGATAAGAAACAGGGCTCATATGTTCACTTTAGGAAAAGTGATAGATCATATTTTTTTTCTCATGTTTTCTTCAACAAGTGGCCGTGAAGTACTGAAGGTGGTCTCTCCCTTAACTGCTGTTATCTATGGGTATTGGGCAAAGGTAAAATTAACGCAGATTTTTTTGGAACCAGAGCCACCTGAGGCTTTGTGGTGGGAGAGGGCAAAAATTATTCAAGCAATGCAACAGCACCTTGGGATGTGTCACCTACTGCAGTTCCCGTTTTTTCTTTCCTTTATATATTCACCCAGGAAACAGGGTTTTCCCCCCCACACACACATTAACATAAGGTGGTTGCAAAGCATGAAGAGCTGAGACTCTACTCAGATATTTGCAGCTTTGAGAAGAGGTGTTGGGAGCTGAGGACACTGAGCATCTGTCTGGTTTTGAACAAGGCTACGGGGTGTGACCTGTGAGCACCTTCCAAGAGCGCAGTAAGTGATGCATCCCCCGGGGCAGCTTTTCACAGGCTCGAATTTGGAGAGTGCAGCGTTCAGCCTTTGCAGGGATGGGGGCTGGAAAGGTTGGGAATCTGCTTTCCCTGCAGCAGTGTCTGAGCTATAAGACTGTACCCCCAGGTTGTTCATCTGACTTGAAATAGAGCACTGGAACAAAATATGTTCTGAGCGATTTTTAAGTAAAAGCTAATGTGAAAATGTGGGCATTTAAACCAATGTAAACACATTAAATTTAAAACGATTTTCAAATGTAGTAAATAAAAAATAGTGTTCCTGCTCTTGAAATTCCTAAAGGACACATTTTTCCTTCTGAGTCATGATTTAATTAGATTATATTTTATTAGACATTCTTTACAAATTTTAAAATACTGCTATTATACATGCACAAAGGAAAATCAGTTTGAACAATGGTATGTAGGCATTCATTGAAATCAACCACAAAACAGGAATATTTTATGTCAGTTATCAATGTACTCAATATGTATATCTAAAGTGCATTATGTTACAAAAAATATAGAAAGTCAGCAGCACCAAGATATGTTCACAAAATAAATACACCAGTCAACAAAATAAATTATGGTAGATGTGACAATAATAATTGTCTTAGCCTTAGCCAAAAAAAAAAAAAAAAAGGAAAATTCACAATAACCAAATGTGCAGTTTCAGAGAGCAATGGGGGAAAAAGGTTTTATTCTGAGCATTTACAATATTTACAGGTAATAAATATTTTAATACTTCCCATATGTTCACTATTACAGAATACTGCAATATGTCTTCCGAAAATCTCTTGCTGAAAATGTCAGCGCCTCCTGCAAAGAAAAAAAAAGGACAGAAAAAATAGAAAAATTAATTTTCACTTCAAAGACATGTACATAAAATGAATAGCAAAAGTGTCACAGACTATGACAGGTATGCCTTGCAAGTAAACATTTGCAATAATAGGGCCTGTTTAAAAATATCACAGCTGTAGATACCTTTTTAGGACCTCCACTATATTTTCTTCAATGCAACTCATCCATCAGTATGATGACCTACAGTTTCTCACAACACTGAGGCCATCTATTGCACTGTACTGTACACTCAGCGTAACAGAAAGGGGCTCTAGGTTTTTTTAGAGCCTTATGCCACAAGATTCCTGAGTGCTCCAAGTACAAGAATTGTATCACCCTGTGATAAATATGCCTAGTGCTAAAAAGAAAAAAATACAGTTGGAGAAATGAGAATTTAATTTTAAATATATTCAAAAGAAAGTCCTTATTAACAATGTGGCAATCCTGCTCCTGCTGTGTTAAATGGTTGAGTGTGATGCCAGGCTTGGATGTGATTAAAACAGTGCCACTGAGCTTATTTAGTCCCTTTTTCTCACTGATAGGCCAGCTCTAGACAAGGGTCTCTATATTTCTGTGGTGTCACATACATGAGGATATGCAGGAAAGGATGCTCAGGTCTTGGAGTGAACAGACCCTTTGATAGAGTGCCCTTTTGAGTGCTTGGATGAGTGAAAAGGCTATAATTCTGAAACTTTCCCTCTGTGAGCAAAAAACTTGGTCCTGAAAGAAAATAAGCATCTTCTTGTGTTAAGCTCTAACTCCTGTTGGATTCAGTCCAAGCTGAAACAATCAGTCCTGAGATTTGGGAGTTTTCTAAGGGATGTTGGCCTTCTGGGATGAGTTCTCTACTCCTGCCTTCCTTATGAAGGCATGAAAACAAAACCAGAGCCTGCTCCTACCTGCTCCTGTCCTATATTGCTTACACTGTAATATTATTTTAAGTTGCTTAGTGGTGCTGCAGGAAATGCTGAAAGGTCGAGTGTTTTTCCCTTCTGTCCCTGTGAACAGCACATTTTTTTAATGATTCCCTGGGAAACAGCTATGGGGTGGAATGTGAAGCTATAGGATGGAGTGGGATTTGCTCTGCTGCTGGACTGATCACCAAGAGCTGTGGGTAGAAGTGTGTGGGTGTGAGGCACAAAACAAATCAAATCCTGGAGAGTTTTAGAGGGGTTTTTTAATGGGTGCATTGAAACTGAGATTACATTTAACGTTGGGGAGTTTACTTGTTTGAAAGGTTTCTCAGGAAATTAAGAAAGGACAACTTAATTGAATTGAAATGGGAGTATAGATGAAATGTCCATGAAAACTAATTTTGAAGAGCCTGGAATGGAAATGCCAGCATGAAGGTCCTTAATAATTAACTAGTAATATTAGGATGCATCCAGCATATATTACAATAAGTATAACAATGGCACATACTTCATAGAGCATGGCTGTGTATGAATGTGTGTCTGCACTACTCAGGCCTATTTCTAAGAGGGTGACATTTTTTATTTGGCCTGGATTTTAGCCTTTGTTTTAGAATTTAAGCTAAGCCACATCTTGACAATGGGCTTTGTACTAATGATAACTTGCAAGCTGCCTTCTGTGATTTGGTCCCAGATTTTGCAAGACTGGCTTCTTTTATGAGGTCCTTATTGTGGTAAGTCAAAAGATCTAGAGATGACATTATTTTTGTCCTTTTATTCTGACCTAAACCCATAATTTTGTTATCAAGATTGAGCTGAGAGAATTGGCTCGAAGATTTTAATTTGGGGTGATGAGCAGAAAAGAAGCACAGAGATACAGTGAAAGGCATGCCTAAAGTTTATCTTTGCACTTCCTTGACATTTACCCTGCTGCATTATGCATATCCACTTCCTCTCTGTAAAGTAATGATGCTGCTGCTGAGCTGCAGTTGACCTTAGGGATGCAACAAGAGCACCTTCTACCGGTAGAGCATATAGAAATTTTGCCTGCACACACCATCCCTGCCTCCCACCAGCAGTAGGGTAGAAGTTCCTGTTTCAGCTGAGGAATCAACCTCGCTCAGATGTGGCCATCCCTCTGTCTAAACTGTATTTGCCCACCTTGTGCCAACAACTGCTTAGACAACTGCATTGGATCTGACTCCCCCATCTAAAGGGAGGCAGGGAGTTGGGACTCACTTTCATTTAAAGTGTAGAAATCATACCTTTTGGATATATATCCTATACCTGGGATAACTAAAAGCTTGTGTACCAACAGTTTCTTACAAGCTAAACCAACATATTGTGCTCTGTACTTGTGAAGGAGAACTTCTGTTTTCCTTGTTTAATGTATTCTCTTCGTTTAATAGTCTTTAATGAAGTATCTAAAATATAGGTTCTCCGTAGGGATCTGCTTCTTGCCCTGAAGAAATACTGCATCTTGGATGATAATATCAGCAAGTAAAGGTGAACTGCCTTCAGCAGCCTGGACTCTACAGTAGAGAGCCTTCATCCATCCAACCATACTTCAAACAGAAAGGCTGAACTAGGAAAATCAACAGGGTTCTGCCTGTAGCTCTTTTATATATTCTTGGATGTACAACCAAAGACAGCATAGTAAGAAAAAGAAGTAACAGTTGAAATTTCCTGGGATATTTTCCCCCTATATTTAAGATTTCTATGTGCTGAAGACATGTGTTATTTACTGACCAGCACAGTTCCTTGACACCTGTTGGAACGTCAGGCACCTCCTGACTGGAGCCCTGAAGTCTCAGCCTTTCCTGAGGTGCTGAGACAAACTGGCCTCTCTTACTTTACTCCTACCTGCTCCAGCCCTCCAGCCCATAGACCTGCTGACTGGTTTATGGTCTGGGACACTGAGTGCCAGCCCCAAATTCCAGTAACTCCTATAGAGGCCAGCAGGAGTTGAGACCATGGAGCACATTGCAAGCTGTGGCCTGTAAAGCTTAATCCAAAACTGGATTTTAGTAAATCCTGCAGCTGGCATGTCTTTCTAAGGGATTTACTGTAAGTGGCACTTCTCTTACGTCTATATTCTACCGAAGTGAAGGGGAGAAGGAGAGAAAATGGTGGGAGTTTTGCTGTTAAAAATGCAAACATGTGAGGAGAACTGAGGAGTGGACTCCTTGGCTTTGTCTGCAAATGTGTGGACGTCCACCCAAGATGAAATGACTGTGAGTGGATGAGTCATTTGGGACACTTGGGCTGATGTCTTCAGCTCACCACTGCCCTGAAAACCCTGCACTGTCATACATGAGGGAAGCACGTCTCTCTCCAAGAGCAATGCTAAACATTTTTCAGCAGTAATGTAATTGTTTCATGAGCTGGCAAAAAGATGGAGCTGAATTAAAAAGTCCTAGTGGCAGGGAAAAGTTCATGGTGAAAGGCTGGTCTGCGTTGTTTGCAGATATTGCTAAGAGAGAATTTTTTCATGTTCTCCCCTAAGGTTAAACAGTAAAATGAAAACCTGTAAAGTAAGGGTAGGAAAGTTGCCAAAAAGGGGAGGTGTTGAGAGGGAAGAGAGAAAACTTTGCCATTTTATAGATGCAAAGGTTTAAATAAAAGTCAAAGTTTTCAATCTGCTCAGGCCCAAGTGTGGGACCAAGATATGATGTGAGAGATACTGTGGTTAAAGCAGAAAAGGAAATTTCAGTGGCTGTGGTGTGCTTTCTTTTTGCAGAAATCACTTACTACTCAGCCTCAGGAAGCACATTTTGGCATGAAGTGGTCTACCTGAATTGTGTGTCAAAGGAAAAAAAGACTTTGTCATCCTGCAAAGTGCAAGGGGCAGTTACCTTCAGAAAGCCCCTTGAGATGTGCAGTGCTTGAAAAGCCCCCCCCCAGTTATGAGTGTAAAGATCTGCTGTTACTCCAGGTTTGAGCAAGGCCTTGGCCTCTCTCACCAAAGGATTACAATTTCAGTAAATATATGGTATGGTCTCCAAAAGGATATAGCAGAATTACCTTAAAGTGTGATTATGTGTAGTAACAGAGTTGTCCAAGAGTGGGCTCTCAGTCACGATGTCTCCATAGATGCCAGAATTTAGCCAAGTTGAGCGGGTTCTCCTCTTTTTCTTCTCTTGCTCTTTACGTTTTCCAGGCTTTGCTTTCTTTTTCTTCCCTGATGCCTTCAGGGGCTGCTCCTTGTAGGTCTGTGATTTGTTTGTCTCCTGAGTTAGGTATCTGCCCTCATCTTCACTGCCAAATCGGACAGGGTAGTTCTTCGTGTTGGTAGCAGGCTTAGGGTTAGGGGACACCTCCGACGTGGCGCGGATTTCTGCAGTGTTGACACCTTCAATTAAATTTTGAAGGAATATTCTTCTTCGTAAATCTTGGATTGACTTGCCCTTGTCATGCAATAGCTGGTGCTCTGATACAGCCCGTTTGCTAAAGAAAGAGAAAAGGGGAGGGGGGAAAAATATTTAGGATTTGGTTATTGCCCAGTACTTGGCAGAGCAACTCTCGTCTCTGGCCATGGTGACCACAGTGGCTGTGTACCAGCTCCAAGGCTTGGAGACATCCAGTTAAGTCAGACTGCTGGAGCAAGTCCTGCTTCTCAGAGTAGCTGCTCCCTACAGAGAAGGAAAAGACCTAAGAGGGTAATAATTCTCAGCTGACCAATCACACACCACTGGACCTGGAGCTGGATTAGTCACTGCTCTGTTCTAGGAAAGCATTATGACTCTTAATATATCACACTTCAGGCAGTAAAAGCAGGAAGGCAGCTGTCAGAGATAGAAAAACTAAAGGGTTGGATAATGGAGCACTGCACTCAAGCAAGAGAGGGAATAACAAGTACTTGTGCTGGAGCCGGAAGCAGTGTTTATATCGCATCATTCTAATAATTTCCTTCTGCTCAATCACATACTTCAAAAACATAAATAAACACACAAAAGTGCATTTCATTTCTAAATTTATGTATGTGCAATTGCAGGAGTGTCATGGAAAAATATTCAAATTGGGGTGCCTAAAGCATGGGCACTTCAGTCCATAATGAGCTATCCAGGGAGGCAGAGGAGCATCCGCAGAGATAAGCCTCAGCCACGCCTGTTGATTTACTGTTTGGCCACTTGTGCCTAATTATGGGTTTAGGTGCCTTCCTAGTATTGTTTTAAGTGTGAACTTCGGGGCCAAATTTCTTGTGTGCTGCGCTGTTGGAGTTTCGTGCTGGCCCTCTTCAGGAGCTCTTCAAGAGCATCCTGATTTTGTTCGAGTGCTTTTTCCAGAGTTCATCATGACCTTTTAGTACACTGAGCTCCGTCTTGTTTTCGAGGAACTGGGAGATGACTAGCTATTTGTCTTTTAGAGATGTTGTGCTGGCAAAGAATGTATTAAACATCTGAGGAAAGAAGATACAAGTGGCACCTGGATAATAAGTAACTGTAAGAAAATACATGCCTTCTCCTCATGTGGAATAGACACACAGCTGCACTGTGAACCACAGAAAGAACACAAGCTCAGATTTTAGTTGTGTTCCCAAGAATGCTATGATACAGTTTATCCTTCCAATTGCCCTGCTTCAGTGTGCAGATTTTGGCTATGTATTCTCTCCTCTTGCATCAGGGTACTGCATGTGACTGGATTCTTACTGGCCAAAGAAAATCCATTCACTGCCTTGCCTATCCTATAATCATTTGGTCAGTTAGTTGGATAAGAAGTTGTTTCTGCATGTGGGTGAACTGGAAGAAGACACATAATCGTGAGTGAATATTCCTTCCTTCCATCCCACCCCTCATTTTCCTGCTATATTACCAGTTTTCAAAATGCTAAATGTTTGGGAGTGTTCTGCACTTTCTCAGTCCCTTTACTCAATCTCTTTAGATTTGTGACTTAATCAACAGTAGAGCTATTTAAAATTGGCAACTTCAAGTAGCGTTGGTTTAGGAGCGTCCTCTTCACTTTTTGTCTCTGTAGGACTGTACTGTTTGAGTATTGGGTTCAAATGATGGGCTCAGGTGATACTACATCTGTTACTCAGTGAAAAATTCAAACAGCAGCTTTCCTCTGTTGCACAATGAGAGTGGAAGGTGACTAAAAATCTTGTTCAAAATCAGGTCTAGATATACTGAGGTTTGTCAGCACACATGCAATCATTGTCGGTGTTTTAAGTGTCCCAAAATCAGTTTTGAATTATTTCAGTCTTTAGGGCAAATATTTTGTGCCCTTCAACTCAATGTCCCTAAGTAAAAATGCAATGTGATAATACTAGGCTGAATCCCTATTGTGTCTTTCTCTTTAGTGCAGCTGTGACCATTAACACAACCTCATGATCTCCCCCAGAAGAATTTTTTTGACCACTGAAGCTCTCCAATAGCCATCTCTAACAACCTTCTCATTAAGGTCAGTCTGATTGGCAAGTACACTTCTAAAACGAGCACCTTGGACTCCTGTGAGTGGTGTACCTCTGTGCTGCTTGTCAAGCTGTCTATTGTGGCTCATGTTACATTCCTAACTTCAGTAATCTGTTTCCCCAGGAAATTTGCATGGGAAATGCAGTGCTGCTTTCACTCTTCTAGTTTATAGAAAGCATACAAAATCTCAGTGCTTTGCTGAGTCTAAAAGAGTATGTCTCATGTGATGAGCAAAGCTTTCCTACTGCCTCTTGTAAACTACCAAGGATAATTCCTTCTACCACAGACAACCTAAAGCTGCCTTAATCCTGTAATATGTATTTGGTCAATTTACCCACTGTGACAAAATCTTGAATCTCCAAAGCCTGTTATTAAAGTCCTCTTGATTGAAAACCTATTCCATCTTACAGAACTGAAACCTAAACATTTGGTTCCAGTACACACAAGGCAGTCACAGAGCATTACAAGATCTACATCTTCAGTGTGTATTTTCAAAATAATGCAGGGATTGACTTGTGAGGGGTTAGTGTGCCAAAGAGGGTGGGTTTCTGTTTAAATGTCTGTATGATATTTAGTATCCAGTCTGGCCCCAAATAACATTCTGTTATTCCAGATGATTGTATAACATTACGTAGTGTTACATTTCACATGACTTCTATTACTCAGCCAGACTTAAGGATTACATTTTGCCTACCAGCTTCTTTTGTAGGCTCTAGATCAAAAATCTCCTTGAAACAAAGATGTGGTAGATACCTATCTCTTTGACCTTCTGCCTCCTCTGCTTCAGTTATGCAAACAACTCCTATGTTTGTAAATCATGGAGAAATACTTGCCCAAGAAGACTGATGTAAGGTGGAGATATCAACAATATCTCACCCACATACACAGAGGGTGTGGAAGGCAGTGGAAACCAGAATGATTGTACTCACATATGGGCTATGATATGAAAAAAAATTTGGCTGTTAGGGTAAAGATGACCCACTAGAGGTCCCTTCCATCCTTTTCATCATGCACTTCTCATCCAATGAAAAGGAGACTGTACCCAAACCAAGTGCAGTAAATGCTAAAGTTACATGTGGTAGGCACTTTCCAGAGAAGGATGTTGATGGTTTGTATTTGACCAGAGCATCCAAACCAATTACTGTATCCAAGCACACTATGTACAAATAAGACTTAATGTCCCATCATGAGGAAAACAGTAGAAATCCATAACTTGTGACTATCCCGACTTCATGTACTTCCAGATAAGCTGTTCTGTTCAGGCACATTCCTCCTTCATTTTTTTGCCCAAGATATCTAGAGTTACTAAGAGGCAACATTCTTCAAGCAACAACTTTCTATCTTAGGGAGTTGCTCTTATTTAACTGTTATTATCCTTGACTGTCCATGTTGGGTCTGATCATAAATTCAGCAAAATAACTGGAGAGGATTCAGTCAGCTCTCTGTCTGGAGTTTGAAGATTGAGTGCCCTTGCCACTGACTCCAAAGTGAGTGAAATCTGCTCAACCTATCTCAGGGTAGGAAAAATATTTTGAACACATCTGGGGACATGATGCTGCAGTGTCTGGGCACGCTGATAAAAATATCTAATTTCACTTTGAGGCATTACTGTGTTTCTCAGAAGTTCTTTAGCAGCTAAAGGATTCCTATAACAAATAATATGTCTGGAAATCTTTTCTTGGGACAATTTCCTATTGCTTTCCATGGGAGATTTGCCTCAGTGAAGTCTCTAGAACTAGGCCTATGTAATTTTGATTATTTTTGCATGTCTATAATAATGTGCTTCAGTATTTTCATCCATTACTGGTTTAAGCCTTTGACTGAAAAAAAAAATACCTCTAGGCTTAAGTGAGTTATTAACCATTAACTCTAGGAATGGTTTGTGGTGATATTAAAACAGGACACATGTTTGAGTGTGGTGTCTGTGTTTGTGCTGGGCCCACAAACAAAACTACATGAATGCCACTGACTGACAGCTAACTGGTTTCTTGTGTGTGTGTTTTACACACCATAGCAAAGAGGGAGCTGGGAAATGCATTTTCACTGGTTAACTTCCACTTTTTTTCTCCCTGTCAGGACAGAATGGGAAGGTTGGGAAGACCTGTAATCCTGACTTTTAAAAACAAGTGTTTCAACATTGCTAACTTCAAAAAGAGAAAGAGTGTTTCTTAGGAAATCTAATTTTTTTTCCTAAAAAACAGCCAAATTTGGCTTAGATCCAGTTCAGAGTTTCCTATCCAAGAAAATAACAGCATTTGACTGCACTTCAATTTTCTTTTTTTTCTTAAGCTGAAGTTTAGTTCGTCTGTATCCAGAGAATGAAATTGTCTCAAATGAAAGAAATAGCTCAGGAATAGCTTGTAGGAGTACAAAACAGCTAAGCATTAATAGGCTGAGAAGAATACACTGTAACATTATCAGCAATAACATGTTCTACACAATTTGCTGTAGGAGATTTGTAATAGCTGTCTGCCTGGTGCCAAACTTTAGGTGTGTCTGAAGTCACTCACCTGGGGGATTTTTGGTTTGGCTTCTTTTTTTTTTTTTTTTCTTAAATGGCAGAGGAAGTGCCATTTGGAGATCTTGTATGTAATAAAACATTTACAAGGAAACCCATCTGAAATTTTTTGCTGTGTCATGTTTCCCTGTAAGTTGTGATCGGATTTTCCAACACTCTTTCTCCAACTTGGCTTCCTTTTGAACTGAGTAACAATACAGCCCTCCACAGCATGACTGAGGTGTTTCTTCCTGATGCAAGTCCAGAGAAAGCCAGCGAGTTAGATGTGTGAGGCAGCTGCTCCTACATCAGCCCAGTGGCTTCTCCTGCACTTTGCGTACGGGTATTAGTATAAACCATGCTGATTATTTTGGAAGGAGCAAAAAGGTCATTTCCTGAACAGACTGTCTTAAGTTACACTACCGTTTATCAAAAAATATTCTTCTACCTCCGAGTAAGACACTGGACTCCCTTTGGATTTTTTTCTTTTTCCGAAGTGGCAGAAATCCAAAGAAATTGTTCGGCACTTCAGTGTCGTGATGGCCCTCACTTCTGCGTCTCCCCTACCCTTATCAATATTGGCTCTGTGCCAGTGCCGAAGAAATAGATGTTATTTAGTGTAACATACAGCAGTTTGATGAACTGGGATGCTCCCTACGAGGGACCTCCCCGGACGCCGAAAGGTACGCGGGCGATAGCACAACAAACACGCAGCTGCGCTGCCGCTCCCCTGGGAAGAGGAGACCCTCGGTTTTCACGCCTCCTTCCCCAAAGCTTTGTAAGGTCAGAGACAGCTGCGAAGCGCCCTATCCCTGCCCTTTCCCTGCCCCAAATCCCCCCACCTGGCGCTGAGGCACCGCCGGTGAGCACCTGGGGCAGGTAACCCGGGAGCGCTGCAGGAGGCTGTGGATCCTCCCGGGCTACTCCCGCCGCCGGTCCCGGGGGATCCCGGCCACCTCCCTCCTCACCCGCACCGCCACCGCAGAGAGGGAGAATAAAGGGGAAGAAAAAATAAAAGAAACTCACAGTCTGCGACTGATCCCCTCTACTGATCTGCCGTAAGAGGGCATAGAATAACTCAGCAGGAACACCGCGAAACTCCACTGCTGGAAGAGTTTAGTGAACATTGTATCCTCCGGGGCTTAAAACCTGCAAGGAAAGGGAGGTCAGTCCCGAGGGACACATGCGCCAGCGCCGTCCTCAAGCAGTCCTCTCTTCTCTACCTGCTCCGAAGCTCTGAAGGAAAAACAAACTTTCTGAGCTCTCCGCTCACTCCTTCCAAACTTCACTCTCTCTCCCTTCCTTGCTGTCTGCCTCTCCCTCTCTCCCTCCCTCCCTCGTTCCCTCCCTCCCTCTTTCTCTGTCTCTCGCTGCCCGCAGGCAAGATCTCTCTCTGTATTAGTCAAAAAAGCATGTAGCTCACATTTGAGTCGGGTTAGAGAGCGGGTCCATTTCGCTCCCTGAGCCCTGTTCAATTCTAGTCCGCTAAACCACTGTCTCAGGTCTTTATGCTACAGGAGAAGCCCTCTCTGCAGATAAGGAGAGATTCGCAAAAGTCAGCTCAGCTGCCTGCTTCTCCGTAAACACACTCGCGGACACACGCACACACACAGATTGAGGCGAGAGGGGGGATGCATCTCTACATCTGTCTTCTAATATACCTC